>NW_008352267.1:8806227-8821589 GCF_000622305.1 Nannospalax galili
TGTACTTTAAATTAAATTTTTGTGAATTTTATAAAATAAATCTTAATATTTAGAACCCTCCCCCATTAGCACCCCACTTAACCCCCACCCCCACACAAAGTATTTCATGCATTCTAACATCTATGTTATGGCCTATCAAGTCAAACTTTTGTACAAAAATATTCCCTCAATGGTAGTTCATCCACTGGAGTCTAGATAGCTTATCTAGAGTCACTCCCTTAAAGTAAATATATTCTCCCTCACCCCACAGTAATGAATTGCCTCTGCTAAGGTTTGTGCCTTCTGCCCATTTCCCCAGTTCAATACTGGGTTTTTATCTGACTGAGAATGCACTGGTCTTATGCATGGTGTCACCATTGCTGAAAATTCATATGAACAAGTTTCCAGAGGTCTGGAAGGCTCTTGTTTCTTTATAATCTTTCACCAACCCTGGTTCATACAATCTTTCTGCCCCTTCCTCTGCAATGAGATATGGGTGGGTAAGGTTTAATACAGGAATCTTATCCAGGTACATACTCTGCAGTCTCTTGTTCTCTAAAACTTAGCCAGTTGTAACCTTCTGTGTGCATCACACTCTGTTGTATGTGGAAGCTTCACTGGTCAGAGTTGAGGGATTTATTAGTATTCTCCTTACCCAGTGTTCTGCTATGTTCCATGACCTTAGGTGTAGAGGTTCTACTGTAGATGTGTCACTTAGGGTTGTCCATGTCTCAGACACACATTCTCTATGTGTGAGTATTTGTAGAACTCTATAATAGCTTCCATCTCTTGATGAGTGGTGAATGGTATACTTGTCAGTAAATATAAGGATCCATATTTGGCATACAATAAGAAATTATATTTGCCTAGAAATATGACAGAAATGTTTTTTTTTTTTTTTTTTTTTTTTTTTTTTTTGATCTATGGCCTCTCCATCCATGTGTAGTTTGTTATATTTACAGTACAATCCATGAATTCCCTCCCCCTGGAAGGGCTTAAGTCCAATGAGACAGTTGTTGATTACCCCCAAGATAAAAATGCCACTACTGCATTGCTACAGTTTGTTGTGCCGGTCATTGTGGATATTAGGCTTTAAAGTTGGTGTTTTGTGTTATTCAATGTGGTTCTTGAAAAGTATTTCATGCTCTTATTTTAATCACCATCTAGGAAGAGAATTACTTTGATTCACAGATGCATTTTTATTACGCTTTCTAAGGCTTTGATTCTGCAGTGACTCAGCTGTTTAAGGAGCTACTCTGTTGTAGTCAGAATCTGGTCATATCACCTGCCCTTTCCGTATTTGCAGCAATACTACTGACCTAGGCTGACAGGTTGTTTTTGTGTACATTATCATTATATGGAAGCAATTTGCTTTTTCTATTTTATTTATTTAACACCATTATATCAAGTGTCTAAAGCAAATTGAAATTCGTTGAATAGAATGATACACTTTATAAGAATGCAATAAATAGAGTAATAATAAACATTAACTATTAAATCACATATTATAATAGAATATTGTGTGAGAAAATGAGAAAATATGTCAAGCACTCCGAAAAAGCCATTCTGTTATGTGTAGCACTGGGTCAATACGCTGCCGCCACAGGTGCCAGTGTGCCAGTGGGGAGGCCCGGCGCCAGAGTACGAAAAAGATTTCTCCATCCAGCTGAATGGCCTCCAGCCCTGCACTGTAGTAACCTGGGAGGTACTTGTCACAGATCTGAACCAGACACCAAAAGGCTTAGCAGCGCTGCAGCCAGTGGAGCCAGGGCCTGACAATAGATCGCATCAGGAAAGGGAAATGGCTCTTCAGCTCCTTCTCAATCACCTGGGTGCCCAGGAGCCGTTCTAGTTCCTCAAACTTGCCGGGGTTCTGCTCCAGGAGTCCCTTGCTATTAGACAGGTACTGCCAGACCTTGCCTCTGAGGGAAGAAGGGATTCCATTCCGGCAGCACAGCTTTACCTCCTAGAAACACCGTGACAGCCACTTAACACATTTATGGAACCACTCCAGCCATTTGAGCTCCACCTGCCGAGCCACATCCATAGGAATTGAGCTCTCTAGGCTGCCTGATTAATGGCTACACCCAAGGAAGCCATACTTGTTCGTCTTGTGCAGGACCAGCACGTTTAACTCCAAGTCTGAACCCACGTGAGTCTGAGCTCACATCATCCTGCAAGGACTCCAAGGTCCCAGACATGAGGCTCAAGGAGTCAAAGTAGCTCAGAGTATCCGGGCCTGCCCTTGAGGCCCAGAGATGCCAGGCCCTAGGCTGGCCGTGCAGCCCAAGTCTTGAAAGTTCTCAGTAGGCTCTATATCTGGGGTCACCGACAACACAGGTACGGGAGCCTCACAGGTGCCTGAAGGGCACAGGTCACCCTGTCCTGCTGCACCCCGGGCAGTCACTCCTGAAGCCGTTCTTGTCCGGGCTTGGGGGCAAGTGGGGGTTTGGCAGTCAGGGCTCCAGGTGCCGTTCTAGAAGGGGTTCTGTTGGGGATCCCTGGTCGTGGGACAGGTGAGGTTTGAGCCTCTTCCTTCTTCAGGGAGTCTGCCCCTGAAGCCAGAAGCTTTACAGGAGGGGGTAAACATTAATGACATTCCAGACATTAAATTTTCTAGTTATGACAGCCCTCAAATGCAAGAATATGTAAGAATTTTGAAATAAAGTAAAAGATTTTCCATTTGGATAATGAACAGGAGCAAATTTTTCAAAGGGGGGAATCAACACGATGTTCCAAAAGAAGATTATAAATTATTTGCAGGGTTTTGGAAATTTAATGTGTGGAAAAGTAATTTTCCCTCAGGTATAACAAATGTATATACATTCTTTCACTTGATATATAATATACGAGATTCTATGTTAGCTGCTAATCATTCAACTTAGATAAGTAAATTGCTCATAAGCTATTATTTATTTATTCAATTAATAGTAGCATTAATGTTTGTAAATATGTTTACTATATTTGAGGAAATGAAAAAAATGAATCAGGATGCATATAATTTTGCATGTATGCGTATGTTTGTGTGTGTGTGTGTGTGTGTGTGTGTGTGCAGTTGCATGCATGCTACTATAAAACGTCTAGTACAGGAGTTGTAGCAGACGACTCACTGGAAAGAGCACTTGTTCTTTCAGTGGACCCGAGTTCAATCCGAGCACCTACCCTGGATTCTCATAACTCTCTGTCACTCCAGTTCCAGGGGAACTGACATCTTTTTCTGGCTTCCTTAGCACCTGCACACATGTGGTACACACAGAGACACATGCATACATAAATATAAATAATAAAAGTAAATCTTTAATTTCTTACGAGTATACTATTTAAAAGGAGAAGGAGAGTTTAGGATAATCAAGATAATCATTACTCCTTAAGAAAGGGTGCACCCTTCCCTCTTTCCTATTAACTTCCTATTTCTAGTATTTCTCACAATTCTAAATAAATTATATATCCTACATAAAGCATGGGTGCATGCTTGTTATTAAGAGAAATTATGCTAATTCATTATAAAATTCCTTAAGCATGAATTACTATATATACCGTTTGATATGGAAATATATATGTAATATACAATGCACTTCCTACAACATAATGTGTCCATGACTACTCAGAAATAGTCTCAAGATAAATATTCTGATCCTGCTGCTCTAAATCAGAAATTTTAAAAAGTTTTTAATGCATTTAAAAATTTCATACAATGCATATTGATCATATTCAGATGTCAACCCCAATCTCCATCCCTACCTCCTACATGCCTTTCTGACTTTATGTACTCTATTATTATTTTACACTAAAATTTTTATTTACCTATTTTTATTTTATATGTATGAGTGTTATGCCTGAATGTGTGTAAATGCATCCATGTCATGCAGTGCCTGAGGAGGACAGTAACAGGCACCAAATCTCTTGGAACTGGAGTTACAGAGAGTTGTTAGCTTATACGTGGGTTCTGGGATTCAAAGCCAGGTCTTCTATAAGAACAGCCAGCGCTCTTATTATCTGAGCCCCCTCTCCAGCCCCTATTATTTTACCTTTTTTAATTTAAAAAAGAGACAGGGTCTCCCTGTAGCCCCAGCTGTCATGGAACTCACTATGTAGACCAGACTGGTCTCCCAAGTGCTGGGATTAAAGGTGTGTGTCACCACACCTGGCTATTATTTGACTTCTTAAGGCCTACTAGTTATAATCTGTGTTTTACAAGTCTTCTTGGGTGTGTGTAAACTACTAAGCTTTGCACCAATAAGTGAATTAGAACTTTATAATATTATTAGAGCTATCAGCAATCCATAGAACTCATTCTGGGTAATAAGTGACTATTACACACACACACACACACACACACACACACACATGAATACGTTGTGAATAACTGAATATACATATATATTTTATGATAAGGTATATAGTACAGAATTATTTTTCAGAATACATAAGTAGGTCAACTCTGAGAACATAAAAAATGAAATTTTCTTAACAGGTATTCATTTATTGTCACTAAACCCGAGTTGGTTGGAGCTCTCTGAGGAAAGACAATATTGAGCTCTTACAAAACCTTATATAGTATCAGGAAAAAATGTTACACTAGATTTTACTTGTTGATTAATGGGAAAATTGTTTCAAATAAAATATTAATGGCCCTGTTCTATTATATTAAGTAAGGATCTAAAGAAAATTGCAAAGGATGGAAATGGAATGCTTAACATTTACTTTTATTTATTATTAATAATTTCATATGCTTACACAGTGTATTTTGGTAATATCCACCTTGTCTACCTGAGTGCCACCCAGACACCTACTACCACATATAAAATTTGGAGCAAAATTAAATGAACATATATTTTATTAAATGAACATGTATTTTATTTTAGATTTCATTGGTTTCTTATATACGTGTTTAATAATAATAAATGCAAAGATCAACACAACTGAGCTCTTATATTCAAATGTATTTTAATCCATTTTCATGTTGCTCTTAATAAGCTGAGGGTATATTAGATTGTTGTAACATAATGGTTTGAAAAGTTAAGGCTTTTTCTTATAAAGAGAATTCATTTATCAACTATTGTCACGTTCAGAAATTTGAAAGAAAGTCTAGTCTTCTCTTGTCCTTCACTGTAATAGTTCTCTGTTCTCACAACCATGAGGGATGGAAGTATAAGCACAGGCAAGAAGCAATTAACTTCAATGGTATCAGAAAAATGACAATATTTACCTTGCATTCAGTACTTACAATGTGTTAACATACACATTTATCAAATTATTTAAAAGTCATTCAATCATGGATGGTGAGATACCTCAGCAGTTAAGAGCACTGGCTGCTCTTGAAGAGAACCCGAGTTCGATTTCCAGCACTCACATGGCAGCTAACAACCATCCAAACCTCCAGTTGCAGGGGCATCCTGAAGCCTCTTCAGGCCTCTGTGGGCTTTGCATGACCCAGGTGTGCTCAAATACAAGCAGACAATACACTCATACACATAAAGGAAAAAAAATATAAATTAAAAAAATCATCTAATCCCATACTGATTCCAGTGTAATTAGAATAGTGTATGAACTGCATATATACTTGAAGATCAATAAATTATAGATGGTGATAACCCTCATGAGAGTTAGGATGTTCATTATCTTAGCTGTATGTAACCATCTAAAATTTGTTTTATAAAAATAAATAATTCACTTCTTAATTAAAACAAAACTTAAATCACTTTTCTAATATTATAAAATTACTGCTTTAGAACTATCATGTATATACCTATAGAACTATAGCCAGAAACTCCCAAATGCTTAGCAAATTATTATTAAAAATGAAATTGCTTGGCTTAGAAAATGTAAATTCCAACAAGTGAACATGAAAGCAGCATTCTTGCATAAAAACAAACACCAAGCAACCAAATAACTGGCAGAATTAAGATTTTTTGAAGTATTTTAAATGTTTATTCTTTTCCATTTTTTGTTTGTTACATTGTAAACAAATTAACTAATAAGGGCTTTGTCATTCGTTCCGTCTTTCTTTTTTCTTTGTAAAGTGTCACTTTTTTCCTTTGTAAAGTATCAATAACTTTTGTTTTGTTTTTGTAAAGCTGTGAACAGATAAAACATTGTATTGTAAGAGAATTAATTTGTGTACAATCTCAGAATAATAATTTTTATTTGATTAATCAGATAGAAAAACAAAGTGAATTCAAGCAATCAAATCCTGGGAATGGAGCCTTCATTTTATATTAGCCTAATTTATCACAGCCACTAGTTTATTAGTGCTAGAAAAAGTGATACTGATTCATAAAGTTCCATATGCAAGGACATTTTATGCTTTTTATCCTAAACCCATTCAATAGTAAAAAAAAAAAAAGAACCAGAAATTCTTTTTCAAGATTAAATCTGTGAAAATTCATGAACATATGTAACCATAGTAAATTTAACCTGTATGTTTCATTGGCACATTTTTATATCATTTATTCTTTTGTTAAGAAAAAAATTCATATACATTTTCTTAATGTTTGACATAGATGAGGTGCTTGCAAAGTGCAATCTCAGGCACTTATCTATACACAATAATAATTTATTTGCTAAGCATAAACTTTTATATATTACATAAAGATTAATTTTTATGGAGTTGCATATTAAGAGATACAAATGTGCTTTCTTTGAGTATGGAGGCATTATGAAATATGATGTATTATTATATACTTAATTATTTTTCAATCTAAAAACTTTGCAAATATCAAAAACTGAAAGTTAATATGTGACAAGAATATTAGTGAATAAATAGAGTATGTTCTTCATCTTTGTGTTTCCATTACTACTCTATTGACAGGATGAGCAAAAGTAATGAGAGAAATTAAATACTAGAATAAGGTTTTGCTAGCTAGACTTGAATTTACATTTAAAAGCTAATTTATTTCACTTTATTTCTCACAGTTCTGATGATACTTTGCATGTACACAAAATAGATATCATTAAGCACATATCAAATGGAATTTCTTATAGATACTTGTTCATCCTCAGACACTGGAGCTTCGCCTCAGTGAGTGAATATCTGCTTGATATTCAGAAATATTAAATATATATAATATATCATTAATATCAATGCCTATTAATGGATTTAGATAATGAAATATAAAGAAATTTGCTAACACTCACCTACAATGCTCAAAGTGGTGAGTTTGATCTCTTGTATGTGCACACAAACACACACACAACACACACGTGTGCACACATACACACAAATGTGAAAATTGGCCTCTTTACCTCATAGAGACCTCAGAAGGACAGAAATTGGCCAATATTTTCCTCTAATTGCTTGACTGCAGTGACTTAACATTTTCTCAGTAGTTGTATCTATTGGTGTCCTTCACTATTTGGCTGTATGAAATGACAATATCATTTCCAAGATTTCCACTCAAGAAATGGACACAAGTTAAAAACAATTACATGAAATAATATTGAAATAATTTTACTCAAGGAAGTTTACAATTTTGTATTTTGTTTTGAGTCAAATTCACAGTTATTCTCAGCCACCTGAGAATAACTGTGATCCTTGGGTTGGACATGTCTATAAGTTCTTACTGTGCATCAACAGCACCATGGGTTCAGGACAGTTTTATAACACAAGGGACTATAAGAATAATCAAGATCCCTTTATTTAATATATTTGTCTGAAATGGCATTTTTCTGCTATAAATAAATCAAGATTATTCTTTTATTTGATTACTTTTGTTTGACAACTATTATGCTGGAAGATTATTTAACTCATTAGTGATTTAATTACTGATTTCTTTAAAAAATTAGTATGTTTTTAATATTTATTCTTTGAGCATAAGAATTCTAACTGCATGTATGAAATTTATCACATACATATATTGCCCATGGAAACCTTCATTATTCCACCAAAATTGACCCTATGTTGGCAAATCTTTTGGTCTTTGATTTCTTATTCCTATTTTTCCTCTCTTAAACTTCACTTTATATATTTTTTATGTAATCTGCTTAAAGTTATTTCTGGTAAAATGTGTTTAAAATATACTATCTTTGGAATAACAACAAAAAAACATATTCATGAAGACAGTGCTAAAAAGTCAGAGTCCACAATGTTGTCAGATGATAAAGCAGAAATCTTCAGTAATAACTGAAGTACAAATGTAACCCTTTTTTTATTCCCCAAATTTACTAGCTTCAATTCTGCCCCAAGTTCAGCTTTATGGATACAAATTTGTAATGTAAATTTTGAAAGGGCCTCCTGTATAATTGAAAATTCAACAGCAGTTTAAGATAAATCCTGTGCACTAATAAAACCATGAATTAAGTAATTTATTACAATCTCAGGCTGTTTACCATTACTTCAACATTTTAGAACCATGAAGTTATGTATACAGCACCTGTTCAAAAGATCTCCTTTTTGCACAGCTATATATATATATATGGAAAGATGAATTCACTTTTGGTGTATCACATAGCTTACCATTTTCTTGAGAGCTAGAAACATAAAAAACTTACAATAAATTTGGAGATAATAATATGTGCATTTGGCAAGATATATGGTGTCTGGTAAGCCTTTGTGTGTGCTCTCCTCTGGCTATGGCCACTCTCCTGCTCTCTTATTTCCTCTGATCAGCCATCCAGTCCGGACCCCAGGGCTGGTGAGGAGACTGTGTCAGTGGAGCCGCATTCAGACACAGGAGACCAGGTTCAGTGATGCAGATCTGGTTTATTGCAGGAAGGCACAAGCTTATATAGGGGTAGTGGTCCAATCACAGCACAGCAAGTAGTTTAAAGGTGAGGTATCCAAGGGTGGTGCACAGTACAGTAAGTAGTTTAAAGGTGTAGTATCCAAGGGTGGTGCACAGCACAGCAAGTAGTTTAAAGGTGAGGTATCCAAGGGTGGTGATTAGGGAGTGGTGAGCTCTAGGCATCAGTCTCATGATCTGCCAATGGGAGCAAAATGCCACAAGGCGTTCCTTGTGGCTCCAGCCTTCTGGCCGCTGCCTCAGGCCTGCTGTATGGCTGTCAATAAGAGTTTCACTCTAAGCTCAAGCCTGTCTCCCACATTTGTGTACAGTAGAGATGGAAAGTGTTAGCTGTGGGTTGAAAGAGTTATCAAAGTCCTCCTCTAGGTGTGATAATCAATGATAACAAACTATTACTCATAAAGTATTGTTGTTGTAGGAAAATTATCCCTTCTTCCTATCAGGGGAAGTTGTATGGTTTGACCAATAGAACTAATCTATATTGAATTTGAACCTGAGCAAGGTATTTATGCATCTTGCACAAACTAAGCAACTTCAGGAGATGACCTAGCAATTCTATCTAGTCATTCTATTATAGTTAAAAGCATAATTATGGCTACAAATGTGCATATTAATCTTAATGCCGTTCCTCTATTTGGAAAATTTTTTTTATGCAAGTTAATTTTTCTTGTATAAATACTTAATAACTTCAAAGATAAATTTACATTTGTTTCATAAAGCATCTACATATTATATTGTACTTTATTACTCACCAAGAATACATAAATTAATTATTATTGTATGACATTTTGTCTGTTCTATCAGTATATAATTACTTTCTGCAGATTGACATGAGAGAATGAAGACTTTTGAGAGTAATTTTATATTTATGAATAAGAAATTCATACAGACATTAAAAATGTTTCACCAAAATTTTGGTTTGTTGAGGTGGTGAAGACATTGGTCTCATACATTTGAAAGAACTTTTTTTTTTTTTTTTTTCAGTGAGGAACAGTATAGAAGCAAAAGATCCTCATGATAGTTTACCTTATGGATGGGGCATTGTTATCACTGAAGATAAGGACCCAAGCTATTTCCCAAAGTCATTTCACATTACTCTGTCTCCTTACATTTCTGTCTTTGCTCATCCCTTCTCCAAAAGGGAAAATCCCATGGGACATGATAAAAACACAAATTATTTTAGTTCATATCTAGATGATCACTATCTATTTATTTCAGTGACTGTAGAAAGAATATATAATTTTTTGGCAAATATCAACTGACAAAAGAAATTTAGAGCATTTACATTTAACACTAATGACCAAGAATAAGGTTAACTTTAGGTCAACCTTATAGGCTTATAGGTATTATATTTAATTATTTGCATTAGAATATTGCTCAGTAAATTATAGCATATGAACAGCACCACAATGTTGTTGATTCTGTTCATTGGAAACGATTATAGTCATATTGTAAAATTTTATTTTTTCTTAGTCTTTTGAAGAATATTTAGCTTATTTTTATTGATATCTCAGTGTGTGCCTGTGTGTTTATGACTTTGCATGTGTGCAGATGCCAGAAGAAGGCATCAGCTCCCCTGAAGCTGCAGTTTCAGGCTATTGTGTGCCACTGATTTTGAGTGATGAGAACTTATTTCTGGACCTCTGCAAAAGCATCAGTTTCTTTTAACCACTGAACCAATTATCCATCTTCTCATTTGATCTGAAAATATTTTTTCAATACCTGTAGATTTTTCCCATCAGCCACATTATTAGGTTGTAAACAAACACAGAAACATTAAAATAAATACAGCATGTTAATTTTACTTATGAAATATTTCTGAAAGTTTAATATCATGTGAGCCAGTAGTTGTTATTTCTAAGATAAAAAAGAAAAAAATAGTAATTCTATACCTCTAGAAAAACCACAGTCAGTACATTTTTAGTGCTAATTTATTTAGTAATTTGACGAATATTTCACTTTCTTTTTCATTTACTAACATATAAACATCCACTTTCATTTATTTTCATAACAGATATCTTTGGACAAGCCATTTTCAATCCAGTGTGAATAAATGTGTGCATGAATAAATAATAGTACAGTTTCTTATTTATTTTCAGGGAATAAGATTTGTATAGAATTTTCTAAATCACAGAACCTTGAAATGAATTGAGTTAACAGAAATGTTTGTAGCAGAAAAAAATAACTATTACTATAAAAACTTAATTGACTATAACCTATAATTAGCATTCTATGAGGAGTGTTTGAACTCACACAAATGGTATGACTGTAAGTAACCATGTGCATGTTATTTAGAAATATGGTTTTGAATGGCTATCTATATAAAGAGAAAAAAATGCAGATCTATATAAGCAGTTGTAGAATCATTTATATGGGATGGAACACACAACAAATATTCATACAGGGACCAGTCATTTAAACCATTTTGTTATAATTGGATGACATCTGTATTATGCACAATAACATATTCAGTGCCTGCCAAGTTTTTCCATGTTTCCAGTTTTCCTGTTTTGTCAGTCTGCAACAAAATAATAGGACAGCAATAATGGGACAGAAATTAAAAGCTTAAAGACTTTCTCAGGAAAACAGCGCATATTTTTCTATTTCAACTGCTTATGCAATTTTCTACTTGTGATTATTGGAGTGAGGCAAATGTGAGAATAAATTGTAAATGTGATAAAAATATAAATTTCTTAATATTATCCAAAATATGTCAAATATTTAGTAACATGCTAAGTTATTTCTGTCCAATGAAAATAATACTAGTAGATTATTTAACCTTTCAAAAGAAGTTTACCTCTTATTTTCACTGGAATGAGCACAAAGTCAAATATTTCCCTAACTTAATTGTATTTAAATATTTTTTTTAATATGTATCAACTTGCTAAATAATTTTTTATAACATTATATTACTTGATCTACCAGAAAATAAAAAAGCTCTTCCTCATGGGATTCTAGCATCCATTTTTTTACTGATCTTAAATTATACACAAGTTTTTACCTACTGAAAATATTACTTTTTATATGAATTTATTATTTTTTATTCTCAGGCAATATTTATAATTTTATGAGGTATAGGGTGTTAACAGAATAAATATATAATATTTCCAATGATAAAAGAATAATGAAAATTAGGTTCTCCTCAATTTTATCATTTCTCTGTGTAGGGAAAATTTGAATTATTTTCCTTATTATTTGGAAATTAATCATAAATTAATATTTTTATGATTGTAAATTCATCCTCTTACTAGATTTTTGTTTTTATTATAATTGTTTGACTAATATAACAGTTGTTCTAAACTATTTGTGCAGTTGTGTTCAAGCAGCAATCAAGCAGAATTCACAAATGAACTCTCTGAATCACATGTTCCTGCATTCATATGTTGAAGTAGAGATTGATCTGTGAATCATAAAATAGGAAGATAGAATTTGTGGTATTGTTTAGTCTTTGCTTTTCTAAAAATGTTCTTTCACTACAATGTGTGATGGGTTTGTATATGAAATGTGGGTCTCTGTGTATGTAATAGTGTACACTTGCAGGTGAGAGGACAACTCTGTGGAATTTGTTTTTCTCTTTCCACGTTTATATGGACCCCAGAGATCAGTCTCTGGTCATAAGGATTGTATAGAGAGCACTCTTATCCATTGAGTCACGTGACTGCTTTTTATTCTCAAGTGTTTCCTGCGCCAACTTCCTGTGATAGTTACTTTTACCCACGAACCTGTCTTGACCACAGTGTCTCAATATTCAGATATAAATTTGGGGTGTTGCTGGGAAGGTGTTCTATTTATTTGACATTAAAAATATAATCAATATACTGTCAGTAAAGACAATTAACCTTCCTTCAATAATATGGATGGATAGTCCTTATGAAAGCAGTTAAGAAAAATGCCAACTACAAAGAGAACTCTGCCAACTTTTTGCTTGTGAATTTGGTGACAATGAACTGCTCATCACGCTCTAGTTCTCTCATTTGGTTTATTTTAAACGTTTCCATCTCAATAGGCATCTAACATAGCTCCTTAAATTTCTTTTCACTTATGGGGATGGAGAGATGGCTTGGCAGTTAATAGCACAGACTGCATTAGCACAGACTGCTTTTGCAGAGGACCCAGGTTCAATTCCTAGGATCTACACGGTAATTAACAACTATCAAGAACTCCAGTTGCAGGGGATGGGATACCCTCTTCTGACTCTGTGAGTATTGCACCACAGGGGTGCACTTACAGACAAGCAGACAATACATTTATACACATAAAATAAAAATAATATACAAAATTTAAGGAAAAAAAAATTACTTGTTAATCTCTGTGTGCCCATCTTTGTCAGTTTCTGAGAAGAAAACTCAATACAAGAAAGTGGTTCAAATTTTATGGAAACTGAGAAGTCCCAAGAAGTGCCAGTTAGAAAGCCTGTCAGTCCCGGAAGTGTTGAAGGTGTAGTTTGAGTTCAAGTTTGAAGGTCTGAGAAATCAGATGAGCTGAAGATAAGCTTTCCAGTGTGAAGCTTCCAGATGACTTCAGCCCTTCTTGAAGTTAATAGGCCTCAGAGACATTCCTAGTTTGATTTCCATTGCTGTGATTAACAGAATAACTAAAACTAACTTGGTGGAAGAAAAGGGTTTATTTATTTTATGCTTCCACATCACAGTCCATCACTGAGAGACATGAGAGGGAAACTCAAGTTGAACCCTGAGACATGAACTGAAGCAGGGACAATGGAGGAATGCTGGTTACCACATGAGCCCCTTGCCCTTGTTCAGCTACTATTCCTTGGCACCCCAAACCCACCTGCTGAGGAACAGCACTGCCCACAGATGGCCTTCTACATCAATTAGCAATCAGGAAAATACCCCCTTTCTACAAGCCCACAATTCTTCAATTGATATTTTCTTTGCCAGGTCACTTGTTTGTGTAAATTTGGCAAAAACTAACAAATACAGAGAAAGAAAAGCATTCCTTATCATATTTATCTAATTCAGTCTTCCCATGAAGAATTTTTATTTATTTATTTATTTATTTATTTATTTATTTATTTATTTATTTTTATTTATTAACATTTAACTGACTCAACCAGAAACACATTCAGAGTCATATAATGTTGTGATTTGAATGTGAAATATCTTCCGTAAGCTCATGTTGAAAGCTTGATCCCCAGCTGCTGGCAATGTTTTGGGGAGGTTATGAGTCATTTAGGCAGTGGAACCTCACTAAAGGAAGTAGGTCATCAGAAGTGTGTAATTAGGTTTTGCAGTACAGACCCATTTCCTGTCTGATTCCTGTTTCCTGATCCATGAAGATGCAAGCCAGCAGCTTCTAGGGAAATCTGCATCATAGAGGTTACCACCATGCTTTCCCCACTACACTGTCTTCAATGCTCAAAGCACGAGTCAAAATCAGTCTTTTCTTCTTTATGTTTGCTTCTTGTTAGGTGATTGTCAAAGATAATTTATACATGCAGAATAATATTGAGCCAAATGTCTAGGCTCTGCATAGCTCAGTTATCTTGGTACATAAATGAAATCATCACTTCATCCTAATAGAAATCAGCTTCCTGATTTATTTCCTCCCTGATAGTAAATGAAAAGGTCAATGTGTAATATTTTGAATTTTCCTTCATTATTCTTTTTATCCTTATTGGTTGGTGAATTACTTTTGAAAGTAAGAAATCTTTTATTTTTCATTATTTTCTTGTAGTACATTGTAATTCTTAGTGTACTTCCTTCCTTTGAAGAGGTATGTATAATCTTCAAAACATTTATGAAGCTTATGGATGTCGATGTTAAGAGATTATTTTCAAACTTTGGCTTTGCAAGTCTCTCAAATATGTAATACCAGGCAGATTACCTAAAAGTCAGGAAAAAAATATTTATAGCCTCTCTCGTATGTTGTTATAGGAATAAAGTTTAATGTATATGAAAATTTCTAGAAATAAATTTCCTGTTTTAAATATTCATTTAAATTTGGTGGATTAGATATTCTTTGATTGTGAAAAAATAAAAGTGTTATGCCAAATATGTGACTTTAAAAACTTTCTCATCCTGTGAGCACTTTAATGTCGACATTTTCATAAATATGAGTAAATCCAACCCATTATGTTCATAAGAATTATAGTCCTATTTCCACAGTAAACTGGGCTTGCCCAAGACCAGGAAGGTAAAAATTATTGCTGCATGCCACATTAAATGTGTCCTATGAAATTTTTTAAGTCTCTAATATAGTTGTTAATGATCACTGCTTTCTTATCCTTGCCTTTAGAAAAAACGAAACAGAACAGTGTTTGTCCGTACTGATTTTCAATTACAGTTTACAGAAAAAAAAATATTGGTTTAGAATAATATGGTTCCCTCTGGTTTTCGTGACTAGCTAGGCATTGTTTCTCTCAAATTATACATAACAGATCAAGAAATATATCTCTAGATAAGGTTTATTTGAGACCAACAGATCATTAACAACTATTTATCTGCAGGACACACAGTAATTAAAAATGCCAGAATGGTGGAACTAACCTTCTTGGAATGTTTAACAGACATACCTTCAGATCTATACTAATTGGGTCAGAGGTATTCAAAGGACACTTTTTGCTCCTTGCCCTCCTGGGTCGATTAGTTCCCAGGGACTATGAGCATCGTGCAAAATGTC
>NW_008352267.1:8822402-8832018 GCF_000622305.1 Nannospalax galili
TCTAAGTGTTGGTTGCATTAAGAATGAATTTTTCTGTATGAAACTGTGTGTTTTGACAACGAAGTGGAGATCTTTTTTAAACGTTGGAACCTCATTTAATTTTATGTCTTATAGAGTTTATAATGAGTTAAAGATTATATAAGTGTAATAATTCATCTGTAAACCTAGAAATGTGCAGCCAATTTTGAAAGGAGATGTACCCTAGCTCAGAAAAATGTTATTGAATAAGTTAATGCTGTTGTAATGAAATGCTTCTTTTAATTAAAATAAAAAAAATAAAAATAAAAAAAAATATTGGTTTGGAAGATAATCAACACTATATATAGACAAGTCATATAAGCAGTGTTTTTCCTCATAAGTGACATTAAGCAAACTAGAGATTAATGGCATTGGGAGGACACAGTTTCTGACCTAATCAACCAGGGCCAAGTTGGCACAATCAAAAACAGAAAAGTCTAGGGATCTATCTGAGTAAAGTCCCTTCTGAATTCTTGCTGACCATATATTCTTTGCAAGAAGACTTGTATTTTACTTTTAAAATATTTTTATGTTTTCATTTGATGGCTGTCATTAATAAATCATGATTATTAGAATAGTTCATACAAGAAATACTTCACAGCTTGTTTTTGCTAAGATATTGTATTAAGAGGCTGGACAGATGGCTCAGTGGTTAAAGCACTGACTGTCCTTGCTGTACCCAGATTTGAATCCCAGCACCCAAATGGTGGCTAACAACCATCCACAAATACAGTTTCAGTGAATCTGACAGCCTCTTCTGACTTCCAAGGGCATTGCATGACATGGTGCACTTGCATCCATGCAGGCATTACACTCATACACATAAAATAAAAATAATAAATAAATATTTTAAAAAGACATTGTATTGGAATTTTTAGTGCATTACATGTACTGCACTGAAAAACAGCAATAAAGGAAGAATGCAGGGGAATATACATCTTAGAGGGCAGCTGGAACAGATGTTCAGTGATATTTATTGTACAAATTTAATGTCATGAAAGTATGAACATTTTGTTTAAGAAAAATGCAAAATGTGTCCTTTAAGATAAACATATACAAAAATATAGAACATCTTCTTTAGAAAGAAAGTCATATGAGAAAATTAACAATTTTTTTTCTTCCCATCATAGAGTTTGTGAAACATACAGGAGGAAAATAAAACAATTTGGGTGGACAGATTAAAATAAAGCTCATTTTCAACATCCTTCAATAAAATTACCATCACAAATGATGCATAAGTCAAAGTCACAGGACCAACCCGAGCCTCAAGGATACAACTACAGCCTCCTTGAGTCCCCTTTGACGCTTCACTTTCCCTTGAATGGCATTAGTCACCATTATTTATTTGCTTGTTACATATGCAGTTTATTGGTTTGCTCATCCCATAAAATCAGAATCTTCCCAAGATCAAAATCTTTTTCTCTTCAGTTTTAACTGTGGATCTATTTGCTTTAAAAAGATTATAATAAATGTATGTGAAGTGAAATAAAATAATGTAAGTCAAGAATATTTCCAGTTGACACTTGCTTAATCAATACAATTTAATAATAATACAATAAAATTTGGCCTATATAAGGTTCAATCAAATCATTTTTATGCCAATCATGTTTTTAAAGTTATAAAACACTAAGAATTACATAATTATATCTGAAATTAAGTGTTATAATTGAGATTCTAGTAGTTAGCACATGGTCAGTCAAATATGCCATATATATATTCTTTTCTAAAATTTATGTTTGGCTCCTAGGGCTTAGTGCATATATTCCTTCCTGTGAAAATGTGGGTAAAGGAGTTTGGTGCCTCAGCACCCATGTTAATGCTAGGCAGGCATGATAGTTGCCTGTGATATTAGTAATCAGGAAATGGAAAGAATACAGCACTCTGTGCAAGATGGCTAGCTACAATTCTGGCTGAAATGTGTGATCTAGAGGTTTAGCAAAAGATCCCTGCCTCAATAATTAAGGTGTAAAATGATTGAGTAGTTGAAGACAACTGACATCAACGTCAGGCCTCCAAATGCATGCATACACATGTGCACGTGCATTCATACCCACTCAGACAAG
Source organism: Nannospalax galili (assembly GCF_000622305.1). Lineage (NCBI taxonomy): Eukaryota > Metazoa > Chordata > Mammalia > Rodentia > Spalacidae > Nannospalax > Nannospalax galili. The sequence continues at coordinate 8,824,484 of NW_008352267.1, forward strand.
CATATGAACATGGATGAACACTACACACACACACACACACACACACACACACACACACACACATACACACATATATATATACAAAAGTTAATAAAATTATGCTTATTTTTGAAGGAAAAATATTTATGAAGCTCACATATAAAAAGAAATCCATGCACTTCAACATACGAGGTTAACTGCAGTGTATTGCTACCCAGTCAAATAAGGAAGTACCTTTCCTTTATCAAATTTGTGACGTTACATTTTACTTTGGGACTCAGCATATGGAAACACCATTGAAATTTCTCTTCTCCAGCAACCTGATCATTTCCATCTCTCTGTTCTTCAATATGCATCTCCAAATTCATGTCATCCAGAGTCTCCTGTAATTTATTCCTCAGATTACTTTAGTGCCCACTCAGCAGAACTCTTGTACTCACAATTTCATAAAAATTCTATGTTAAACATGTTTTCTCTAGCAATTAAACTGGAATGAATTTTAGCTCTCTTAATGGATTAAAACTCCTTAAGGGCACACATGTATTTATTCTGTTTCTGTTTAGTTTGTAGACTTCACTGCACATACAGCCTGTTTAACATTCATTTCTTGATGGCTAAGAATTGGGTTGGGCCATGGGATTTGCAAAAGCTTAATAAGAGTTGACTGGTAATATTATTAATATATTTGTTATGATTACTGAAATGGAGCTGGTAATTTTTTCCCAATTAGAATGAATTGAAACTTGGATTTTTCTGTTACTTTTTCATTTTTCTCTTAGAGCACGTTCTTCTCGGGACTCAGATGTATGGAAACCTCCAAGGGTAAGAAAAACATTTTTGTTTTACAGGTGAATCCAAATGAGGGTCCCACAACTTGATACTTGCATTTCACAGCAAAAGCACCTGGTGAAAATAATGATCAAATGTTATGTTTGTTCCATTTGACATCAAAAATAAACCAGGTTTTGAAGTTTAATGTCAGTCATCACAGAATGCATGTCATGGAGGATGTCAAAACTCAGTGCTTCCAGCAGGTTGGGCTTCAGCTCCTCTCCTTCTGTGTTCATTGGGTTGTGAAGTGTTAGTGGGGTGTTGATAGAAGACTTTTTATTCACTTATTTCTCTTCAATATTTATCTCACATCATGCTTTCATTAAGAGCAGTGGTTCCTAAACTCCCTATTATTTAGGTTCACCCACAAGACAAGTATGTGCAGTCTTAGTTTTCCTTCAAAATCATTTTCCCCATTACAATGCAGTGTTATATCGGCCCTTTCGTGATATCTGACACAGTGCTTTGATTTCATCAAACCCTTTGACCTGGCCATCCAAAGACCTGAGAATCCTTTCTCATATTTGAGCCATAACCTTGCTGTATTTTTTCTAGCAGTCTTTCGGGTGTAAAAGTATTTAAGGCTTATTGGATGTAGTACTTAGCATGCAGATAAGAATTTAAATTTATTTTTAAATTTAAAAAAAAAAATTTATTTTATAATAAACTAATTTTTATAATCTTAAATTTTGAAAAGTTAATTACGTTTCTTTAGTTTGTATGATTTATTTTATTCTGTCTAAAATTATATATTTGCTGACTTTTTTAAAGATTCCAGAGTTATAAAAATCTGTTTTAATATAAAAGTTTTATAAATTCTTTGAGAATGTCATTAATACATTTTAATCATAATCACTCCCTTTCCCCTCTGAGCCCTCGAATATCTACTTAAGATCTACTTCCTATCTCCCTGTACCCTCTCAAGTCCACACCTCTGTGCTTTTAGTTTTCTTTCTTTTTTTTAACAACCCATGGTCGAATTTGTGTTGTTTATTTTTTCATTGGTATAGGGCAATCCACTGGATGATTGTCCACCTACCAGAGGCCACACTCCCTTATTATTTTATTTTATTTTATTATTATTTTATGTGTACCAGTGATTTTCCTGCTTGTATATAATTGTGTCTGTGTCATATGATGCCCAATGAGAACAAAAAATTGCATCAGCTCCCTGAAAACAGAGTTATGAATGGTAGTTAGCTGCTCGTAGTTGGTGCTGGGAACCAATTCAGGTTCTTCTTCAAGACCAGGCAGTGCTCTTAACTGCTGAATAATCTCTCCAGTCTTCCTGACCACACTCTCAAAGAAAATTAATTCTCTCTCCTTCAGAAGCCAACAACTGTAAATAGCTGCTCTCAGAGGTAGAGGCTATTGAGGTACTCCCCAGTCTTTGTTAGACTTCTGACTGGCTTGACCATATGCTGTTCTTTTATAGGTAACTTCCATGAGTTCATGAGTGAAATGGTCCTGTCTTGTCATGTTCAGGAGACAGAAGACTCCCTCTTGCTCTGGTCCTCCCTTACATATAGCTATTACAATAATTCCACCCCCTCTTCCATGATCAGTGAGCATTTAGCTGGGTGAAGTAGAGGTCTCATTTGTGGCTGAGCACTTCTCTGACACATATTCTCAGAACTTTGACCAGTTAGACGTTTCTGTGTAAAGCACCATCTACTCCACAAAGAAAAGTCTTGATCAGGACTGAGGGCTGCACTCACCTATGAGCATCTAGATTTGAGTTGAGAGGGCACTTTGATATTTTCATTTAGCAAAATAATATAGCACTTTAAAACCTGGGAGTTTGTGAACTCCCCCAAACTTTGGTTCTTAACCAGAACTGGAGTACCAGGATGTATTTCTTTCTGTGAACCAAGCCTTAGCACAGATCAGAAATATTTTGGTTACTCCAATAACATTCATGTCACTATTTCACTCATGAGCATATCTTGCCATACTGATCATTAAGGATTACAGTTCGTTGGATTGTACTTGAGTAAGACTGTTGATGACTTTTTTTCCAAAAAAGCTGTTTGCAAAGCATCTTCTATTACTACTAGAGCTAGCCATCAGGGAGCAAGATTCCTAGTTAATATCATCTTGGTTTCTCCATGTCCTATAAAAACTGTGGGTGGTGTCTTCAACAATAGAGTCTTGCTATTCAGCTTTAATTGGGAACCAAGAAAAATGGCAGTTGCTTTTTTTGTATTAAGGATCTCTGGGATACCTCTGACCAACAACTCAAAGGTCATATCTACATCTGGACCTGTTTTGTTTTTATTTGGCAACCTAGTGCTTCTGGTAAGAACATTATCCCTTGTTCACGGTAACTCCATCTAAACTCATATATTTGTGTATATACACACACACATATACTTAAGATTATAATAGAGCAGGTTTCATAATATCCTTAATATTATTCACTCAACCTTCTCCTATGATGTTCCTTTCCATCCCTCTATCTACCTAAACCTCTCTCTCCCCATTACTTCCCTTTTATTTCCATATCATCTGTGTTCTACTATCTCTACGCCCTTAAATTATTTATCCTTCCTACCGATGACTGATATCTAGTTTCCTGGACTCTGTAAATACTCTTAAATTCAACATATTCACTTCAAGATTTGATGCTAAGATTAATCTTCAGACAATTCAATACTATGATGACAGTTTGAAGCTCTCAAAACTCAAGTATTAATAATAGTAATAAATATTCCAAACCATTCGACATTTAAATCATTTCATCATCTGCTGTGATCCAACATATAAGATTAAGCTTAGCACATTTATTTTACATAATCCTGATGGGATTAACGGTATTACCTCCCTCACAACGTATAAATGTTTGCTTTAATTATGTTCTTTTTAAAAAATATATTTTTATTACTTTTATTTTATGTGTATGAGTGTATTTTCCGTAAGTATGTAAGTGCACCCATGTCATGCAATGTCTCTGGAGTCAGAAGAGGGCATCAGATCTCCTGGTACTGTTGTTACAGACAGTTGTTAGCCACCATGTGTTTGCTAGGAACTGAACCCAGGTCCACTGCAAGAACAGTCAATGCTCTTAACTGCTGAACTATTATCCAGCCCCACGTTCTTTTTTTTAAAATAGAAATTACCATCTAAAACTATTCATCATCAAACCTACATACACCATGTTTCTTGAATATGTGTCTCCCTCATATTTTTAACAATACTTTTAAGTTACTTTTAATTTCTCAGATCAATAGTGTTCCTTCATATTCAAGTTTGCAATTTCCATATAAGGTGATGTTTAACACATTTGTACATTTATTCAGCATTCCCATTTCAAATTATTTGTACAAGCTAAAATATAAACATATTTAAATCAGGGATTAGATTTCTGTGTGTAATTTTTTTTTATTTTTTCTCTTTTGCCATTGCCATTTTGGCTCCTGTGTTCATGTTCCTTTCTTGTTCACCACTTTTATAAGTATTTTTCTCTGTCTTCCTTGAATTAACAACTGTTGCTGTTGCTTATGTCAGTGGTGTTCTCATGTCCTACTGAAAATACCTGCTGGAGAAGATTGTGTTGCATCTTTAGTTCTTAAAAACTATTACACAACAGAAGTGTGAATTTTGGCCTTCAGATATTACCTTAGGAAGGGCTCCTGCCTGCTTGTTTCTGCTTTCTTGCCTTAGATGGGAATATTCTTTTAATTTTAGAGTCAATTAATAGCCCCACTTTTTTCATGGGGTACCTTTCTGGGAATGGGAGTTTACACTGTTGTAAATGATCTTGTGCTGTCTCATGTTACAATGTGGAAAATAGTGTTTCATTTTATCTTAACCTGTGTGTTTTACTTAGAAAATCCCATATGGCAGTGTAAGGTGCAGAAATTTTGGACTTCTTTTTCTGATAATTGGAAAGGATGAATGTTATATCTTCTATGATACTGAAGTCTTTCTCCAGCACTGAGAACTTTTTCTGCGCTATAGCATTGGAAAAAATATATCATAAATTTATCATGCAAAGATACATGTGATTAGCATTGTTATGCACATTTGTTAGACAATAAGCATGAACAGTATTAAGGCCATAGTCATCACATTAAATTATTATTTTCTACTGTCATTCACCTTTTTGTGTGATTACATCGAGGCCAGGAATAACTGTGATGTGCTCTTCTCTAGAAACAAGAACTGCAATGCATGGACGTTCTTGGCAGAAATGTGTTTTATTTCTTTATTTTTTTGAGAATGAAAAAAAGTGGTTATCTGCTCAGTGAATTTTTCATACCCATGTATCTAGAGTATTCTCTCATTCTGATTAACTTAACTTGATCTGTCACAAAGATAAAGTCAACATGCTTGACAAGTTCCATGTGACAAAAGTAAAAATCACATACTTATAAGTCTTAATTATGGTGGGGAATTAGAGGACACATCAAAGGAGGGAATATGGGGAGGTGTAACCAATACTTAATGCTTTTAGAAAAAGGCATATGAGAAGTTGCCCCTATCGAAACTTCTTAAATTATATACATATACACTATAAAAGATTAAAAGGAGTTATAACAAGGGGATATTATCCCTACCAGATACCACAGACTAGCAAAATAAAAGTCTAATGCCGGGTATGAACTCAGTACTTGAAGCTGTTGACTGGGGATCCCATAGACTCTCAAACAGTACTGTAAATTGTCCTTTGTTACCAACCACAGCTTTACAGTAAGGCCATTTTGCTGAAGACATGATGTACCTGTGTGGGGGAACCAAGCTGATATTGAATTTAAAATCTTCAGTTCTCCTAGCTGACTTTCACAGTGCTGGAAGGTATTATACATGCTACAGGAAGAGAAATATCATTAACCTTCCCCAGTTGTGGATGCTCATCTTTCAACACGAACTGAGGTAGCAAGATATAAGCTCTGCTGTGTGGCAAGGAAAGTATGGGAGTAACCAATCATTTTTAAGTTAGATTAAAGGTCTACTTCATAAAATGGAGCACATATCTGACATTGACTTTTGACTAGAAATATGTGGTTAAAATGGCCACAGACTATAAGGGAGAGCCTAACACTATTATTCTCCTAAATAGATATAGTATTAAAGTGACTCCTAATGACTTATTGCTATATTCATAGATTATTGCATCTGTCCACTCCTACCACAGAAAGTTCCTTATGCATCATAGGGTGATTAACACTGAAATACACAAATGGCCAAGAAGTAAAGAATAAGAGACTGCAGAGTGACTATCCCTAATTTGGACACCTATGTAAACCTTCAGTGTCTAGAGACTTGGGGATCATTGTCGAAGTTGGGGGTATAAAGATTGCAAGAGCCAGACGGAATGGGCGACCACAAAGAACCAGAGTTTTTAAGGCAGCTGGGCAGTTAATCATCTGAGCTCACAAGAGTGGTGACACCATACACAAATGTCACATAAGCTCAAACCAAACAAAATTCTAACATATGCATGGAGAAATAGGTTTAAGAAAAACAGAAAACCAAGCAAAAAAAAAACCTAAAAATTACCTTACCTGAGGAGCTACTAGAAGGGGAGTGTCATCTTAAGGATACTTTTAAGGGTATGGACTTTCGGCAGGTTAACCAGGCACTAGTGGATGGATCCAGACCTGCTTAACAAAGATAAAAAAGAGTTCTTCCAAATGTCAAGAAACTGCAATAGCCAACATTTTTCACATTTTCCTGTTGCTAATTGGTGAGGTATCCTTCAGTGTGTAAATCTGTGTTTGCCTATTGCTTTTTACAAAGAAATATTATCTATTATAGAGTAGCTCAAAAAAGTGGCATCAAATGTACTTAAGGTTTGCAGAACCTAGAAATGTTTCTCTTATATTCAATCTAGTTCAAATTAGATCTAAAATTTGATTTCCTGAATAGAAGAACAGAACTTAAACAATTGGAGGAATACTGGGAAATCGTATGTTAAATCTGTGGAACTCTATGTAGCCCAATGCAATCCTTATTAAATGGTGTCTGCTTGAGTGAATTTCCCAGTACCATATTGTAACTTATGATACAATCACTTTCTTGTCACAAGACATACTTAAAAATCACTTGTACTCTGGAAAATTCTTAGTTATTGAAAAGGTCACTGTGGTTTAATATGGTAAAGGTAGAGAAAACTTCTGCCTTTCAAAAGTCTTTAAAAATATAGTGTGGCATGGTGCTTCAGTCCTGTAGTCTTAGTTTTATTTCATTATTTTTATTATTAAAATGTGTTTTTTCAATTTCACTATGTTTGTTTAAGAATTATTAGACAATAGGAATTGGTCCTCTTTTTAAAGATGATCACAATAAATGGATTTTATGGTATACAAGGATTTATATGAATTGTAGATAGGAGTCTTTATAGAGTGGCAAGAAGGAAAGCAAAGGAAATTATAAATATTATCTATTAAATTATGAGAAACATTTTGAGTGCATAAACTAACAATTATTTTTAAAAATCCATAATTTGAAATAACCCAGAAACCTACAAGTGTTTCCAAAGATGTTTTTGCCAGTATGAACTGAAGACAAATTTAGAAGAGAAAAAAATAGCCTTCATTAAATAAATTGAAAAAGGACTATTAAGGAAAAAAAACATACTCCAAATATTAGGAATATTAACAAACATAGATTTAATAAATTTCTATGACATAGCAAACACACTATCAAAATTTTTAAAGGTTATTAGAATTATCAATTTGTTTTTTTAAAATAAAAAATATAATTATAATAACACATTAAAA
>NW_008352267.1:8832131-8853473 GCF_000622305.1 Nannospalax galili
AGGCATATGTTAGCAAAACATAGGTGTATAGAATAAGATTATAAGAATGTAGTTTATAATATAACTTTTGTTAGTATTTTTTCCAAGACAAATATGAAAAAGTGGAGTCTATCATTTAAAATATGAGAAATAACTAAGTAATCAAAACCTAATATTTTAAGTGTTTCTTAATTATAAGAGTCTAGCCAGCTCTACCATAACTTGCATAATGTTTTCAAGGTTCATTGTCTGTCAATACTACCAAAGCTACTGTATGGGGTATTTGTGATGAGTAAATGAGTACAACGCATGATGATTTTCAAACTATCTTAGCTCTTCAGAGTTAATAGTAGTAAATACCTATTTGTGGACATGGAATCTTGAGTGTATTAAGTAGCATGGGATATATAAACCTGTTATTCTTAGGGAAATACTAGTCTCCATTGTGTGCATAAAAGCTCCTTTAAATGAAATAGAGTTGAGGCTTGATATTTTACATGCTCAAAAAGATGAAAGATGATATAATTTTGTCTTAAACCAATGCCTTTTTCTGTCTCTGATCTAAATATTAATGTTTCCTGAGATAAGTTTTGCATTTGAAATCACATGAGACATCCTCTTGCTATAGACATCCATGACATTTAATATTGATTTTCAAATTGGCAGGATCTAGAGTCACATTGGAGACAAACCTTGAGACATGCCTCTGAGTTTCTAAATTAGATTGTACTAATTGAGGTTAGAACGCATTCTAAATGTGGGTGGTATCTTTCTATGAGATGAGATCCTGGACTGCAGTCATAGACTCAATAACAAGAAAAAAGTGAGTTGAACACCAAAGCTAATGTCTCTCTGCTTCCTGGCTGTGGAAGCCATGTGACCAGATGCCTCACATTCCCACTGCCACACCTTCCCTAGCCTGATGCTATCTAATCTCAAACTGAGTTTCACTAACTCTTATATTTCCTTCCAATGTTTGACTGTAAAACCAAGGAATGCCTGTATATTACTCCCAGTGGAAGGAAAATAAAAATAATAGTATATATGAGTGACTTTCCTTCTGTATGTTAGAGGAAAATTCAATTTTTCTGATAACAAGAAATTAGTTTGGTTTGTAGTCAGTTTCTATGGCAATATTTGAATAAGAGTTTTGAGTAATGGAGAAATTTAAAAATGGACCATTGCTTCTCTGTTGCTGTGATAAACATGAGGGCCAGTGAAACATAGTGAGGAAAGGGTTTATTTCCCCTTACTCTTCCAAGTGATGGTTTTTCACTGAGGGAAGTCAAGTCAGAAGCTTAATCGAGGAGGAACTTGGAGAGAGCACAGACTGCAAATGAATGCTGCTTACTGACTTGTTTCTCTGGCCCATGCTCAGCCTGCTTTCTTATACAACCCAGGACCACCTGCCCAGAGGTGGCCTCCCAAATCACTCAGGTATCAAGAAAATGCCTGACAGACATGCCCACAGGCAGTTCAGCACTGGAAAAACCCCAGTTGAGGTTCCCTCTTCCCAGGTGTGTCAAGTTGACAATGAAGCTATCCAGCACAAACTACTCAGTTCCCCTTTTTGAGTTTTTTCCTAATGGCAAATTCATAAGTAATAATAGGGAAATATTCTATTTTTTCCATCTGGAAATAGTTTCAAACTTATATAGAATTCATGTTTCCCTCCCTCCCCCTAGGCATTTCTGAGTGACATGTCATTTTCTATTTTACATTTGAAATGTAAAAATCATCATGTTTTACTGAAATAACTCTTGTTTTTCAAAACATGCATCTTTATATTTCCAAACTGTATATGTTGTTTTAATTTGGCTCAAATATATTAATTTCTCATTATATGTCTTCTCCAAAACATAAGAGGGGTTATGTCAATATTTACCTCATTTGTATCACTCATGTGATTCTCATTTACAATAAATATTTATTTGCACTCATTCTCTATTCCAAAGTACTGAACTTAAAAGCCAAGTTTCACAAGGCAGTACACTGAATTACTGCAACAGTGGACATACAATGATGCCTAGTATTTTTAAGAAGGCATAGTAATATTTGCATTTTTGCCAGAGGCATGAAGAAGGAGTCCAAATATCATCTGCCCTTATTCCTTGTCTTGGATTGTTGTCCCATATTTAAAACCCTCTATTTTGTACTAAAAGATGCGATGTTTTATCTCAATGAGGTACCCTCTCTAACAATCCCACTGGACACTGCTGGCAATTCTCATCATTGTAACACAGATATTACTTTCATGGAGTTGTGAAGCAACTATTTTTTTATGTTCTTGTAGTTTATTGATAGAATTAAATTGATTATTGATATAATTTATTGATAACACTAACAATATAAATTAACAGAATTAAATGCATTTTTGAATTAGGTGAACTTTTTGTTTCTATTTATATAATCTTTTGAATAAATTATTGAGTTATCAAATGACTGGACACAATTTGACCTTCTTTGTGAATGTTGGACGGTGAAAGACAAAAGTAAGCCAAAAACACAATCTAATTTTTAGAGAGGTTTATAATTAAATCCATTTGCTATAGCAATCTAGGTTCATTAACATTTCTTTATTCTCTTTACTTCACTTGCTAAACAAAGTGGAACTACTCTCATATATTTTGTGTGTAGTGCCTACCAAGGAAGAATAATATGACAGAAATAAATTCTCACATTTTATTATATTAAATCTCCTTGTTCAAATAACAGAATTCTTGTTATTAGACAACAAAGCAGTCAGATGTGCCATCTATTAAATAGTTCTTGCCTCTTTTTATGTACTGTGTACAGAGCTAATAAAACCTTCAGCTCTAGCATATAATGAACTTTGTTTGACATCAAGTCACATGTATAAAAGAACATAGAGTATTTATTCCTGCTACAAAGGAAATAACTCTCAATTTCACTTCCATCAATATATATGTATATATTTATTTATGGGTAAATCACAGTCAATTATTTTTTTTCCATAACTGTGCATTTAGTAGATACATTTACCTAGGAATATGCTATTTTAATGCATGCTTTATCACTGTCCAAAGCTAATAACTTTAAAATACCAGTTAAATATGGATTCTTCTTTTTATTTTTGGCATAAATATTTTAGGTGTTGCTATTCAAAATTAAATGTTTCCATGAATTCTTGATACATTCAAAGTACAAAATTGCTTGAAATTCTGTACTGAATAAAATATTTGTAGCATGAAAATAAATATTTTTGTATACTTTAAAATATGTGCTTTCCAATGTTCCAATTTAATTTAATTACTCTTTTAAAAAGAAGAATTTTCAGAGTGCCTGACTTAAATTAGAGCCCAAAGTAATAGAACTACAAAGGTCAATGAGATTAAACCTTATAAATATTGCAGGATTCAATACGGAATTGAATTTAAAGTATTATATAAATGAGTCAAAGATCAGTAAATGAGTATCTTACTTTTAGCTTTATGTCAAATATTATTCTTTTTCATCTCAGAATCCCACCTACAACACACACCATATATACACATGTTCCCTTCTGCTACTTCTCTTGAATATTAGCACTACCACATTCTCAGTCTATTTCCTTGTAACAAACAATCCTTTTCTTGTATTTAACATTTCAGGTTATCCACTTTAGTAATCTTCACTAGCCATAATTTCACACCTGTTGTATCCATTTATTTATGTTTAGTAGGTTTAAAAATATTATATCCAATAAGTAAAAAATATAATGTTAAACTCCATTTTTCACAGTAAAAATGAAGCAAGATGTAGACAGATTAATAGATCTATAAAACAAGATATTGGTTAAATGAAAAGTTGTGCCCAGAAACATCTGAAGAAGGAGGGCCATTTAGGGTGGAGATATTAAAATGTGTGATTAGTAGAGAATGAGGTTTGCTACTCGTGTGAAATATGTCCTAGTGCATAAGGGACTGTTAAATAAGTAGGTTGAAGTCCTGCAGAGGAAGGTAATTAAAGGTTGTTGGGAGAAATAATTAGAATAAACATTATTTGTATTGTGTGAGCGTATGAGAGTGTAATAAAAGAGTTAAGATTTATTGGTATGTTTAGAAAATATGTTCCATAAAAATATTTTATTTTTATAGTTAATTTCACCTTTATAGTTAACTAGTGTCAATTCAATTAAATGCAAAATTCTTCAAGGTTCTCTAAGTTTCTTTCTATTTTTAAACTGTATTATGAGTTATAAATGTTTGTGTAATTGAATGTTTTCATACTTTGTTGAACACACACACATTTTCTAAGATTCCACACTGCAGTTCTAGAATGTCTGTTAATATGTCATATTTAAATACCAAAAGTAGTGGAACTTGTATATGGCTTACAAGTATCTTTATCTTTTAAAATATCTAAAAAAATTTTACTAGATTTTTAAACTTAAGCAGCATTAAATGTCTGAATGTTGATATATTATATGAATCAACACAATGCAGATAATAGATAATTAAACTGAAATATATAACTAACATGGGGAAAAGGGAGAAAAAATGGAGACGAGCACTGGAATCATCAGATGAATTAGGGAAATTTAAATCAGAAAAGAAAAAAAGGTTTGGAACTGACATTTGGAAATGTACCAATATAAAGAGTAGAGTGTAGGCAAAGAAACGGATTGAGTTTGGAATAAAAAGGAGTATTTTGTGCCAGAAGGAAAGCATATATTGAATTCTGTGCCAGACTGCACCGTCAGGGTGGTGGTGTCCATTGCAGGATTGAGTTATGGTTATAGGAGAACAAGATGTGCCAGTCCAAGAACATGAAATTTGGAACAGAATGGCCACATGTGAGTGAGAAGTTTGTGTTCCAAGCTGTTAGAATCAGGAGTTATTTAATCATAACTTTGATACTTTTGGTGCCAGAAGACTGATGGAATTCTCTCCCACAGAGGTCAAACTAATGGTTTTCTCAACTCACTTAGTCAATTACCCACCCACCCTGTGAATAGAAGGTCAGAATGCTGACTAACCACAATTTAAGAAAAATGAGATGTATTAAAAGTGGAATTTTGTACGAGGTACCTATGACTTAAACATTTTAGAAATTTAGATACTGCTCTGCTAAGCTCAGACTAACCTAATGGAAAATGTGTTAACCTTATTTCCTATCTCCTTACTAAGAAATATATAAACTATTGAATTATAAGTACTTTATGAAAAAAGAATAGTCATTATTAGCATATTTCAAAGAAAATTGTTTCCAACTTTGAAGCCATAAATATATACAATTGAATTTCAGTTTTGCTTTTGTTCACTAATTATTTTGATTGAAAAGTTAATGTCTCAGAGGCCCCGTGTTCTACAAGAAATATTTGAATACTAACATGCATTCATACAGAATACTGAATGATAAATTCTGATTATATGTAATAGGTATAAATGTCTTTAGTGTAGTACCTGCCACTCCTGAAACACTGATAGATAGAGCCTATAACAGGCATGTTATCATTAAGGCTCCAATTTCCCTACATTCAGAGACCATTGCCGAGGAGGGGAGCAGAAAGATCATAAAAGACAGGGACGGTGCATGAACATAAGGAAACTGAGGTTTTTCAGGCTTCTGGGAATTTGCTCATATAAACTTGCAACAATGGTGACAAGACACATGCTGACTCAGATAAAAACCCAGCATAGAACCGGAAAAATGCGCAGTAGGTGTCAAACTTAGCAGAGGACCAGTTGCCAACTGAATACTTCAGGAAGAGGGACATTTGGGTACAAATGCTTGACCGGATTTGCCTTAACATATATGATAAAATACATGAAATCTGATGAGGGGGTTATTGGAGGGCACATATGAGAGAGGGAGTCTAAATATGATTAAGATTTATTACATGAAATGCACAAAAACTCAATAAAATGCTTAGAAATGAACATGAAGTGCTCTTAACCTGTGAACCAGAATTTACTGAGAATTTTTCTATGTATGTTAATGAATTAGATTGGTCTGTAATTTCCTCTCTTTCTTTTTTGGTGCCTTATCTTGTTTTGAAATCAAAATAACATTGACTTAATAAAGAGTATTGAGATGCATTTAGTCTTTCGTATTTAATAGAATAAACGTAGTAGTATTGATGTTAGTTATTCATTGAACATCTGGTAGAATTATGAAGTGAATCCATTTGACTCTGAGATTTTTTTTTTTTAGTTGGGAGAGTTTTTATTATTGATTAAAAGTCATCTCTTGTTACAGAGCCTTTTAGATTATTTATTTGATTTTGGGTTAAATTTGCTAGGCCAATATGCATCTAAAAATTTATCCATTTCATTCAGATTTTCCAATTTAGTGAATTATAGCATATTAAGGTTATTAAACCTCATAGTTTTTCAAATTTTCATTGATATCTATGGTAATATCTATTTATCCCTTACTGTGCAATTTGAGTTATTTTTCTCTTTATTTTGATTAATTTGGCTGAGGGTTTGTCAATATTGTTTCTATTTTCAACTAATTCTTATTTTTGTTGATTCTTTGTATCGTTCTGTTCATTTCTATTTTATGAGATATTTATCTAGTCATATTTTTTTGATGTATACTGCCTTGGCATTTGGTTTCTTTGTGTTTTTCATGACCTTAAGGTATCTCATTACCTTCTTATACAGATATCTCAATATTTTTTGTAGGCACTTTTTGGAGAGCTGAGACCATTGATATTTAAAGATATTATTGAAAGACATGTATTGATTTCCATTATATTGATAGTTTTTCGTGTTTTATTTCAAGATTTATTTCAGTTTGGATTTTTTCCCCTATTGCTATGTCTGTATTGAATTATGTTTTCATATCCTTAAATGTCTTCCTTATTACATTCAGCTGCTTGTATCTTCTTGGTCTTCATTCCAACATTTATATATGTACTCTTTGAAATACTTGAATATATTTATAGTTATTTTTTTAATTAATTGACTTAAATATCCTCCACATTGTTGTTATTGGGGACTATAACTTTGGGATTAATATTTTTGCAGGTGTCTTGGTTTTTGTTTTTTTTTTTTTCCCCCTGACTTTATAATGGGTTCTGGGCATCTGGAACTTGAGCATGGTTCTTCTTCATTGAGTGGGTGTTTGGATTTCTATTGGCTATTACATTTATGAATCATATACTCTTAAAGAACATATGAACTTGGGGCTGGAGAGATGGCTCAGTGGTTGAGAGCACTGACTGCTCTTGCAGAGGGCCCGAGTTAGATTCCCAGTACCTGCATGGTGGCTACAAACCATCCTTAACTCCAGTTCCAGGGGAATCTGAAGCCCTCTTCTGACCTCTGTGGCATTGCACAACATGGGTGCACTTACTTACATCCAGACAATACATTCATACACATGAAAAATAAATTATTAAAAAAAGCACATTTGAACTTACATCATGGACTTTTTCAAAAACATTTCTTAATGTAGGATCATTTTAGCTAGCTATTCAGCTCTTTTGTTGCTGTTCTTCTGGTGAGATACAAAATAGAATTAATATTTTTAGACATGTTTTGTATCTGTGAGACCAGTTTGGTACTCCTTAATCAAACCTGAATTTTTCATTATGCATTCTGAATCTACCATGTCAACAATGTATTTAGAGAAAGAAACAGGATGAAGACTTAAAATTAGAGTTCAAAACCACTTATATAAGTTATTGACTAAAGAATCAGGACAAGATACACACATTGCTTGAATTTCAGAGCATATTCACATAGACTATAGCAAGAACAGGTAGATGGCATGAAAATAAAACAGCAGACGTGTAGAATCAGAGGAACTAAAAACAACAATGTGCCAGCTCTTTGTACTTTGCACTGAACTGGCTCATGTAGTTGGTCAGATCTCTCAGCAGACAGGCGTCCTTTTGTAGAAAAAGACACGATGGGAAATGGTGGGTGCTATTAAAATAGCATCTACTTGAAAATGGAAGAAAAGGTAAATCAAATTGCTTTATAAGACATTTATCTCAAAGTAGCATATTGTTCACTTGTCATTCAATCAGAAGGCAGTTTTCTTTCAAACTCAAAATTGAGATACAAGAATATAATCTCTGATGAGAATATTCTGTAGTGTAGATAAAGGCAAAAGTATTAATCTATTTTTCAGTACTTCAGCTGATTTCTCTACCTAAGGTCTGGTAAATATTTAGGTCAATTCTCTTTGATGTGTGTATTGAACTTTCACAGCCTCACAGAAAATTTTTCCACATGAATTCACAGAATATACTTTCATATGAAATATACTCAAATTATTGTTAGTTATGCCAGAGTAGTTTTTATTTTTCCCTTCTATGAGTAAATCTTTTCACTTTTTCTATAATAAAAATTATCGAATATATCATATGAATTTCCAAAAGCATCAATAGAAATTTAAAAAAATTAAATGTAAGAGTGTGAAGGCAAAATAATTTGAACTGACTCTATTTATGCAAATAAAATGTTATATCTATAAATGTGAAATTCTACTATGAAGTCTGAAAACAAATGTTTGTTTGGGAAATGTCAAAAGTGTCTTACAATGACATATAATTTAAATATCATCTTTTTACTATCTTCTGTGCATACCTGTGTTCTGAATGTACATTATATACAAACATATACACACATTCATCTGCTGATATGCTATGTGGCAAATAAAATGAGAATCTTTTATTGTATTGAAATATATTCCTCAACTATAAGGTAAGTCATGTTTTCATGCATATTAAATTATACTGCCAAATAGTGAGTATTGTTTTGAGCAACTTCATTTTTTTCTTGCCCTTGAATCTATGCCAGTATCAAACCTCCTTAATTATAAATGAAACCAGTAGCAGTAAATCTGGAGGGAAATTGATCCATAAGATCAGAATCATCTGGGCTCACCAATAAATTTTTTATCAGATTCAGATCACAGATTTCTAACTAAATGTTATTGATTTATGCATATATATGCATTGATAGAATAACTTTTTCTCAACATTTTTTCTCTTTATATATATTCTGTTTTTATGTAAAACTTCATTTCAAAGGAACAATGTTCTAAAGCCCCATATCCTTCCAAACGTATTTTCTGCCCATTTCACTATAGATGTTGATGAATCATACTCTATTCTGTGATTTTTCCATCTCTCACTAAGGCACATGTTGATTCTCTGTTTACTGGCATGTACCTGCTGATAAGGTTATGCTGATGATAACTTTGCATTTTTGTAAATATTTCTTTAAAATATGACATTTATTGTACATATATACACATATATATGTTCATTTTTTGTGGAACAATTTTATATTTTACAGTACCCAACTGACCAATAACAATAATCTTAAAATTCTTGAACTTATCATTATAATATTCAAATGTAACAATATGTTTGAAGAATTTTTCATGTACATTAAAACTGATTAATTTGTAGCCTTAGAAATTAACCAAATGAATTCATTTGTCATCCATACTGAAATATTCTTAATAAACATTTGCTTACATTACTGGGTTCCAGTAAAAGAATTACAACCTAATTTGTATACACATATCATCAATTTCATCCACCTTAGGTCTTACTACCTTTTGTTATTGCAGAGGATAATTTTTTAAACCACTTCCTCCAAATACATTTAGAAGTAATCAGCTAAAGCTTGCTTCATATAAAACTATTCTTTGTCCTAGTTAGAACAATTTATTCTTTTCTTGATGTCTGCAGTTCATTCTTTAAATATCATTCTTACAAATGATATTTTTCCTGCATCTACTTCTTTCAATCAAATAAAAAAATTCCTTTCCAAAAAGAAAAATAACTTCCTCCACAACCTGACTGATAAATCATAGAATGATTATCTCAGACAATTAGAAACTATTTTCTTAAAATAAGTAATCTGAGAATAAAAAATTGCAATTAAGTGGAAATATTAGATTTTTTTGAAATTGTACAAAGTCATGATGTTGGGAAAACTGATGACATTGCAGGTCATTCAGGTTAGTGAGCTCGGCGAAGGCCCACATCTCTAAACCACTGCAGCACGTTCCCATTCCAATCCTCAACCCGTTCATTACCAGCGTTTCACTTGACTAGTAAAGTCATTTAATCATTAGTGCCTCATGTACCTGTGTATATCCATTTAAAATTTTACTAATTTTACTAGGGTAAATTGGTCTTAGAAAAAAGAAACTCTTGAAATGCTCTCATATATTCAACACAAAAATAGTCTAATAATGAACCTTATTTTATTTTATTTTTTTGGTAGAAATATACAACTGTGTTGTCTACGTAGAAGTCAAAATGGTAATAAAGTTAGGAATCACTAAATGTCCACTTTGGGCAAATGACTTCCTCATATTCTTTGTTTAAAGAAACCTGTTCATGTTCAATTTTTCCATGATTCAAGTATTATCTCTGATGTAGTAGAGAGGACAATGGGACATAGAAAAGAATGTGGTACATCTCACAGCAATCTCTAATAAGTTATTCAGCTGGGATTTGTACATAAATGCTTCTGGAATCTCCATCCAAAATGTTATGCACACTGTCTCCTAAGGAATGGTAAGCACTGTGGTGTTTTTATCTGTTTGTTTTATATATGAAGGAAATATGTAAATCAAACAAAATATCTTCAAGAATCAATGTTCTGCAATTTTGATTCTTTTCATAACTAAATAGAAAGTTGAAGCTACAAACCTGTAATGCTGTCACTTCTCCCACCTCGATGAATTTTTACAACTGCAAGAAATCTAAAACTTCCATTTAACTGTGATATTTTTATTCTCAGAGTGCTAGTTTTCAGAAAACAGTATCTGATTGTTTGACGTTACCAGTCTAAAATTTATCAGCCAGGTTTTGGAGGAAGTTGTTTTACTTTTTGAAAGAAACTTATGTAGGAGGAAACCACTATTCTCAATTTTTTACATAAGAATATATATTCTAACTATAATAAAAATATGATAATGCAAAAATTGTTTTAAATTGAGCAGAGAAGTGAATATAAATTTTAATAACGTTTTTCCTAAATACAGGGATAGCATGTCAGTCATGATCCATAACAAATTATGTTCAGAGATTTGATAAATTCAAAGGAAGTCTCAATTTTTATTAAATGAACATCATGTTTTGTGATTTTCATGTGTTATAGTAGACATGTATAAATATTTTAGGACAGCCTATTTTATATATAAATATATGCAAGCTGTATATACATGTGCCTATACGCATATTATTATGAGCTCTATATTTTATTTCTGCACATACTAGATTTTTAGATTCTATGTCATTATGTAAGCAAAATTTATGCCAAAAAATGAAATTAGTTTGGCTTAGTGATTTAGAGTACAGATGAAGTTTTATCTTTTGGATTTTTTTTCTTAAACACTATTCTTTAAGCCTTTGACAAAATTGCAGGAAGACCAAGTTCCAGACACTTGGAAACATGACAAAGAAATTTACTAAATTTTATATCATGCATCTCTGTTAACTACAAAATGTCAGAAATCAAAATGGCACTAGATGGCCAGAAATGATTTAGATTTTAAATTTTCATTCCAATTATGGTATTAAGAATTAAACATAAAAATTTCAAACAGCAGAAACATGAAAAAACGTAGCCACTTTCAAAAGAATTACTTTCAATTATATGTATTAAAGAAAATATTACCTTCAAAATTAATATTCTGCAATTTTGTTTCTTTTCATAACCCAACATAGAGTTGTAGCTAAAAATGTTATTCTGTGAATTTAGAGCCTAGTAGTTACACATTGTTCAGTAAACTTTCTCAAATAATCACATGTAATATTTATTAGAATTTATTTTAGCATTACATATACTTTTTTGGTCTTATATCTTAATGCAATATAATATACTAAAATCTATAGTTTGTTCAAAACCCCTCAATTGAGCATAAGAAAATATATGTATTATTTAAATCATACATGTTTTTGAGGATAGCTAACTACATTGAAGTCACAAGATAATCACTGACATAAATAAGTTCCCAAGTAAATTTAAAATTTTTATTTTAGTAAGTTTATATATAATTAACTAAATTCTGCTTAATGCAGATGTAAAATTTTGCATTTTTATCAAATGCATTTTTCAAAAAATCCATTAAAAATTGGCTTGACAAGTCAAAGAGTATCAAACTATATATAAAACAAATTAAAACTAAGACACAGTATAACTTATAAATATAGACAGAGTTCTGAATACTTCTAGAATTAAAAATATGTTGAAAAAAATTATAAAGGACTTTTAAAAATATCAATCCATAAGGATTAAGTGAAATCAATGGGTTAATTCACCAAGTTTTAAAATAATTTATATTTACACAAAGTACTTACAAATTGGGACACCAAGGAACATTGACTTATGAAACCATTCACAAGACATAGGGAATAAATTGCCTATGGAAAGTAATATAAAACTGAAAGTCACTAACAAATTTAGATATTAGAAAAATCTTATTTCAGTAAACAATAAATATGCCACCCAAAGGCAAAAAATATTTCTTGAAAGACATTATGTATTACTTCCAACTAAATTACTAGAGAATACCATGCCAGAAATAATAGCTAACAGGGAATTTTAAGTTGGGAGGAATTTTCAGATACAAAAAAAAATCTAAAACTATGGTGTCTGTTGCAAAGTTAGAAGAACATTAATGATTTACAGCATCAGAACAATAATTATAAAATATTTCTCATATATGAATAACAAACTACTTTGCAATTATATATGTAAAACAATACAATCATTAAATCTTTTTTTTTTTTTGATAAATTTTTGAGACAGGCTCTCTCTGTAGCCCCAACTGGCCTGGAACTCACTATGTAAACCAGGCTAGCCTCAATTCACAGAGTGAGTTAGAAGGTTGTAAGATGTTATATTTATCCTCCCATTCAAAATTTTCTAAAATGGTAACATTAATAGTCATCCATCATGATCAGTTTCCACTAGTACTGAGTCAATGAAGGTTGATGGTCAGTGTGGACTTCAGAGGTAAAATCCTGTGGCTTCAAATTAGTTGAAAAATTAATAAGTTAACAAATCAGTTAAACAATAAGTTGTACAGATTGTGTAATTTTCTGTATATCTCATTATCTTCATTTAAAAATAAAAAATGAAATTTTATATATAAATAAAATGTGTGTGTCTATCTTTGTGTGTTAAAAAGAGGTGTATGGATATTTGTAAGAGTAGATATGTGCCACTGCATGTGTGGAAGCCAGAGGCGGGTGTCAGTTGTCCTTCATGTTTTTCATCCTAGTCTTATGATGTAAGGTCAATTCTTGAACTTGGAGCTCACGGTTTAGCTTAGTCTGACAGCCTGAAATCCCCACCAACCTTCTTATTTTGCTCCCCTCAGTACCAGGCACAAGAGCATACCTACTTGTAACATAGAATAGGAACTCAGGGCATCATTTCTATAGACCATGGCAATATTATATACACTGATTATTGAACAAAAATTCACCGAATACAACGGACTTTTCAGTGCTAACTATGAAAACCAGTGCAAACAATGAAAGCCAGAAGAGCTTGAACCAAAGTATTACTAGTTCAAATGACCAAAGATGCCAACCCAGATTACTTTACCCAGTCAAAATGTCTATTACACACGAAGGGGAAAGAAAAATCTTTCAGGACATAAATAAGCTGAAAGAATTCATGTCCAGCAAAGTAGCCCTTCAGAGAGTTCTTGAAGCAATACAAAGAGCTGAAGAAAAGAATGAGCATACCCAAGAGGTTACAGAAAAAAACTTAATAAAGTATTTACTGTGAAAAAGCACAGCAACACCAAGAATGTGAACAGAAATAAAAATGACAGGAATCAATACACACATTTCATTAATAACTTTAAATATCAATGGACTGAACTTCCCAGTCAAAAGATACAGACTAATTGAATGGATTAAGAAACAAAACCCATCTTTCTGCTGTCTGCAAGAAACTCATCTCACTTTCAAGGACAGGTACTACCTTAAGGTGAAAGGCTGAAAAAAAATATATACCAAGTGAATGGTACTTGGAAAAAAGTAGGCACTGCAATTCTAATATATGGCAAAATAGACTTCAAACTAAAACTCATTAGAAGAGATAAAGAGGGCCACTTCATTCTGGTCAAATTGACAATTGACCAAAAACACATTACAATCATGAACATATATTCACCAAACTCTGGTGCACCCAACTTCAAAAGAACAGTGCCACAGGACTTTAAGACCCAGATTAATCCAGGATCATTAAAAGTTGGGGACTTTAATACCCCATTGTCTCCTTTAGATAGGTAAACAGGACAGAGAATTAACAGAGAGAGACATCTAAATTAAACAATACCATACATCGAATGGGCCTAACAGACATCTACTGAATATTTCACCCAAGCACCAAAGAATATACTTTCTATTCAGTGCACCATGGAACTTTCTCCAAAATCTACATATAGTGGGGCACAAAACAAGTCTCAACAAGTAAAAAAAAAGATTGAAATAACTCCATGCATTATATCATACCACAATACAATAAAGCTTAAAATCAATATCAGAAGACACCTTGTAACTACATGAACACATGGAGATTAAACAATACGTTCCTGAATGATGAATGGGTCAAAAGAGAAATTAAGAAAGACATAAACGTATTCGTGGAACTAAATGAAAAGGGCAATACAACACAACAAAACCTCTGGGAGATGTTGAAAGCAGTCCTTAGAGAGAAGTTTATAACTCTAAGTACATTCATTAAAAATTAGAAAGAACACAAATAAATGACTTAACATTGCAACTCAAGACACTTGAAAAGCAACAACAATGAAGCCCAAACAGCAGACAAGAATAACAAAAATGAGAGTAGAAATTAATGAAATAGAAACAAAGAAATTAGTACAAATAATCAACAAATCCAAGAGCTTGTTCATTGAAAAGATAAACAAGATTGGCAGACCCCTAGCACAGTTCACCAAAAGAAAGAAAGAGCTCCTCCAAATCAACGAAATCAGAGATGAAAGGGGAAACATCACAATGACAAAAAGATCCAGAAATTATAAGGGAATACTTTAAAAACATATACACTACCAAATTTGATAGCCTAAAAGAAATGGATGGGTATCTAAAAGCATGGGAACACTCAAAACTAAACCAAGAAAAGATCAACAGCTTAAACAGACCCATGACACATAAGGAAACTGAATCAGTAATACAAAATTTCCCAACAAAAAAGCCCAGGACCAAATGGCTTTACAGAAAAATTCTATCAGACATTTAAGGAAGATCTATATCTAATACTACTTAATTTATTCAAAAAATGGAAATGGAGGAAGATCTTCCAAATTCCTACTACGAAGCCAGCCATCACTCTAATATGAAAGCCAGGTAAAGATACAATCAAAGAAAACTATAGACCCATATCCTTAGTGAACCTAGATGGAAAGGAACAGAACTGGATACTTGCAAACCACATACAGATACACATCAAAAAGATCATCCACCATGATCAAGTCTACTTTATTCCATATATGCAGGGATGGTTCAGTATATGTAAATCAATAAATGCAATAAACTATGTAAATGAACCTAAATACAAAAACCACACAAAGTTATCAGGTATATTTAAATGGTAATGCTTTTCACATCTACTAATTATTATTATTTTTTAAAATTACTTATTTCATAGCCAAATGATTAGAAGAGGCATTTCATTACAACAGCATTGACATATTTTCTGTATGAAACTATATTTTATTAATGAAATGGAGATCTTGTTTAAAGGTTAAAACTTCATTTAATTTTATGTCTTATAGGGTTTATACTGAGTAAAATATTGTATAACTGTCACAGTTCAACTGTAAACCTAAAAATTTATAGCCAATTTTGAAAAAGATGCATCTTAGCTCAGAAAATTGTTATTGAATATGTCAATGCTGTTGTAATGAAATGCTTCTTCTAAGTACGTGGTTATTAACTAAATAATAAACTGAAAAAAAATACTTGCAAACCGTATACAGTCACACATAAAAAAGATCATCCACCATGATCAAGAGGGCTTTATTCCAGAGATACAGATATGGTTCAATATACATGTTAATAAAAGTCAGAAACTGTATAAATGGACTCAAAGACAAGAACCATGGGTCATCTCAATAGATGCAGAGAAGGACTTTGACAAAATTCAATATGCATTTACTTTCAAAGTCCTATAGGGATTTGGACTGGAGGGAACTTACCTCAACATAATTAAAGCTACTTAAAACAAACTCACAGTCAACATCATTCTAAATGGAAAAAAACTGGAAACATTCCCATTAAAATCATGAACCAGACAAGGCTGTGCAAGTTCTCCTTTAGTGCTTGAAACTCTTGCAAGATCAATAAGACAATAGAAGGAAATTAAAGGAGTAATAATTGGAAAAGAAGAGAAAAATTATCCCTTTTTGCATGCGATATGATATTATGTGTAAGAGATGCAAAAAAATTCCACCAGAAAACTCC
Organism: Nannospalax galili; assembly: GCF_000622305.1. Taxonomy (NCBI): domain Eukaryota; kingdom Metazoa; phylum Chordata; class Mammalia; order Rodentia; family Spalacidae; genus Nannospalax; species Nannospalax galili. Next base: position 8,848,543 of record NW_008352267.1, read on the forward strand.
TAGAAATGATTAACACTTTCAGTAAAATGGCAGGTTACAAAGTTAATCTAAAAAAACCTCCGTAGCCTTACCAATAACAAAAGCAATCAGAAAGAGCCCATGGAAACACTCCCCTTCACAATATAGCCACAAAAAACAGTATCTCAGAATAAACCTGACCAAAGACATTATAAACCTCCACAATGAAAATTTCAAGTCTTTAAAGAAAGAGATTGAGGAAGACACCAGAAGATGGAAGGACCTCCAATGCTCATGGATAGAAAGAATTAATATTCTGAAAATGACCATCCTACCCAAAGCCATTAATAGATTCCATGCAATGCCAATCAAAATCCACATGACATTTTTTACAGAATTGGAATAAACCATCGTAAGACTTGTATGGTAGCACAAAAGACCTCAGATAGCCAAAGCAACCCTGAGCACTAACAGCAAAGCTAGGGGATTATTATACCAGATTTCAAACTCTATTACAGAGCTCTAATCATAAAGACAACATGGTGCTGGCACAAAAATAGACCCATAGATCAATGGAACAAAAGTAAAGACCCAAATACAAGTATGTGCAACTTAGCCATCTGATATTTAACAAATAGGATAAGAATATTCACTGGAGGAAAGATAGCATGTTCAGCAAATGGTGCTAGTAAAACTGGGTCTCCACATGTAGAAAAATGAAAATAAACGGCTATCTTTCACCTTGCACAAAAGTCAACTCCAAATGGATCAAAGTCCTTAATATGAAGCCTGAAACACTGATATTGTTAGAAGAAAACTTTGAAAATAACCTACAAGATATAGGTTTAGGAAAGGACTTTCTAAACCAGACATCAATTGCTCAGGAATCAAGGTCAAGAATAAATAAATGGGACCTCATTAAACTGAAAAGGTTCTGTACATCAAAAGAAGCAACCAAGGAAGTGAAGAGAAAGCCCACAGAATGGGAAAAAATCTTCACCATCAACACATACCACAGAGGTTTAACATCCAGAGTATATAACGAACTCAAAAAACCAAGAATCATGAAAGTAACCCTCTAAGAAGCATTTTAAAATGTGTTCAACATCATTAGTGATAATTAAGGAAATGTAAATTAAAAAGACTTTAAGCATCTTACCTGAGTCAGATTGGCTAAGATCAAGAGAACAAATGATACCAATCATTGGAGAGGATGTGGGGAAATGGGAAAGCTCATCCACTAATGGTGGGATTGCAAACTTGTTCAACACCTATGGAAAGCATTGTGGAGAACTAAAAAAAATACAAATAAACATACCATTTGACCCAGTTATACCACTCCTTGGTATACACCCAGAAACTCATCCTATTGCAGAGACGCTTGAACATCCATGTTTGTTGCTGCTCTTTTCAATAGCTAGAGATGGAAGCAACCTAAGTGTCCCTCAACTGAAAATTGGATAATGAAAATGTGGTTCATTTATATAATGGAGTTACTCAGGAGTAAAGAAAGATAAATTCATGAACTTTGTAGGTAAATGGATGGAACTAGAAACTATCACACTAAGTGAAGAAACACAGACTCAGAAAAACAAACGACATATGTTCTCCTTCATACATGGATCCTAGAAACAAATCCTATAAGTATGTATCCAGACATAACTATAGTAACCAGTATAATGGAAAGGAACCAGGGAGGTAAAGGAAGAGAAAGAATTTGAAAGAGAAGAACAGTAGGAAATAGGTGTTAATAAGGGAGCTATGGACAAAAATGGGGTTACTTTAAGGGGAGGAGGGATGGAAGGTTATACAAGGAACCTTGGGAATAAAGGGAAAGAAGGAGCTCAAGAGAGGTGGGACCATAGGACAAGGGTATTACTAAGGGAGAAATGGGGGAAATGGGGATACTTTAAATGGGAAAACCATTTTGGAAGGGTTAGACAATGTGAGAGACAAATAGTGCCCAGGTAGTTTTCAAAAAGAACAGAGGGGAGCAATCTACTGACAAATTATACATAGAACTAGCTCAAGGACCATGATATATGTCTAGTTAAGATATACCTGAGAACATTTGGTCTTTGCCCAAGGTTATCTTTATAGCACATGTAATTAAAATTACCGGACTGGTGGAAATAACCTTTTTGGATGTTTAACAGCCATATTTTGAGGCCCATCACAGGGATTTAAAGGATGGGTTTTGGTCCTTGTTAAAGGTCGACTAAGTTCCATGGGACTATGGAGCATCTCTCAAAATGTGCTGTAACTGTGGTGAGTCACTACTTGATCAAGGATGCTGCTGCCAGATGGACTTGAAACAGTGTCCAGCCTACAAAGAGGAGAGACAACACAGAGGAAACATTTGCTCCATGATTCCAAGTGAAACTATCCATGGTCGAACAGGACTTTTGACTTGTCTTCACATAGATGGAACTGGTAGAGGAAAGGAGCCAGGGGCTCTTCCTAAGTCCATGTGACCCCTGAGGAACAGATCCTCAAACGACCTTAAGATTAAAAACAAACTGGTTTATCTGGGACAACTGCATGGTCTTAAACTCCCAAAAGGAAAGTATAACCAAAGATTAAAATGGTCAGTATAATTCTGTAAGAGTCCATTTTCATGGCTAAAGGCTACATAACATGAAACAATGCCAGAAAGGAGATAACGTTCCTTTGAGTTGTTGGCCAGCATGGCCCAAGAAACTCCAGAACAGTAATCCAGCATATAACTGGGAAAATGAACAGCATACCCAAATCTTATCTGAAGGAATATTTGCAAAAATTTGATGCTAGATGAGGAAGAATTGATCTTCCTAAAACAAGAAACTATAGATAGGCTGAATAGATTCAGTATATGGACAAGCACTGGGGAATGGCCAGTGGAACTGACAACACAGTGGACTTTAACAGCTATGACAGAGTAAATGGGCTCCAGTGGTGGGGGTTGTGGGAGGGTGTCACTTGGGATGTGGGTGTATAGCTGAATAAGGTTGTTTGGGATGTTCTATATTGAATACATACACACAAAATCAATAAGTTTAAAAAATGAGATATATTTGAGGAAGAAGCATAAAAATTTGCTTCATGTTAATTAGTAGATTTGAAAAAACACTACCATTGAAATCTGATGACTATCTATCATCAGGTGCCAAGGATCTCAGAAAGTGACCGTGGCTAGTAATAATCAGATATATAGAGATCAGAGACATATATGCAAACATCTAAACATTAATTGAATTAAGAATGAATTTTTCTGTATGAAACAGCATATTTTAATAATGAATTGGAAATCCTTTTTAAAGGATAAAACCTCATTTAATTTTATGTCTTACAGGGTTTATACTGAGTACACTAATTTATAACTGTATTAATTCGACTGTAAACCTAAAAATTTGCAGCCAGTTTTGAAAGAGATGCATCTTAACTCTGGAAATTGTTGTTGAATATGTCAATGCTTTTGTAATGAAATGCTTCTTCTAATTGTGTGGATATTAAATAAATTATTTTAAAAACTTATATCAGTGACTGGAGTAATTGCTCAGCAGTTAGCAGCACTGACTACTCTTGCAGAGGACGTGGGTTTGGTTCCCAGTAACCACATGCTGGATAACAACCTTTTTAACTCTTGTCCCAGGGTATTTGACACCCTCTCTGGCCTCTGGTAGTATTGCACATTCAAGGTCCACTTACATACACTCAGGCAAAACACTCAAACACCTGAAGTAAAAATAAGTAAGTAAATAAAATAACATTTCTACTTTCCAGAAAAATATAAAACTTTTAGAAACCAATTTAATCAAAGAAGCAGAAAAAAAATATTACACTCAAAGTGCATTCAAAGATGTATTATTTCTTAAATATGGTGAAGCTATTTGAAATGACATAAAATTATTTGAACTTCTTGAGTCTATACCAAGAATCAGTTCTAAAAATCACCATGTTGACCTTAAAGAATTAAAATTCGCCTTTCCATTTACCCAGAATGAAGCTATAGAATTAATTTTTGAAAGATTTTAATATGAGTCACTGTCTATTAAAATTCATCTGGAATTGTTTTTTGTATTGATTTTACTTTGATTTAGCATAATGACATGTTTGCTATGGCTAACATTTATGTATGATCAGCGTATTTTCTATCAGTGTGGCAGCGTTTATTTGATTTATTTTATATTACTGCTGCACAAATTTGCATATATTAATAATGAACATCATTCCTGTTTTCTGTAAAATGATATAAAAGTAATTCTGTATTATGCAAATAATATTATAAAGTTGTTTTTAAAATAATTATAATTGTGTTGTGAATGTTTTATACAGAATCACTAATTTTACTGGAAGCATATGATTAAAAAATTTCTAGATTTTGTTTCTCTGTATAACTCATGTTTTAAATAGATTTTTATACTTCACTTATACTTGTACCCACAGTAATAACAGAAATAATTAGGAGTGCATAAAAAGAAATTATTAATCTTAGGTCTACATAAAGTCTCAGCAGATAATAGGTCGTTGGCTCCAAGCCTGATGTCCTGATAGTGATACCAGTGACCTCATTCATGGTGGAAGGTGAGAACAGATACTTCCAAGTTGTCCCTTGACATCCAGACACAAGCCATGACATTCAAGTGTTTTCTCTCTCTCTCTGTCTCTCTCTGTCTGTCTCTCTCTCTCTCTCAATAAATCAATGTTTTTAAAATAATTTGTTAACGTATTTAATACTGTGAAATAAAATTATGGATTTTTAACCAACGACTCATTTTTATTTTTTCAATTGTTACTTTTTAATTAAAACGGCAATGAATGTATATATGCAAGTTTTAATGTGTGCAAGTGTGCATGTGGAAGCATGCATGTCAATGCCTGATGCTAATGTCCAGAGTCTTTTTTAATTGCTCTTCATCTTATTTTTCCAACAAACGCTCTCTCCATCAAACAAAAATCATGTACTTTTTTTCATTTTTGAATTCTAGCTTGAT
>NW_008352267.1:8853514-8854999 GCF_000622305.1 Nannospalax galili
CCTATAAATGGGAAATAGGGTGAATATAGGTTATGAAACTAGAAAGAAGACCAAGAGGTAAAATGGTGCTGAAGATGGGTGGCAAAGGCTGTGAGCACAAGTGATCAAAGTTGAAAGAAAGCTATGGATTGGTAAAAGAACACAAGGGAGGACAGAGCCTGAGCAAGAAAAATGAAGAATCAACAAGCATTTGCTTGAAAATGCCATAACTGAACCTAATGCTCTGTATGCTTTTTGAAACTTTCTGTGGGCAGGGGAGAAAGGTTTTATTTGGCTTACAGTTCCAGGTTACAGGCCATCATTACTGGGAATTCTGTGTAGGAGCATGAAGCAATTGGTCATATTCATAGTAGAGAATGAGGGAAATAAATGCCCGCATACTTCCTCTAATTCTTTTTGAAAAACTACAAAGAAAGAAAGCCCTAAAGTCTTGGAGGATGGCTTAGCTCAGTCAGTAAAATTGGAAATCACTATGACATTTGAAAATATGGTGAAACAATAGACATCATAGTTTGTGTATTTAAAAAATTTCAATTTTTGCTAATTTTTCATAAAATATTTTGATCATATTTAGACCATTTCTCCCTCTTGACTCCTCCATATATATCCCCACTGCCTGATTTCATGTACTCCATTATATGCATATTTTAGGAGTGATTGAGTCTAATTTGTATTCACACATACTCTTTGGTTTTGTTACACTCACTGTAGTCTCTGTAACCTAGTCAGTGTCACAACCTTAAGTCAAGACAAAATATGTTTTACACTCCAGATCCTTCCATTTTCCTGTAAAATTCAATACTTTATTTTCCTTTACAGCTTAATAACATTCCACTATGTCTATATACGCTTTTCCCATTATCCTATTGGATGGAAATCTATGATGGTGTCATTTGCATATTGTTGCTAATAGTGAAACAGTAAACATGGATATAATAGGCATCTTGGTAGAAGAAACAAGAGTCCTTTGGGCCTATACCTAGGAGCATTATACTTTCATGCAAGTGTAGTTTTATCCTTAATTTTTAAAGATATTCCCATACTGATTTCTATATTAACTGTACCAGGTGATAATCCCACCAGCAGTAGATAATGGGACCTCTTTCCATATGTCCTCACCAATATTTACCTTAATTTTTACTGTTGCTGTTAGTAATAAGCAATCTCAAAGTAGTTTTAAATTATGTTTCTGTGGTAGCTGAAGATATTTTCCTCTTTTTGAAACACATATTGGTCATTTATTTCTTCTTAACACATAATATTATAATGTCCTGTTAGGAAAGAAATGAAGCAAGTTAGATGTGCTTAGAAGAACAAGCTGCAGTCCCAGCACCTAAAAAGATGGAAGCAGAATTATGGAGAGTCTATAGGCCAAGACAGGCTAAAACAAAGTAAGTCAAAGGCAGTCTTAGTGACTTAACAAGATCCTGTCAAAAAGTACAAAAGAAAGTCTAACTGAATAATAATAATTATTAAAAATTAATT
>NW_008352267.1:8855484-8865288 GCF_000622305.1 Nannospalax galili
ATAAAATTCTGGTTGTCCCTTTACAATATTACAAAACAAAGATATTTTAATACAATGATTCTAAAATTCCATTAGAAAGCTAGAAATGATCAACACTTTTCAACAAAATGACAGTTTACAAAATCAATTTACAAAAGTCAGTAGTCTTTCTATGTACATATAACAAGCAATCAGACAAAGAGTTCATGGAAATATTTCCACTCACAATAATCTCAAAAGAATCTAGGGATAAACCTAACCAAAGAAATAAAAGACCTCTTCAATGATTATTTTCAATCTTTGAAGAAAGAGATTGAGGAACATATAAGTAGACGAAAAGACCTCCATTTCTCTTGGACTGGTAGAATTAATATTGTGAAAATGACAATCCTTCCAAAAGCAATTTACATATTCAATGCAATCCCAAAAATATTCCTTTGACATTCTTCTCAAGAATAGAAAATCCATCCTAAAATTCATATGAAACCATAGAAGACTTTTGAGAGTACAAAGACCCCTGAGAGACTGAAAGCAATCCTCAGCACAGAAAGCAATACTAGGGGCATTATTACACCAGATCTTATCTTTATTACAGAGCTACAGTCATAAAAGCAGCATGGTATTGGCACAAAAACTGACTTGTAATCAATGGAACAAAATAGAAGACCCAAACATGAGTGCATGCAGTTACAGCCACCTGATACTTGACAAAGACACCAGGAACACATACTGGAAGAAAGACAGCATATTCCACAAATAACATTAGTAAAATTGAATTTCTATGTGTAGAAGAATTAAATTAGACTCTTTATTGTGTAGAAAAGTCAATTTCAAATGGATCAAAGACTTCACTCTGATGCCAGAAAGACTCAAACTGTTATAAGAAATCAACATCAGTACCCTATAGGACATAAGTTCAGGAAAGGGTTCTCTAAGTAAGACATCAGTTGCTTAGCAATTAAGGTCAACAATTGACAAATAAGAACGCATTAAATTAAAAAGCTTCTGTACAACAAAGTAAACAACCAACCAAGTGTGGAGGAATTCCTACAGAGTAGGAAAAATCTTCCTACTATACATAGGACAGAATATTAATTTAACGAAGACCCAAAGAACCCAGAAACAAAAAGAAGCAAGAAAACAAATGATCCCAATTATAAAATAGGACATGGATCTGAAGATATTTTAATAAAATATGCTAAAATTCCACCATAAAACTAGAAATGAACAACACTTTTCAGCAAAGTGAGAGGTTACAAAATCGATTTATCAAAATTTCAATAAAATATAAACAAGAACGATATTAGAATGGAAAGAAAATAAATCATAGTATTAAAAACAACCACATTAGCATAATAACTTAAATATAGACCCATAACTCAATGAATATTCACAACTCAAAATGATGCTTGGCTTCTTTATGTGAATATTTATTTTTAGCATATCAAGTATATTTTTCTTCTTTACTATGTAGTTAAATTGTCACTGCCATATAGACCATATGACTTCAATATCAATATATATATATAGGATAATGCAAAAAAGCATAATATATGAAATATACAACCTATGGTAACAAGTTTTAGTTTTATTGTTTTGCCTATGTGAAAACATTGTTTTGTAAGTAAATGGATAGACCTAGACTCTGTTATACTAAGAGAAGTAACACAGACTCATAAAAACAAAGACATGTTCTCCCTCATTTTTGGATCCTAGTTCTAAATCATTATAAGTGAGTGTGTATCCTGATGTAACTGCAGGAACAGGGAAAGAGAAAGGAAATCAGGGAGGTAAAGGGAAAAAAGCCACCAAAGTGAGAAGAATAGTAGGAGACAGGTATTACAAAGGAAGAAATGTGTAAAGGGGGGCAAAGAAGGGCTAAATAAAGAACTATGGGAATAAAAGAGAAGAAGGAGCTCAAAAGAGGTAGGAACATAGCATAGAAAAAATTATCAAGGAAGTGATGAGGAAAATGGGGACACTTTAAATGGGAAGGGTAGGGAGGGAGGATTAGACAGGGAGAGAAAGAGGAGACATAAATATAGCATTGCTAGTATAAAAAAAAATCAGAGGGAATCATGTTAGTTCAAAACCCAACTGAAATATTACACATACACAATCCCTACATGAGCCCATGAGTATAGCTGAAGACTACATAACTAGACACAGTGTTAGACAGACAAAACCTTCCTTTGGGTTGTTGGCCAATGTAGTCCAAGAGAATCCCAAAATTACACAGGCTATTGACACAATCCTTGATTACCTCCCAGAACTTGATGGTAAAATCCTATTTCTGAAGACAAAACATACTTTGGACACAGGGTTTTAAACAATGGAGGTGGAACTGACCCAGAAGCCACCTTCCCTGAAGGCTATCTCTCATAGCTTTGGGGAGCACTACACAAGCTGGTAAGGGAGAACATCAATCCATGGTCCAGCCCTAGCTTCAAGGACTAAAAACCACATCAATGCCCAGTACAGCAAATGACATTGGTTCAGTAGTGGTAGTTTTATCTTGAGAGTAATCAACAGCTACTAAATTGGACTTAGAGCCCTTTCTACAGGAGGAAACTCATATCTGGTACTGTAAACCTAGCTAAATACACATAGATGGAGATGTCATAGATCTCTGAGAAAACCTAAAGTCTCTCATATCCCTAGACAAATTTAATTTCTTGCAATGTGCAAAATATGGATCCTTAAAATTACAGACACTTATTCCAGTCACCACCTATTAAATAGCTTCTTTTTCAACAGACAGATTATTACAGAGTTCCACAACTGGTCACATACAGAGATTGTGAATTGTCTAAGCCTAAGTAGCATATCTAGGATGCCACCTCTACACCTAACAATCATAGAAGATAGAAAAAGGGGTGAAGAGAACACTAATGCATCTTTCATGTCTCATAAATGAAGCTCCCTCATGCAACAGAGAAAGAGGCCAATGAACACAAAAGGCCACAAATGGCCAAAATGCAGAGAATAAACATCATTAAAGTGTGGGTCCATGGACAAACTCCCATATTGAGGTTCACCCACCCAGGGCTCAGGGACCATTGTGGAAGAGGAGGAAGAAAGATTGTAAGAGCCAGGGAAGAGGTTTATGACCATACAGAAATGGTCCTACAAGCTCCTGGGACTCTTTTCATATAAACCTACAGCAATGGTGTCAGCATACACAAGACCCATAAAAAGTTAGGAAAACAAACCCCAGCACAGAATTATGGACATGAACAGGAAGGCCCAATATCAGTGAAGAAATATTGTCAGCTGATTATTGCTGGGTGAAGAAGAGTTGATCTTCTCAAAAGGAGAGACTCTAGATAGGCTGACAAGACCCCATTCTATGAACTTTCACTGAGGGACATCTTGGGACACTAACTTTACAAAGAGGCCTTAATAAAAATGACAGAATGTATATGAACTCCAGTGGAGGGGGGGTGCTATGGAGGGTGCCAAATAGGAAGGGGGAAGGGGGTATAAAGATGATTTTATATATGAAAATTTTCACAATGAATTTTTTAAGAAAACCATTGATTATTTCATAAAAAGATGTTTATTAATATTTGGTAACATTTTTGTGTAACAAAATTTTATGTATTAAGAAGTTGTATTTTGGATGTGTTTTATTGTGTGGCCTATTTTTAAAAAATAGGCCCACCTATACATTTATTCTAATTGTGCTGCCTATATGCTCATATGTGTGGTCACCCACACAAATAATAGATCAATGAGGGGACACCATGTTAAAGAAAACTGAATCTCTGTGTCCCCAAAGTTATCAAATGCCACCGTCTCCCTAGAAATGTGTGGGATATTCTGCCCACCACCAAACTCCATGCTGGGATAAAGAATAACTTTTTGTTATTCCACATTAATTAAAAGTCATAGAATATTTTATACTCAATTTCTGTCTATGAACTATATTTAGCAATATTCTTGTACTATATTTATTCAAATTGTTTGGTCATTCATCTATTGATGGACCTTTTATTACATTTGAATTTCTGTTTTTTGATTACTGATGTGATATTTTGTATAGACATTTGTAAGAACATGTAAGAAAATACACTTCCATTCTTCTTTTATTATAGTTGAGATTATAACACCAACAGACTGATTATATGCATAATGGTATAAGGAAAACAAAATGTAACTTACAAGGTCACCACATCATGTTGAATTTCCTGTGGTATCATTTGAGTGTTCTAGTTTATCTTCATGGCATGGTAACACTGGGTTTTCACAGTCTTAAAAACTTTTGATATGCCAGCAGTATACCATCATAAATAATTGTGGCTTTAAGCTGCATTTCACTTTTGATTAATTTTGGTGGCAGGATGCCAAAATTACTTACTACTAGCATGTCTTCTTGATTACATAACCTCTACAGATTCTCCGCCCAATTGTAACAAATGCCTTCTCTTTTCTTTATAGTTTTGATGACTCCCTATACATTCCAAATTGAAGTCATTGTCAGATTGCCATCATTTTATTTTTTTATTTTTTTAATTTCTTGCTTTTCTTTTTTTAAAATTATTTATTTAATAATAACATACTTAGAAGAAGCATTTCATTACATCAGCATTGACATATCCAATAACAATTTTCTGAGTTAGGATGCATCTCTTACAAAATTGGCTGTACATTTTTAGGTTTACAGTTGAATTATTAGAGTTATACAATATTGTACTCAGTATAAACCCTAGAAGACATAAAATTTAATGAGGTTTTAACCTTACAAAAGACCTTCATTTCATTATTAAAATACAGAGTTTCATATAGAAAACTTCATTTTTAATGCAATTGACATTAAGATGTTTGCACATGCATATCTAATCTCTATATATCAGATTATTACTAGTCAAAGTTGGTTACTTTCTGAGCTCCTTGGCATCTGAACATGGATATAAAGTCATTAGGTAGATTTCAACGATAATGCTTTTCACATCTACTAATTATTAAGGAGAAAATTTTAATGCTTTGAAGAATTATTTTTTTAATTGGCATATATTTTTTTAAAAAATCAATTACTACATGATTAGAAGCTTTTCACTATAGCTTTAACATATTCAGTAACACACTCCAGAAAAAGAGTACATCTCTTTCACTAGGTTCATACTTGAATTAATATATATTATTGAACTCAGTATAAGCCTTGTAAGACATAAAATTGTATGAGTTTTTAACCTTTAAAAAAGATCTCCATTTCATCCTAGAATATATTGTTCCTTGTAGAGACTCATTGCTTTTGCTACTAACACTGAGATGCTGGCACTTGCATCTCTAATCTGTGTGTATCTGATTATTACTAGTCACTACTTGAATTAATATATATTATTGAACTCAGTATAAGCCTTGTAAGACATAAAATTGTATGAGTTTTTAACCTTTAAAAAAGATCTCCATTTCATCCTAGAATATATTGTTCCTTGTAGAGACTCATTGCTTTTGCTACTAACACTGAGATGCTGGCACTTGCATCTCTAATCTGTGTGTATCTGATTATTACTAGTCACAATCAGTTGCACTTTGATCCTTGGTGCCTGTGTATGTCTATCAAGTCCTCAGGCAGATTTCAGTGATATTGTTTCTCTCCTCTACTACTTCCTCCTCAAATATAGTACATTTTTTAAAAATTTGTTGATTTTTTTGTGGAACACCCCAAACCATCTCATTCGACTATACACCCACTTCCCAGATAACACCCTCCCATTGCCTTCCTCCCCCAACTAGAGCCCTTCTACTCTGATATCCCTGCTACTGTCTGCTGTGTTGTCGGCATCCCCAGCCATTCCCCGCTACTTGTCCTTCTGGTGAATCTAGTCAACCTATCTATAGGTCTTTGTTTTAGGAGGGTCAGCTGTACCTAATCTAGTGGTAAACCATTGTCAATATTCCTTTAGAGAAGATTGGGGTCTGTGGTTCATTTTCCCAGTTCTATGCTGGGTTACTCTCTAGGAGTCCCTTTGGCAACCCTGGCCAACAACTCAAAAGAAAGTATCACCTTTCTGGCATTGTTGCTTGTTATGTAGCCTTTAGCTATATAATAGGTGGAACTGGTGAAAGAAAGGAGCCAGGGGCTCCTCCCAAGCCCATGTGACCCCTGAGGAGCAGATCCTCAAATGATCATAAAAGTAAAAATAAATTGGGTTATCTGGGCCAGCTCTATGGCCTTAAATACCCAAAAGGAAAGTATAACCAAAGATTAAAGGGGCCAACATAATTTCATAAGAGACCATATGTATAGCTAAAGGCTACATAGCAAGCAACAATGCCAGACAGGTGATATCCTCTTATAATTTTTTTAATTTTTACAAAAACTTTATTGAGAGTTTCATACAAGCATATAAGGTATTTTTATCAAATCCATGCCCACCCCCTCCTCTCCAACATTCCCCCCATCTGAAGAGGTAACCCTAAAATATTTTAAGGATTATATACAAGCTCCCAAATACTTTTGACATTTTTCGCCTTCGAACAGAGTATGTTACCTGCAGGCCCAAAGACATTTTCATTTTTAGCCAAGAAACTGGCTACTTTTCTTTGGGGTCTTTTAACCCTAACTGCCTAGCCAATTCCTACCTCCTATTCTTATCACACCATCCTCTGAAGGGGTTACCCAAATTGCCAAGAAGGAATAAGGATGCAGACCGCTCTGGCTTCTTCCATGCTGAACAGGGACACAGGGTGAGACAACTAGAGTACCCCTTCAGTGGGTCTTTCTAAAAGACTCCCATATTGCATAACCCTTGTCACTAAGGGGAGACAAAAGTCCTTGTGTCATGAATGGGAGATGTGAAGGATAAGTAAAGGCAAGAGTAATTATCAATAAAATTTTAGAAAGGGAACTAAAAAGAAGTCAGAACAGGGTAATTTTCAAATGTTCATATGAGAGTCCATTGGAGTTTCTTGACAAGGGCTTCCAAAAGCATCCCTCTATTGGGTTTGTCCTCATTTTTCTTTTGTATTCCAAAGATGGACAAGTTGGCTGGGAAGAGTGGCTGGATACTCAGGTGAGAGCCCAGTGACCCTGCTTGTACTCCTTTTTAATGAACGAGCACAACCTTCAACAAGCCCAGTTGTGACTACGTTTTTCCAATCAGGCTCAACCAAAGTCATGATGATGGTAGTTATTTCATTCAGAAGGGACTGCTGTATAGATAGCATCATCTTATTAAATGGATCTGGAATTTAAAAGGATTTGGTGCTAGGAGCCACATATGAGGGAGCACATATGTCATTTGTTTTTCTGAGTCTGTGTTACTCCACTTAGTTTAACAGTTTCCAGATCATCCATTTACCTTCAAATTTCATTATTTCATCTTTCTTTACTGCTGAATAGAACTCCATTGTGTAAATATACCACTTCTTTGTTAACCACTCGTCATTTGAGGGACACTTAGGTTCCATCTCTTAGATATCATGAAAAGAACAGCAACAAGTGTCTCTACAATATGATGAGTCCTTTGGGTATGTGCCAAGAAGTGGTATAACTGGGTGATATAGTAGGTTCATTTTTAGTTTTTAAAGAGTTCTCCACACTATTTTCCATAGAGGCTGCACAGGTGAATGAGTGTTCCCCTTTCTCTACATCCTCGCCAGCATTTGGTATCATTTATTCTCTTGATCATAGCCAGTCTGATTGGGTTAAGGTGATACCTTAGGGTGATTTTAATTTGCATTTCCTTAATTACTAATGATGTTGAACATTTTTTAAGACTTTTTTTAGCCATCTTTATTTCTTTCTTTGAGAAGTCTGTTTAGATCTTTAGCCCATCTTTTAATTGGGTCATTTGCTTTCATGGTTCTTGGTTTTTTGAGTTCTTTGTATATTCTGGATGTTAAACCTCCATCAGATGTGTCACATGGGAAGATTTTTTCCCATTCTGTGGGTTTTCTCTTGACTTTTTTGATTGTTTATTTTGCTGTAGAGAAGATTTTTAGTTTAATGAGGTCCCACTTATTGATTGTTGACCTTAATTCCTGAGTAACTTCTGTCTGATTTAGAAAAGCCTTTCTGACACTTATATCCTGTAAGTTACTGCCAATATTTTCTTCTAATAGTTTCAGGGTCTCCAGTTTCACATTGAGGTCTTTGATCCGTTTGGAGTTGGCTTTTGTGCAAGGTGAAAGATAAGGATCTAGATTCATTCTTCTCCAGGTGGAGGTCCAGTTTTGTCAGCACCATTTGTTGAGGATGTTGTCTTTCTTCCATTGTGTGTTCTTGGCACCTTAGTCAATATCAGGTGGCTGAAGTTGTGTGTACTTAGGTTTGGATCTTCAATGATGTTTCATTGATCTATGTATCTGTTTTTGAGCCAGTACCATGCTGTTTTTATGACTATAGCTCTGTAATATAATTTGAGATCTAGTATAATATTCTCCCCAGCATTGCTCTTGCTGCTCAGGGTTGCTTTGGCTATCTGGAGTTTTTATGCCTCCATATGAATTTAGGGATGCATTTTTCTAATTCTATGAAGTTTATCATGGGGATTTTGGTTGGGATTGCACTGAAACTATATATTGCTTTTGATAGAATGGTCATTTTAAGAATATTAATTCTTTTAATCCGTGAACACGGATGGGCCTTCCATCTTCTGCTGTCTTCCTTAATCTCTTTCTTTAATGATTCAAAATTTTCATTGTTGAGACCTTTGGTGTCTTTCATCAGATTTACTCCAAAATATTTTAATTTTTTGCAGCAATTGTGAATGGGAGTATTTCCCCCATATTCTTTTTCCAATTGCTTGCTATTGGTATACAGAAAGGCTACTCATTTTTGTAGATTGATTTTATACCCTGCCACTATACTGAAAGTGTTGAATAGTTCTAGGAGTTTTCTGTTGGAACTTTTGGGATCTCTTAGGTATAGTATCATATCATCTACAAAAAGTGATAGTTTGACTTCTTTTTTGCATTTAGAACTCCTTTAATTTCCTTCTTCTGTCTAATGGTCTGGCAAGAGTTTCAAGCACTATGTTGAAAAGGAGTGGAGATAGTGGACATCCTTGTCTGGTTCCTGACTTTAATGGGAATGCTTCCAGTTTTTCTCCATTTAGAATGATATTGGCTGCGGTTTTGTTGTATAGAGATTTAATTATGTTGAGGTATATTCTCTCCAGTCCAATTACCTCTAGGACTTTGATCATAAATGCATGCTGAATTTTTTCAAAATCTTTTTCTACATTTATTGAGATGACTATGTGGCTTTTTGTCTTTGAGTCCATTTATATGATTAATGATGTTTATTGAGTTGCGTATACTGAACTATTCCTGCCTCTCTGAGATAAAGCCTACTTGATTATGGTGGATGATCTTTTTTTAATTAATTAATTAATTATTTTTAATTAGAAGAAGCATTTCATTACAACATCATTAACCTATTCAATAACATTTTTCTGAGCTAGGGTACATCTCTTTCAAAATTGGCTGTACATTTTTAGGTTTACAGATGAATTATTAAGCTTATATAATCTTTAACTCATTGTAAACTCTATAAGACATTGTGTATTTCATACAGAAAAATTCATTTTAAGGCAATTGACATTGAGACGTTTTCACATGCATTTCTAATCTCTATATATATGACTATTACTGGTCACAGTCGCTTACTTTCTGAGTTCCTTGGCATCTGAGTATGAATATAAACTCATCAGATAGACAGCCTTCCTCTCCCACTAGAGCCTCCATACTCTGTCATCCCTGCCACTGTCCACCGTGTTTTCAGGACCCCCATCTATTCCCCCCATCTGCCCTTCTGGTAAATCCAGTCACCCAGAGGTCCCTGTTCCAGGAGGATCAGCTGTTCCTCATCTACGG
>NW_008352267.1:8865896-8866030 GCF_000622305.1 Nannospalax galili
ATAGTTTACTTTTTTGCTTGCATCATTGCCTGGTTTGGGTATTAGAGTCATGCTGGCTTCATAGAAGGAATTTGGAAGTTTTCCCTCCATTTCTATCTTTTTAAATAAATTAAGTATTATTGGATTCTGCTGTA
>NW_008352267.1:8866115-8905426 GCF_000622305.1 Nannospalax galili
TCTTCTTGCTTGTATAGATTATTCCTCTCATCTTAGTTTAACTTGTTGGTTTAAACAGATTTCAGAT
This sequence comes from Nannospalax galili, assembly GCF_000622305.1. Lineage (NCBI taxonomy): Eukaryota > Metazoa > Chordata > Mammalia > Rodentia > Spalacidae > Nannospalax > Nannospalax galili. The sequence continues at coordinate 8,866,183 of NW_008352267.1, forward strand.
ATCCATTCATTTCTTTTAGGCTTTCAGATTTCAGTAGTATATAGGTTTTTAAAGTATTCTCTTACCTATGGGAGGGTGAAATCTGTGAAGTGGGTGTATAGATGAGTAAGATTGGGATGTTCTGTGTGACACACACAAAAAAACAACAAATTTTAAAAAATGAATTATATTTGAGGAGGAAGCATAAAATTTATGTCATGTTAATTAGTAGAGGTGAAAAACGTTATTATTGGAATATACCTGGTGACTTTATAGACATATCAGGTGCTAAGGACCCGAGTGCAACCGATTATGACTAGTAATAATCAGATACATACAGATTAGATACATATGCACCAACATCACAGTGTTATTAGCAAAAACAATGAGTCTTTCCATAAGAAACAGTATTTTTAAAATGAAATGGAGATCTTTTTAAAGGTTAAAAACTCATTTAATTTTATGTCTTACAGGGCTTATACAGAGTTCAATATTATATAACTGTATTAATTCAACAGTGAAAGTAAAAAATTTATAGCCACTTTTGAAAGGGATGTATCTACGTTCTGGAAACTGTTACTGAGTATGTTAAAGCGTTAATGAAATGCTTCTAAAAAAATATTTTTGGTGTCTTTTGTGATGTTTCCCCTTTCATCTCAGATTTTGTTGATTTGGATTTACTCTTTCTTTCTTCTGGTAACTGGGCTAAGGGTCTGTCTATTGTGTTTAGCTTTCCAAAGAAAAGCTTTGTATTGTTTTCTTTGATTCTATTTCATTAATTTCTGCTCTGGTTTTTGTTATTTCTTCTCTTCTGCTAAGTTTGTGTTTCATTTTTTGTTGGCTTTCCAGTGCCTTGAGTTGCAGTGTTAGGTCACTTATTTCGGCTCTTTCCAATTTTTTAATGTAGGCACTTAGAGCTAAAAACTTCCCTCTTAGGACTGCTTTTAGTGTGTCCCAGAGGTTGTGTTGTGTTATATTCTTTTCATTGAATTCCAGGAATTCTTTTATTTCTCTTAATTTCTCCTTTGAGCCACTCATTGTTTAGGAGTGTGTTGTTTAATCATTACGAGTTCATGTAGTGACTATGGGTTTGTCCAGTCTTGATTTTGAGCTTTATTGCATTGTGGTTCCCATAGAATGTATGGAATTATTTAAATATTTTTTATTTGTTGAGATTTGTTTTGTAGCCCAGTATGTGGTCAGTTTTTGAAAAAGTTCCATGAGGTCCTGAATAGAAAGTGTATTCTTTGGTGTTTGGATGGAATAATCAAAAGATGTCTGTTAGGTCCATTTGATGTATGGTATCATTTAAGTCAGATGACTCTCTGTTTATCCTTTGTCCAGTTGACCTGTCTAATGGAGACAGTGGGGTATTGAAGTCCCCTACTATTATTGATTTGGGGTTAATCTGTGTCTTAATGTCCTGGATTGTTGTTTTTACAAATTTGGGTACATCAGAATTTGGTGCATATATGTTAAGGATTGTAATATCTTCTTGGTTAACTGTTTATTTGATTAGAATGAAGTGACCCTCCTTATCTCTTCTGATTAGTTTTACTTTGAAGTCTATTTTTCCAGATATTAGAATTGCAACCCCTGCTTGTTTCTTAGTGTGATTTGCTTAGAATATTCTTTTCCATCCGTTTACCTTGAGGTAGTGCCTGTTCTTGAAGGCAAGATGAGTTTCTTGCAGACAGCAAAGAGATGGATTTTGTTTCTTTATCTATTCACTTAGCCTGTGTCTTTTGACTGGGGAGTTCAGTCCATTGATATTTAAGGTTATTATTGAAAGGTGTGTATTGGTTGCTGTCATTTTGATTGATGTTTGTGTTCTCTGTGTAATTTTGTGCTTCCTAGATTATATCTTTGTTTATTTGTATATTTGTTTATTATGTTTTCCCAGATTACTATTTGTATTTCCTTTCAAAGAATACTTAGAAATACAGAAGTGTTTGGATGTGATAAAATCCAGTTTATCAATTTTTCCTATTTGCTCATTTATATGCATATGAATCTACTGTAAATATTTTAACTTATATTTAATTGTAAGTTTCAGATATTTTTAGGTCTATAACACATCTTTCAATTTTACATTAGATGTAACATATTGAATTTGTGTGTGTGTGTGTGTTTGTGTGTTCTTTGATGTGGACAAGAATTCATCCATAAACATCACTGTAAAAGATTATCCACTCAGTTATTATTCAAATCTGATTGAAGATAATCAGTTTGCTTTATCTCCATTTTGGGTCCCTAGACTCTTGATGTACATGTAAATTCACAAGCCATGTCACAGTATCTTAATTACTATAATTTTGTTACAAGTTTAAAATTACAAAGCATAAATTCTACATTTGTTTTCTCTCATTGCAAAATTGATTGGGCTACTCTCATTCTTCTGCTATTCTATACATATTTTAGAATAGGTTTAAGAATTTCAAAAACAAATTTGGTGAGCTTTTGATTGAATTTATGATGATTCCACTGATAACTTGTTAAGAATTGACATATGTGAATAAAATTTAGTAAGAGAGTTCATGAATAACATATATTCAATATGTTACACTAGGTTTTTTAAGGCATTATCATGCGTTATCACTTGAGGTATGAATGTGTGTGTGTGTGTTGCTGAGGATTTAACTTTTAACTTTGTAACAGATATGTGTTAGGTAAATATTCTACCAATGTGATAAACCCTCACTTAGAATACAGGATGCCATACATTATTTTTATTCATCCATAACCAAAACTACTGTTTTGAATGGTATTCTTTATTTGATTTTAATGTTCTGGCTTTTTTTACTTTCTCATATACATAAATGAAAATAATTAATGTGAGACTTTTATAACTATAATAACTGCTTTTAAATTTCTGAAGACTTTCTTCATACATAATAAGGCAATAAAAAGTTAAATGATGATTTTATCTATACGTTGGGAGCAGTTGCACATTCCTTTAATCCCAGCACTCCAGAGACAGAGGCATGTGGATCTCTGTGAGATCAAGACCAATCTGGTCTATGCTATTATTTCCAGACCCTGTCTAAAAAGGCAATAAAATAAAAGATTTTTGAGTCTACTCTGTTACTCTATAATATATGTAATGCATGTTTTGCTGACTTGATTATCTTATTGCTCCTGAAAAACCTGTAATAAAATGTTGAATAAAATACCTTAAAATATCATGCATCCAATACCTGTTTCCTTACTTGTTTTTGTGACATTGAACACCTAAGTGAAAATGTTGCTTTCTATTGCTGGTTGTGCGAGAGCTCAAACCATTAATAAATGTTCAATTTATTCAAATGCCTTTCTTTTCCTAACAAGCTTCCCTTTTTTGTTCTGTTTTTTATTAGAATATGCTGATAAATTTTACACAATAAAAAGTTGATCCTTTATTGAATAATATCATCATTTTTGTATTAAATCACATTTTTCAAATCACCTTTTACATGTCATAGAATATCTTCACTAATATATCAGTAATGGTATTTGATTCAATGTATCCTCCGCATTCATGATATTTTGTTATTTTATTTTACTAATTTATTATTTTTATTTTATATATGTGTGTGTATTGCCTGCTTGTAGGTAAGTGCAACCATGTCATGAAATGCCTGCTGAGGTTATAAGAGGTTGTCAGATCCCCTGGGACTGGAGTTACAGACAGTTGTTAGCTGCCATGTGGGTTCTGGGATTCGAACCTGGCTCTTCTGCAAGAACAGCCAGTGTTCTTAACTGCTGAGCCATCTCTCCAGCCCCTACTTATTTTATTTTTATTTACCATTTTAATTGTTTTTTTTTCTGTGCATATTGGTTAATATTTTATGTAATTAAATTAACTAGTGGACAAATAACATTAATTGAATTAGTTTTCTACCATATTATTCACACATATTTGAATATTCCAACAACTGAGAAAAGTACATTTTGTACTGTTTTTCAAAGTCTATATTAACTCGTGTACTAGTTTAATTCTTATAATTTTAAACAAGTTTTGTCTTTAAAAACTAGGAATTACTGAGAGATGCCCAGTGAAATTAAATATTTCTTTCATTTTTTTAGTTTTTGTGTCATGTACTATGAAGCTGCTTTACTAGTAGCATAAACACATTAATTTATATCTCCTTGAAGAATTGATCAATTTATCAATATTAATAAATTACACCTTTATACATTTCTTGTTATTAATTTTCATGAAGTTTATTTTATTTTAATATATCAGCTCAAAAATGGTTTTAATTATCATTAGTATATATTACAGATAATTTTCATCATCAATATTTTTCTTTTCTATCAAAGTCTTCATCTATACCAATATTGCCTAAATCTCACTGTGTAGCCTGAGCTGGACTTAAATTTAACTGTGATTCTTCTGCCTTACCTTACATAATAGTCAGTGTTAGAGATAATCCACCACAATAGACTCGTCTTGAATTTGATTGGATTTAGAACCACTGTGAGTATTGAGATACAACTGTAGATGTTTGTATGGTTGAATTTCTGAGAGGATTAACTAAGAGGGAAAAATGGCCCTAAATGTAGTTTATGACATCCTTGGGATTTGGGCTCAGAAAGAATCAAAAGAAAAAAGGCAGAAATCAGCTGGGCTCTGGCATTCCCTTTCTCCAGACCCACCATCCTATGACCTGAGGTGCCTTGGTAATCTTTTACTGTCAGGATGTGCTGATTACCCTGAAGCCATGATTCTACACATATCTTTCCTCCTTTAAATTTTTTTATCTGGTATTCTTCATAGTGAGTAGAACAAAAGCTAACACTGACAATTGGTAGCAGAAGAACCATTAAAAGATCAAAATGGTTGATTTAGTTGAGAGCTCGGAAAAGAAGACAACATTAAGAATTAAAAATGTAATGGCTATACGCTTGAGAATTCAGAATAAGGATCCATAATAATCACACTATTGCAAATTGAATCAGAGGCTGCACATGGTGTTCTCAGGCATAAAATACTCTAAAGTCATGATTCTATAGCTATGTTTTGTTTCTAAAATTTGCTTGAGATTACATACAGAAATATAGGGCTTATTAATTTGGCACAGTTAATGTGGCTTAGTTGTTGCCAGGTGTGATTGCTAATTCTGGGAATCAATTTGACTGGGTCTGGGATTAACTGAAAGGAGAGAGACCTTGACAGAATTTGAACCTGGAAGAACCCCCCTAAATATGGGTGGTTCCTTCTCATGGCAGCCCATATGAAAGGCCATGGCAGAAGGGTGCTCTTTCTTTTTTGCACCATGCCTTCTCTCTCACTGGTGAGATCATTTTTCTCTTATGGTCACCTTCTTTGGATTCCAGAATAGACTGAAGACTAGCAGATCTCCAGGAATCCATCAGGCTTTCAATGCCAGATTAGGACTGCTAGGAAATCCAGCCTTATAGACTGACCATTTACTGGATTCTCAGCCTCTCTAGGGTGGCACAGCCATTGTTGGACTACTTGGACTCTACCCTATAAACTAATCTAATAAATCCCTATATTTGTTCTGCTAGTTCTGTTTCTTTATAGGACCCTGACTAATACATACCACTTAGCAAATTAACATTGTTGTGAAATAACAATGTGTTTACAGCAGGTATCTTTAACCAGGGTTGTAGTGAGAATTCCTAGTAAATGGCAGAATTTTAAAACTATACAGTTCAACCAATAAAGAGTGTGTTAAAATTGATAAAAATTATTTCCTTAATGAAAATCCAAGCATATTGTACTAATATAGTAGGAAGGCCTTATACTCCTTTCACAGGCTTGAGGTAGTAAATTAAAAAGTAATTTGGAAGATCTTTCCTTGGGAAGAAAGGGTTATGAGTGGTGTCTGCTTAAGTGAGATGCCATACGAGTTCTGAATGGCAACGTGAAGGTATGTGCCTGCTTGAGCATATTTGTGGTCATGTCGTGATAGTATATGTTCCTGATAGCAGATATTTAGAGGCAAAGGAGTTAATGTTTTTCTGAAGAATTTCTGTCTTCCTTTGGTCTCAACCTTCCTTTATGTGCCCCGTATCTCGCCCTTTGGGAATGGAAATATTTACTAAGTGCCACTGCATATTGGAAACAAAGAAATTACTGACATATGCATATATATATATAATTATGTATATAAATGGCAATGTACACTTAGTCTACAAAATTCTATAACATTAGCATGTATAAATTACAATGTAGTTAAAATTATGAAAACTCTAAGCAATATAGATATATAGAAACAAATGCTATGGGAATGCTACTATGGTAATTAATTATTGTATCCTTTACTATTAATTGAAATTAATTAAGCAGCAGTTTTATAAATTTTATTTTGTAAAGCTCTAAAATTTTTAATGAAAAAAATGAAATGTTTTAAATATAATAGTTCTTAGAATTAAATTTAATTTCAGAAACTTTTATCTAAAATTCAAATCTGAAGTTAGGTACTTTGAAACATTACTTTTTTCACTGACTTGAAATTCAGGATCTAAATTTTATATAGTTTATACTATTTCTTGTGTAATGGCAATAGGAAATACACATAAAGACAAAACTAGATGTACTTAGCAAAATGATCAAGCTCATTTTGTTTCATTATGTCTCACCTTCTAAAAGTCGAATATTCTTTTCTAACTTGAGTTTGGCATTCATCAAATGAACTTATTTAATGCTAGAATAAGAAATAACAAACAATTCTATTTCACAACTGAGTGCTTCTCTGTAATAGTCACTGTTTGCCTCAGCCTCATCCAAAAATGAAAATGCATTTTTTGGTCATTAGTCTTTTTGTGGAGCATGGAACACTGGTTTTATGGAGCTAGGTATTTATTTCTCACTGATGAATAAGAGTGACAATTTAGATTACATTTTCTAATGTCTATTTCTAAAAGAATCTCTTCAATGTAGATATGCAATACTTCCAGAACCTTTTATTTCTAGTGGATTTTACAGCTTTATTGTGTTTTACTGAGTTGGTAAAAAATGTGATACTGTTTTCACTCTAAAATATACATGTGCTTTGAGCATTGCAGACATTAAGCCCATATTTTTTTTTTAAAAAAAAACCTTTCCATTTATATTATGGTCCATGTTCTATGAAATTCTGTGAAGTCTGTCCAATCAAAGTAAAAATCCATTGCAAGATTACATAAATATATACATGAAAACAAATTTATTCTTGTATGTATACGTAGTCTATACATGTTACCATAGAAAATAACACAAACTGAGTAATTTATATATAATAGAAATTTACTTTTCACCATTTTGAAAAACTAGGAAATACAAAATCAAGAGAAAAGTGGATTCAGTGGCTGTGAAGCCTAAATTTTTTGGTTCCAACACTATATTTTGTTATTGCCTTAGACGATGGTAAAGCATAAATTATGCCCACCTATAACAGAAATGAAGGAAAATCAGAGATTCATGTTGCCTCTGAAACATTTTGCAAATGAGTGCTAATTACTTCCTGAGGCCTTTGTTCTCATGGCTTATTCAATGTGGAATAGGTGTCTCTTTTTAATACCCAAAATGAGCATTCAAATTCATGAATTTTGGAGATGAAAACAAATAGATATTGTAATATACAAATAGAAATGCTGCATGTTATGTCTTGAGAAATTGGCTTTTCAGAGGATTTGGCAGACTAATGCTTTAAAAACAGCAAATCCTTTATAATTACTGATTTACGATTGTATAAAAGTAGAGATCTAGAGGCCCCACATGGTGATGCATACCTTCAATCCTAGTGTTCCAGAGGCAGAGGCAAGTGGATCTCTTGTTAGTTGAAGGCCTGACTGGGCAATGCATAAGAAACTATGAAGTGAGGAAAGAAGGGAAGAACAAACCTCTAAAGAATAAGCAGTTTTGTTAGGGAACGAATTTCTTTCATTCAGTGTTGTCAGATGTATTACACATTGTATACTAAAAGCCCAACAATACAGTTATAATCAACACATTGTAGACTATTAGTTTTATCATCAGCTAAGGAAAAGAATAAGAAAAATGTACATTTATACAGAATTTTGAGTGTTACTATAACCACCACTGTGAACTTGACCAGCCTTATGAGTAGCCTTAAGCCCCAAGATCATGCCTATATACTTTAAGGGTGCACCAGAAATTTTTTAACTTTGCTGGTGCTTACAGTTTATGAGTTCAATGACTTGGCTGAACTATTTCATGGAATCTATTTTGCTTACCATGTAAAGCCTCTGAAGTTCATTCTCCATAATCCCAGCCTTGCACATGAAGACTTCATGTGTACAGTTCAGGAGGCCTATTTTTACACTTCTTAAACTGATCTATGTTGAGCCCTCTAGCTTGTCGGACACCTTCTTACCTGATAGGAATCACATTTCTAATGAAGTCATAATTTATTTTGAGAATGACAGAGAACACAAATTATTCCACTCATCCTTACTCTAATTGGGCTGTTCTGGAGGTTCCATCTTTTTTTTTGTTTTTTAATTGTGTTGAAGTTTTTTGGGTGGTTCTTCTGTTTTTCTTTTTAATGTGAGAAAATGAATGACCATCTAGGCCATTGGGTTATTAGTTCTCTTTTGAAAACTCTCTGTTGTAGCTTATCATCCTCTCAGAAGACTACTACATGTCTCTCCTTAAGCACTTGACATTAAAATCTCTTGGGTTTGGGAGACATTTTAGATTTAAACTCTTGTTGAAAATTCAGGTGCTCTTTTATCTCAGGGTACAAATTTTTCAGTAGGCTAAATTTCTGAGCTATTAATTTGAGAGGCTAGAGTTGAAGACGTGTATTCATGTTTTCCTCTATTTATTTATTTGGTTATTTTCCAGGGTCTCCTTATATGTCACAGATGAGCCTGCAACTTGCCATCTTCCTGTCAGTTTCTCTAATGCTGAGTTGGCATATGTTTACCACTACATGCAGGTCTTGCCCAGATCTCTTACACCTCAGATATGAGCAGTGTGCTGGAAAGACAGGATGGCTCTTCAGATGTGACTCAAGTTATGAAAATTAGAAAATCATTCTAAGACTCTTTCACCAAAAGTAGTGCTTCAAGGATTTTCATTACAAGCATTTTCATTACATCAGAGTATAAAACGGAACACTTTGTCTAAAAGTTGGATTCGGCAACAAAAAGTTGGTGTTGGTAACAGTTGCTGGAGATACCTTTTTTCTGTTGAGATGCCATCGAATTAAGGTGCAGCCTAACTGAGGAAAGAAACATAAATCCATGGCCATGGCTTCCCAAGGTGGATCCTCTCATACATCAAAAGGGAAGGATAAAGGGGGTTGTTGTAGTAACAGACCCTGTGTAAGTCTATAGTAACTCTGTCTTCAATAAACTGTAACAGATTTCTTGAATAAATACACCTTCATTTGCCTCATGTGCATAAGATAATTTCTACTGATATTAAATATCCATACAGCCATAACTGTTAGTTATGACTGGTCATTGATAATATACTTAACTGATTTCAGTCATCAGACAGAAGCATATCATGAAAATTAGACATTGTCAAAATTTGAGGATAACTCTACACAAACTCTTTGGGAAAAGGCAAAATTAAATGAAACTTCTCTGGCACACACAGGGTGCATTAACTTCACAAGAAACAGGGAAAATTGAAAAATCACTTTTCTTATTCACAATGACAGTAAGACTTTTAATATCTTCTTTAAAGGTTTTATGCTTTCCATTTTGACTTTACTTATAGGCGTTTAGAAGTCTTGTTGCCATAGTAACAGATGTTAGAGCAAAAAGAAAAACGAGAATCAAAACTGTAGCTAATATATGTTGTACTTGAAATAAAAGAAAAATCACCTCTTTAAATCATAATTATACATAGTGGCTTTTTCCTCTGATATTATATTATTTTTCTTACTTGACATGGTATAATGTTAGAACTATACTGTACCCTTATAAGAATGGAATATTCAAAAAGCATTATGCTATTTTCTAAAATAATCATATTTGGAAATCATAAATAAGATGATATTTACAAACACATTGCTTATTAGAGTAAGTGATTAAATGTAAGAAATATATTGCATGGCAATTGAAACCTTATTTATCTGAACAAAATTATTCTCCTGACAAATATGCAAAAATAAATCATGATGAATATTTTGTTAGCAATCACATTTATTTGTCAACTCAGTAGTATCCAATTGACATTTCATCAAACCAAAATGGAATGCACTATATAAACAGCATTTTAAAAGCTATGTGACTGCACAGTTTGATAGCAGAATTTGTAAGGTCATTTTGAACTAAATAAAAAAGTAATAGCTGACCTGATATGGGATTTGATGTCACTCTTAACAGTATGATGCTGCCTATTATATTGCAATAGGTATATCATTTAAAAGGTTCAAAATTGCTTTCCTTTCTTTTTTGTCAAAAGAGCAAGAGCATACAGAATAAAACTAGCTTTTTAAAACAACTTGAATACTTTTTTTCATAAGCAATTCCACAGTAATAATTCATATCAGAGAACATATTAAAGCTTTAAAGCTGAAATGAGCCCACTCAATTTCCTTCACTTGAATCCTATATTAAAAATGAAGACCTTGAATTTATTACTGGTAATCATCAATACCTTCTCAGTAAGACTGCAAAAGAATGAATGGAGAGAGGAATAGAAGAACACAGTGCCATAGATCAGCGATTGAGACATCCACATAAAAATTCAGATATCAATTTCATACACAAACACACATGTATTCATATGTGTATAAATATTGCAATGGTTCTAAATTGAATTAATCAGATCAGAGAGATTAACTTACATCTTTTAGTCTCTCTCCTTTTTTCTGTTGCATATAACTTGTATGAAATGCTTCGAGTAAGTGTTAACTGATTTATTTGTCATAGGGAACTTAGGATCTTGTTTTCTCCTTAAGACCACCAAAAAAATTATAAGTGAAAGAAATCTGCATTAACTGTCGAAATTATTTGTACTTTCTTCATTTTCAGGTCTTGTATCCAATTGATTCATTCCCTTAACCTCTTGTGTCTCTTTAGAAATTTGATGGCACAATCCACACATGAATTCAGGATATACCATGATTTCTCTTCTCATTTCTTGTCACACAAGTGTATCTAGAAAAGAGAAATGGCAATGAAATATAATTGTTACTCAGGTAAACATACCAAAGTATGTGACTGACTTTCTCTATTACTTTCTCTTCACGCAGTCACCAGTCATCAAACTTATTTATGCAGAATGGCATTATAATACTGAAAGCACCATCTTCTACCACTTAAACTTCTATCATGTCTTAGAAGCTTAACTGTTCAGTACTTCCCCAAAAGGTTTCATTTGATTCATAAATAAATATCACTGAAGTCTTTTAAAGTTTAATTCATGTAAGAAGAGGCTCCCATATAAAATTTAACAATAACACCCACTTCTGACAACAAAATTTTACATTATCATGATATAGGTTAGATTGTTAAATTGCGCTTCTCTCTGTTTCCAGGAGGAAAAGGAAGAGCAAGGAGAAGATTTGGTGAGAAAGTGGAGCATATATGGGATGAATGTGGTCAAAGTGCATGATGTACTTAAATTAAAAAGTACTTATGAAGCCCTTCACTATGAACACTGAATATGCACAAATGAAATATTATGAGTCTGGATCATTCACTCATTCAATAATGTACTTTAAAATGTGCCTGATATTTAAGGGTCAGAGGAAAGAATATAGCTTTTACAGTGGCATTTTTTCTCTTCCAAATCAACTGGACAAGAACAGATCTGAAATAACGTGAACTTTGTAACAATATAAAACTAAAAAGTGACCTTATAAATTATGGCATAGGAGATATATTTTTATATCTGGATAGAGAACATTTATCCTCTATTTATATTTTATTCTTTCTTTAGAATCCTGACCCAGAAACATGCCTCAGAAACTCTATTGTCCTTAATAACTTAGTCCCAGTTCCTGTTGCCCTATCTGTCTTATAGTTTCCTTTTTTACACACCAGAATTCAATTGGGTACTTGAAGCAACATTTTATCTTTCCTAATCTCAGAATATTTACTATATTTTTCTTCAAAGGAATTAAATTTTCTATTCAGTTTACATGTGTCCTTTTGATTTTTCTCTAGCATCTAGTTATAATTTTGCTTTATATTTTTTTAACATTTGCACAGGTAGCTAATCTGAAATCAATCATCTGCCCTTTGAAATAAAAATATTCCTATAGTAACCTATACTGTTTACTGAGTAAAACATTCACTTTGGTATAATGCTGTGCACTTTTCATGTATAAACTCATTAAACACTTACAAGAAATGTTTGCATTAAGTGAAAATCATATTGCTGTTTTCTCAAAGAATCAAATGTGACTCAGAAATTAAGGAACATTTCTAACAAAATAGATCAAGAAAAGGACAGTGGGTTACTTCCAAGTCTAATTCCACTGAAAGTGTTCTGAAAGATTACACCTTAAGTATATTATCACTGTTGCTAGTAGAATGGCTTTCATAATTTGTAAAGTGAGATACTTATCTTGGATGACATAATCAGTTAAATTTGTCAATTCAGAGTAAATTTACACTCAACATAATACATTTGAAATGAATTATTAGCTTTATGAAACTTATTTTCTTAGGAAAACTATTTTCTCAAGAGGTGAATGTAAACCAACAGGAAATCACAAGTTAAGAGACGCTTGATTGATACATTTTCCTACCTTCATTTCAAGTGCTCTTGTCCTAAAAATTTACAGTGACTTTTCTGTGTATATCCCAAGTGTATAGAAGTGTTGACTCCTTACACTTCTAGTTTTCTGAGAACTTTCCTATGAGAATCTCTCTCCTTTCGTTATCATCTGTCAATAAAATTAAAATGTCTATGTTAAAGAAAGAAAGCTGACTGTCACACTCCCAGCAACTGAAATGAAATAGTTCCTCAGCTGGGTCTAGGGCTTCTTGCACCTCCCTTCCATGCAGTGATTTGAGCTGATATGGTCTTGCGCAGTTATTGTGTGTGCAGTCACAAACACTGTGAGTTCATGTATATAACTGCTCTGTTGTGTAGAAAATAATGTCTCCTTGTGTTCATCTACCATCTCTAGCTTCCTGAAATCATTTCCACAAAGGTTCTTGGGTCCTTAGAGGAGGACTCTGAAGTATCTTATTTTGGGTATCCATTTTAACCACCATCTGTTGCACGAAGAAGATATTCTGATGAGAGTTGAAAGATGCACTAATCTTTGGGTATAACATTAAGTCATTGGGAGCCAGTTTGATCATATGTACATTTAGCAAAAAAATATTAATAGATCTTCACCTATGGCATCTGACCTGCCTAGCCACAGTTTCATGGCTCTCAAAACAGTTTCTGGCATCAGCTACATCATTTAAGATGGACGTTAAATGCAATCTGAAATGGTTTATTTAATCTCTTAATATTGATCATTATTTCTTCAGTGGGCATATCTTGCTTGTTATAGCTCATGGGGCTAACAACTAGGTAAGACTGATGATTACTTTTTACTTTCAGCAACATGCAGATAACTTTCAGCACTTCAAAAGCTAGTCAGTAAAGATAAATCTTCAATTCAAGTTTAGTACCAGCTTAATATCTCCATATTTGTTCTGTGATGCACATATGCAGTATCTTCGGCATTAGGGTCTTCCCATCTGTGCTGGATGTCTCAGTAGTGCCAATCTGGGCTGAAGGCCTGACAAATTCCAAGAGATCTGCTAGTCTTCATTCTATAGACGAACTCACCAGTAAGAGAGAAGGGAGGTGGAAAAAAAAGCAAGAGCTCTCTTCTGCCATGGCCTTTTATAGGGTTGTCATAGAAGGTAATGCCTTAGGGTGACTATTCCAGCTTCAAGTGATCCAATCAAAAAGGTCTCTTTCTGGATCCCAGACCCAGTCAAGTTGACACTCAAGTTAGCCATCATAAGCCCACCCCCTTGTCCACTTGAAACCCAATAACATCTCTTTATGCCATACTTAATTTTCAAATGAAAACAATGTCAAGGTCGTAATTCACCCAACATGATTTAACTATGCCACCATGCAATGACCAACACATATATCTTAGAGTAGGTAGTAAGGTCTTCGAGGAATGCTTAGTTCTTTAGTATCTCATAAATATGATGATAAAGATTTACAACACTTAACCACTTAATACTTATCTCAGTTGCATATTCAAAAAGGAACATTACACAAATATCTGCTTAACATATGTGTATATATGCACAAACATATTCTTAACCAAATAGGATAAAAACACTCATGTTAATTACAGTCCACATCTCTGCAAGTGGTCACATGGCCTAAGTTGATATTTATAGCTATCTTCCTCTACTACCCATTCTGTATTTCCTCCAGCGTCAGGAAGCACCTCTGCAGGTCTTGGCTCTTTTCCTGGAGAGTGACCCATACTTTCATCCCTGAAGGGTCTGGACCATTTGTTGTCCTATCTGGATTGGCTTGTTGGCATTTTCCTATTGACCTAAATTACATGGTAGCACCAAAAGGAGCTCTAAGGAATCTCCTGCTTTCCAAACATAATCTTCTGTGCCTCCATTACAGAGAAACAGTCCAATTTCTCCCTGGTAGTCTGGATCTATCACTCCTCCTAATACTGTTATTCTTTTCTTATCTTATTAACATAAAGGCAACAGAAGACCAAAGCAGCCATGAAGAAATCTTAGCTTCCAGTGCAATGGAATGTTTGTTGTGCCTCCTGGAAGGATTACTCCCCTGTCTGGAACCAAAACTTCTAAACCAGCAAAATTTCTGTTCTAGTTTCTTTCCCCACTGCTGTAACAAAATACTCTGACTAGTACCAATGTGGGGAGGAAAGGGTTTATTAGCTTACATCTCCTGGGTCACAGTTCATCAGGGAGCCCAAGGTAAGAACTCAGGGCAGGAAGCTCAAGGCATAGTTGAAGCACAGGCCGTGGAAGAATACTGCTCACTGGCTTGCTTCCCTGGCCGCTGCTCAGCCTGCTTTCTTATACAACACAGGGCCACCTGTCCAGGGCTGGCACCACCCACAGTGAGTTGGATCCTCCCACATCACTCAATAATCAAGAAGATGCCCCAGAGACATGGCCACAGGCCTGTCTTATGAAGGAAATTCCCCAATTGAGGCTCCCTCAACCCAGGTGTGTCAAGTTGACACCAAAGCTATCTAGCACATGGTCAATTTCTGGGGGTAACCAAGAACAATGGCAATAGCCAGTATTTCTTGAGAACCCTGTCTATGAAAAAAATTCAAAAGAATTTTATTCCTCACATTGTGTTTTTGTATTTGCCAGATTTTCAGGTCTGGTAGGGGCATTGTCCCCCATTATAGGGTATATCCCTTTAAAACATTTTATTATATATATATGTATATAAATACATATACATTTATACATAAATAAAGTTCCATAACAGTAGGTTTCCCTATGACTTTTTCAAAATGTATTTAGTGTTAGTTATCTCTCAACATTCTCTCACCTCTACCCTTTCCTCTCATTAATCACACCATTTAAATTTCCAATTTCATTATTCCCCTTTCTCTATTTATGTCAAACTTTTCTACATCTTTTCCCCAATGTAATTCCTCCATGTTCCCTTAATAATTTTATGATTTCTATGTATTTTTTATTTGAAACATATATGTCTAAAGAGCCAAAGCTGGCATTCAAATTTGAAAGAGAGCATTTGAATTTCTGTCTGTGTTTGATGAACGAGATCTCCCAGGATGATTGTTTCTAGTTCCATCCACTTACTTAAAGTTTCATAACTTAGTTTTTCTTGACAGTCAAATAATATTCCATTGTGTTAATATACCATACTTTAATTATCTGTACACCAATTGATAGACTTCTTGGTTATTTTGAATTCCTGGTTATTGTGAATAGAATAGCAATGAACATATGTGAAAAAGGAATACCTGTAATAGGATGTAGAGTCCTTTGGGTATATGCACAGGAATTTTGTGACTGGATGATTTGGTAGATCTAGTTTATATTTTGCAGATCCTCCACACCAATTTCCATAGCAGTTTCACAAGTTTATAGTCACACCAATAACAGTGAATAAGCGTTCCCACTTCCCCACATCCTTGCCAATATTTTTCACTGTTTAGTTTTGTTCTTAAGCACTTTGACTGGGATGTGGAGACTAGGTTGAACTTGATCTCACAGAGTTCTACCTGACTCTGCTGATTTTGTTACTGTAGCTCAGTGTTATAATTTGAAATTGGAGATGGTGATGCCTCCTTTTCTGTTATTATTCATAAATATTTTGGCTATTCTGATTTTTGTGTTTTTGTATAAAATTTGATTTTTTCCCAGTTTCTGTAAAAAAATTGTATTGGAATTATAATGGGGATTGCATTGAATATATAGATTAATTAGGTAGGAATACCATATTCACAATATTGACCTTACCAATTTATGAGCATGAGTTTGCCATCTTCTCATATGTACTTCAGTTTATTTGTTCAACACCTTGAAATTTTTATTATTCAAAGCTTTCACTTCCTTGCTTAGATTTATACATAGATTTATACTAAGTTTCTTTCTATTTAATTATTTTGAGGTGATCATAAATGGGATCATTCCTCAAGTGTCTCTGTTGGTGGTGTACTGGGTGTGTTAAAATTTTATCTGGTATGCTGTTGAGTGTGTTTTTCAGTTCTAGGAGTTTTCTGGTGGATTCTTTAGGATCATTAATGAATAGAATCATATCATCTGTAAACAATGATGTTTTGATTCATTCCATTGCTCTTTACATTCCCGTTTGGTCCTTATCTTACTGCTTTCAACTTCATGTGCTACATTGAACAGGAGTGGAGTGAGCATCATTGTCTCTGTTACAATTTAGGTGAAAATTTCAAATTCTCTTCATTTTGTTGTATATCACCGTTATTATACTAACATACCCCCTATAGTCCTAGATTTCACATTATTTTAAAATAATAATAATAAAATAATCAGCCTACAAGTATATATGTTTTAGGACATACTATCTACTTCAAAAATTGTAGCGCACCTTAAAGAATATATCAAATAAAAAATCATTTCAATATAGTCAATGAAAGACTAATCCTAATTAAATGTATTTCCACATTTATTTTAATGTCATTTAACATATTTATAACACTTCTGAGTTTCAACAAATATAACAAAAAAATCATATGGTAGGGGTTTTATGGGAAATTAAATATAATAAAATTTAAAAATACATACCTCACCAAATTGAAGCAAATTTAATAGCATATTTAAAATATAAAGTTAATCTACACGCTTACTTACTTGTAACTTACTTGGAATTTGTAAACTCCTTAGACAATATAAGGAGAATGGAGAAGTAGAATGATAAAGCATAGACTGAAATACAAGTAAATGTGGAAGTAGAAATCTTATTATAAAGTCCATTTTATTTTATTCATTTTGACATAGTCAAAACAATTTCAAACATAGGGAACAAATTAACTAAGCAAAGTCATTTTGTATGATTACTACTACAAAATGATTATACTTTAGAATAATTAAGCTGAATTTTGACATTAAAAAATTATTGAACTAATGTTTAAGCTGGTTTTTAAACAGAAATAATGCATTCTGAAGAGTGCTTTGGTTAGGTGATTAAAAAAAGCAACTCTTTTATATAATATGTAGTTAATTCTGGACACTTGAACATAATAAAGCAAAAACTTGAAACATTAAAAATGAATTTCAAGTTAAATAAGAATAACTGAATCAATTAAGACAAACATTTTAATGTTAATAATTTTTTTTTATTTTTGAATTTTAAGCTGCTATAACATTCAGAAGTAACTCAGAAGTCTGCTGTGTCTCACCTACAAAAGGCCTCTCCAAATCCTTATGCATTTCCACTTCAACATCTCCTTATCAGTACGCATTACCCAAAAACTTCAAATCCACAGTTAAATGCAGTACAGAATGGTGCTATAGTTATGTAATTGATATCTAATATATCCTCTGCATTAATTGCTGAGAAGAGTTTTAATATACATCTCACTCATTTATTTTCTCTGGATTTGACTCTCCAGAAGCCTAGCATGAACAAGATCTTGGGTCCAGTACTCAGCACTTGAGAAAACAAAATGACACAAGCAACTTATTCAGTAACATAATTACAGTTAAGAAACAGTCAGTGGTAGCATGATGCCTCATATTCAAAAAGAGTTGTCATGCAAGGCTGAGGATGACAGTTTTAATCACAGATCCCTTTGCGGAAGCAGAACACTGACTCTGGTGTTGTCCTCTAACCTCTATACACCTGCTATGGCGCAGGCTCACCTGTACACACACACAGCACAAGAGCACTACTAAGAAATACAGTTTAATAAAAAGATAGTATTAACTACTTTTTCCTTGTTGTGTTCAAATACTTGGTAAGAAACAACTTAAGCAAGGAGGGATTAATTACGGCTCATGGCTCAGATTACATAGTTCATCATAGTAGAGAAGGCATGGCAGGAGGCAGCTCTCTGGCAAGGAAGATATGGCAGCTGGATGAGAACATGTAGAAGCTGGTTGTATCATTTGCTCCACACTCAGGAAACAAAGACAGGTGAATGCCAGTGTTAAAGAGGCTTTTTCCTCCTTTTTCATCTTTTCCTTTATTCAGTTTGAGACCCGATCCATGATATATTGTCCCTCTCAGTTAATTATCTCAGGAAATACCCTTATAGACACCCACAAAGCGTTTATCAGCAATGAACTAGCCATATCCTAATACAGTCATGTTGACAATGAAAACAAAACATTACAAAATAGGTACTGCACATCACTGGAACAAATACAGAAGCATATACCCCCCCCACATATATATATTTATATGTATGCATGCAAAGGCATGTACTATGACAAAAGAGAGTTTGATGAGTGAAGTTAAATTCCACAAACATATAAGCTAAATTCTATAGAAAACATCTATAATATTCATAAAATTCAAATATATCAGATAAAACTTCAATTCCTATGGGAAAAATGAATTGCTATTTTTAGGATAGGATCAAAGTTCTATTCACAATCTAGAAGCTGTCTTAATTACTTCCTGAATCTTGGTGTCTAGTTTTTACAGTCTTTCATCTATCATAGTTATTCACATTGTATTAATCCTCATTCATAGCATTTTGGAATAAATAAATATCTGTCTCTATTATGTGACACTATTTCTAGGGAGACAGGAAGAAACATCTACTCATTTCAAATAGGGAACTGATGAGAAACCAAAGTACGGATGCCAAAAAGTACAACTCAGTGAACCAATGAGTTTTCCTGGGGTTACTTACAGAAATATTGGTGATGGGTTCCTTACAGGCACAAAAATGGCACAAAACTGCATCTAAAGACCCTCCCCAACCTGGGCGACAGATCACAAAAGCAGGAAAGCTGAGCAGCATTGCTCAACCTGGAGGTAGCTCAACAGGTTCCAGAGTCTTTCCCAGGTAGCTGACCTGATCTAGATCTCTTCCAGGTGGCTAGCTTGATTGGTGTCTGGTTCTTCCTGGCGACTTAACCAGCCTTTGCTTGTTCCCTGCAGGTTGATTGATCTTCCCTTTTCAGGCAGCACAACTTATCTGAGACAGTCTCTCAACAGTACTTACTGCTTGGGGAGGGAGGTGCTGAGTGAAACTGCTCAGTCACTTCAAAAGTTACTTGTTTTCTTCCTGAGCTTGAAGAGCTTCTATGGGGGTGGAATGTTTCATGTCTCCTTAGAACAATCTGTTGCTTTATCTCCTCTTAGAACATCCTGTTGTTTCACTTCTCTTTATGTTTCCTGCATCTTAAGGAGCTTCCTTCCAAGAAAGAATGTCTTATCTCATAGGAAATTACTAGACCACAAGAATTCTGGGTTCTTTAAGCTTTTCAGGCTCTTTTAGCTCTTTTGTGAATTTTTAGAGATTTTCAATGAACTATTCCATAGATAGTTGTACCTTTAACTGGTCCAAACTTCAAAGAACTTAATATATGCCTTTTCCTATATAAAATATGTTTTCCAAATAAGAAACTAACAATTTATTTCTCATCTAGTTTTCTTCCTTACCTTCAAATTAAATTAATAGTTTGTTATTTCTGAAAGGTTTTATATTCAAATTTTACACCCCTCCCTTTTCTCTGAGTATAGACTTGCATCATTATAAGAATTCATCCCAAATCATACGTGCAAATGACTATGCTACATAAAGCGATCTAAAGATTCAATTAATGCAATTAACATCAAATTTCCAATGGTTTTCTACACAAAAGATGCAAAAATAATGGTACAATTTATATGGAGGCATAGAAGACTAAAATCCTAAACAATTTGAGCTAAAAAAAAATGGTGAGCTTAGAAGTAAGACAATATCTCATTTCAAATTATGATACAGGGGAAAATTCCATAAAGAGTTTAAGATTGGACTCAAGCAGAAGTTTTAGGACAATTTTATTAGAATTTAAAGAAAAATCCTCAGGGCAGGCAAGCTGTGAATGTCAACAGGTGTCCTTAGGAAGAGAATGGTGGGGAGATGTAAAAGCACATAAATCCATGAATGTTTAGAGCAAGTATGAAGGTCAGATACATGTTGGACTAACAGCCACATGGTAGGGAAATGAAGGGATCTTTAAGGAAAAAGTAAAATAATGTGAAATGTTGGGGCAGCTCAAAGCAGAGCATGGTTACAAAAGGGTTATAAGAATAGGTGAGGTAACACTTTTCTGATGCCTTTCTGAATAACTCAGGAAAGCAGGCATAGATATAGAAATCCTCCTGTCTGTGGCCAGGTCTATAACCACTCAGAGCTCCAGGGTTATTGTCTCATTAAGACACCAGGTATTCTTTCCCTTTAGCATGATTTAAGGTGAAAATGCTTTCCTAAGGGTGGTTCTCTGACCCGTTGATTGACCAACAAAACTGGAAAGTTAAAGTTCCACCCCAGTCAGGGATTCTTATTTTCTTTACTAGTTTTCTGCTAAGGGACTCTTTTGCTACTGTAACAATTATACAGTATAATCACAATAATAATACAGTTATATAGATATACACAGATACATAAAAAAACAACAACAACAAATCCCAAGTATTAGACTAAGATGGAAAACATACGCATATAGCTACTCTCTTTGAATTCATTACAGATGTGTCAAAAACAAATTAGGGAAAGACAGACATAGAACTTAAAAGAGGAAAGGTTCCAGCAGAAGAGATGAAGAGGAAGAAGTGTAGGTGATAGAGGTGTGAACATTATCTAAATATACTATATAAATGCATGAATGCCTCATAGTAATGCCGCTATTTTTACAACCTCCCCCAAAACAATTACTATCACATATTCCTAACTGACATATGTGATCTGGTCTTTTGCTTTCCAGTCTATTCTCTGCACCAGTTTCCTAACCTGATGCTTTTTGATCAAATACCGGTTTATGATTTCAGCTCCTCTTTTGCCCCTGATCTACCGTGCCTTCATTAATATCCAGGTGCTGCAAACTCTTCAGATACTCAAGAATATCAAATTTTCCAAATTATCAGGAATTCACTCAAATGCTCTCCATCTAAATATGCTTTCTGCTTTCTATGCTTCTATTTAACTTATAATTATACACCAAAATGAACTTATATTTATTAATATGATGTATGAAATTGTGGTGAATGCCTATTCTATGTCAAAATTCATTACAGATATTACAGAAAAAGCATTTTAGTAAGAAACTATAGAGTTCCTTTAGCCTTGGGTCTCACACACATACATTAAATGCTAATGGATATTATGAGAAAGATAACAGGGTGAAGTAAATAAAGCATCGTGGGCAGATAGAGTGGGTGTTAAAAATCACTCTGATGAGGGTGATGTATAACAGGGAGCTTGAGGAAGTATATGAACCAAGTATTTATTTAGGGGAGCAGGATAGAAGAGAAAGAATGAGTCCCCTTAGACGAAGGCAGATGGTAGTGGTTTAGGAAAAGCAGAGGTGACCTTTATCATATGTCAGTAATGGACAATCTTTTTCTGAATTATATGAATCTTCTCTGAGCATAAGAATATGTACTATTCTTATGTCATATGGCCTTGTTACTTTTATGTATTAATCTAAATTTATTTTATATCTCTGTTAATGTAGTCTTAGATTCTCTTGGGTATATATCCAGAATGGCATAGCTAGAAAACCCTTCATTTCTCCTTTTAGTTTTCTTTGATGAACCCTCAAACTATATTATTCAATCTTTATGAAGGCAAGGGGAGGCCTGGTCTTTGCTTAACTTATTTGATATATTTGGAATTCAGGGTCTAGGACAAAAAGGCTAAGTAGATTTTTAGTCAGTATTGAAAATTAAATCATATATTCTTCCTTGAAGTAGAAATGTGCTCATAGGCATGCATGAGGACAATGTACATTTTATTTTTATTTATTTTTCATCATTTTACTTATTTATATTTTATTTTATGTCCATGAATTCTATGCCTCCATGTGTGTCATTGCACAGTGTTCTACAGTGCCCAAGGTGGACACAGAGAACATCAAATCCCTCAGTACTGGAGTTATGGACAGTTGTTAGTCACCATGTGGGTGCTGGGATTTGAACCTGGATCTTCTCAAAGAAAAGTCAATGCTCTTAACCACTGAGCCATTTCTCTAGCCCAGACAAACACTTTTATATATGCACCACATGTGTTCTTCTTCCCTCTTTGAAAAAAATCATAGAAGGCACATACTCATTATCAGAGAGGATCTGAAAGAATAAATTAACAATTGAGGTTTCTTAATTGGTTTCAGGGTTTTAGAAATCAACTTTCAAATATGGTTAGGTTTAAATGTATAAGACAAAGGCTATAAAAAGGTATTTAGACACAGTATTCTATGTGGCCATATTCCTAAATAAAAGTATTGAGAATTCCTGTTTTAGTCGGGCGTGGTGGCACACATGTTTAATCTCAGCACTCTGGAGGTAGAGGCAAGTAGATCTCTTTGAGTTCAAGATGAGTCTGGTCTACATAGTGAGTTCCAGCTGCGGTTACAGGAAGAACCTGTCTCAAAAAAAAAAAAAAAATTAAAAAAGAAATAAAATTCCTGCTCAAATATTCATGATCTGGTACACAGAGATTCAATGATTTAGCTGTATAGGTCAAAAAAGTTCTAGTAGTTGGTTTGGTTGTTTAGTAGGGCTAGGATAAGAAATCAGCATGATGTGCAATTCCAGGGCTCCTTTGTTGTATTACAGAAGGACTTATTTAAACCTTTATGGAACTTGAAATGTTAGAGCAGATTTATCATCATACACATGCTTGCTGAACACAGGGGGTTCCATAGAACATCTTACTTGATGTGTAAAGGTAGGACAATTGTTGTTTAGTAAAAACATAGATTATTAAAACAGATTTAAAATTCTGCATAACATTTCTAGATATGTATCATTTTACAAGCTCAGAATTCCCTTTGAAAGGTCAATTTGAGGTGTAGAAGGACTTCCTTTTATTGCCCCAATATTATAATGATATTCTCTCTCCCAGGCTTTCCCAGGGGTGTGTATGAAGTTTTACAAGGCTCAAAATGCATTGAGGAATAAGGATTAGCCGTACATTAAGGACTTACCACACACTGACTCTCAAGAGGACTGAATTTCGGGGGTTCCATAATGTTGCTGTTATTTGTCAGTCAAAGTAGCTAGATCTAGGGGTTCCTAACATTTTGTTTGTTTGTTTGTTTTCAAGTTTGTGATGCATTACTGGAATACACATTGAAAACTACTTGAAGATTCCTTATTTACATTACATAAGATTTGAGGGCTACTATGGTTAGAAAGACCAAACATTAAAATAAATAAATAAATAAGACCAAACATCATTGTTGGAGTTTCCTGCCTACAAAAACAAACAAAAAAAAACTAATGTGATGACTAATCCTGGGTGTTGAAGTGACTGGATCTGGGATTAACTGAAATGAGAGAGACCTTGATTGGATCACCTGAAGCTGGAAGACACACCCTAATGTGGGTGTTACCTTCTAATGGCAGCCCTATAAAAGGCCATGGCACAGGAAAATGCTTTCTTTTTGCCATTTGCCTTCTCTCTCCCTGGTGAAGTCATCTTGCTTCTGTAGTCTGAAGACTAGCTTATCTCTTGGAATTCATCAGACCTTCAGCACCAGATTGGGACTACTGAGACATCCAGCCTTGTAGACTGAGCGACTACAGATTCTCAACCTCTCCAGTCAGGTACAGCCATTGTTGGACAACTGGGATTCTATCCTGTAAGCTAATCTGATAAATCCCTATATATTCATTCTACCAGTTCTGTTTTCTTTAGAGAACCTTGACTAATACAACAAACAAAGTGTGAGCTCATACTTAAGGGCATTTGGGGAACAATAAACTTATTTTATATAAGTACAAAAATTTGGTGCTGATTTAGTAGGAAGAGTACAGATATGGAAGGGTAATCCAAATATGATAAAAATTTATTGCATGAAATTTTCAAATGTTTTATTAAAAATTAATTTAAAAATAGTAAAAATGAGAACAATATCATGTATCTGGAGGACTGCCATGGTTTCTACCATCATCCAGGAATTTAAATATGGCTATTACCACCATATATATGTTACTCATTTATTATCAATTGTTGTCTGAAAGTACATCAAATGGAAAATACAAGACATAATTAACAAGTTTTGAATCATATGCCATTCTCAGTAGTAAAATGAAAGTTTGTATTTTCCTGCCTTGTTTCAATGGAAATCTGAACATTCCTTTTGCTTACCCTAATACATATATTGCCAAACTCTTACTGACTTCTTAGCTGTCCTGGTTTTGAGTGCCTATGTGGATTTCTCAGTGTCATTAAGTAATTTTTATTAAATTTAATAATTACTATAAAGCACAAGAAGAATTTTGCAAAGCAGGCGCTAGACCACAAATGATGACAAGGCAGATACACACTGCTATTATTTGGTAAAGCTGTAGGGAATATGACAAAATCCATGTATTTCCACTGGTCCTCTGTGCACTTTCAGGTGTGCACTGCCTGAGAAACTGAAGCCTGAGGAAAAGGGGACTACTGTATAGACCTGAATATTCTGCTGGCCAAGGTATAATAACTACTCCTCCTCTAGAAATAATCTAAGATTAGTTATGACAACTAACCACAAAAAATAACAATACAGTAAAATATTTGATAGCATGCTGATTATTACTCAAAAAAGAAAAAGAATGAGAAAGGAACTTCAATGACCTTGATGTGAAAAGCCTATTGATTGTTTTAGAACTAGAAAATAAATTTTTTAAAAATTCTTCCAAGAGAATCAGAGAACATGAAAAGGTGAGAAATGAGAGATTTTTAGTGTATTTCTATTGAAATTACATAAGTTAAAGATTATAGTTAATTTTTATATTCCAGCTGGTGTAGACCTCAAGGGAGGAGCAAAGTGAAACAGTGTTTGCATTTTAATAGAAACATCATTCACTCAATACTCACTTGACACAGGAAAAAATAAATTGTTTTACTGTGTAATATAGTTTATTCAGCAAGCCATTATTGATTTTCCCTCCTGTGCTTGATCCTTGGTGCAATGGGAGGTGGAATAATAAATCACCTGCAGTTCCTAGTCTGTGATGTCATAGTATATTCAATAAAACCAACTCAGAACTTATCACAGAATATCTACTATAACATAAAAAAGGAAAAATGTTGCCGTTATTAAGAAGGAATTAGAACTATTTTAAGAAGCATTGATGTGTTCAACATCCAAGTCTATAGTTTAGTATGTGTAGTGTGAGTCATAGAAATTTTAATTTCTAATGAGATATCAAGTTACAAGGTGTTGCTTCTCTTGACAGAACAACTTAAAATTATTGTTAAGATGAGAATAAAGAGATTTTACATCATTTTTAAATTATTGGCTAATGAAGATTTGCAAAGAAACAAGAATATACAGTTTGACAAGTTAGTATAATTAGATATGAACATGGGAAGCCAGAGAATTATTTTAAAGGATGAAAAACTAAAAAATATTGAAAATTTCAGTTAAATAGGTACAGAATGAATTATTTTATTGGTTGCTAGATTGATAGCATACAAATACATACAGTGGTTATTCAATAAAATTGCATAAATAATTCAGATACAAAATCTATTCCTAAAAGTCCAGTACATCAATTAAGTGAGCTTCTCACAAAAATCAGTTGTCCATAAAATTGACATCGTGCTTTGGAGAAATACATTGTTATGGTTTATAATAAGAAACATGCGCTTATCTTACCAGTCAGCCTTTTATTACTAGATATGATCCATGAGTAATGGAGAAATACATATCCAGAATAACAAATACATAAATGTTCAGGTAAACTTTATTTTTACTAGATATTACTTTAAAATTTTTAAGCACAAAAAGTATATCAATAAGTAAATGGGCTAAAAATCACCTGCATTCATAAATATGTGTAAAGAATGGCAAAATATTAAATCAAATGAAAGTAATCAGACAGGTTTATAATGTACAATTCCATATTTTTGAGAACTAGAAGTTCTATGCCAACTGAGATCACAACATTCATGTTCTAAGATAAGGGATGGTCATTAATGCATAGAATGTACACAAGAGAAACATCTTGAATATGGAAATTCTCTTCTGCCTCACTGGGATGCTTATATAAGATGATGCTAATGAGAAAGACATAGATGCTTAGGAGGAGAAAGGAGAGTCAGTGTCCTGGAGCCTGAAGTCACTGCCTGAACCCACAGTGAGCCAGAGGGCCTGGCTCGCCACATCTGGATCTGGATAGTGGAAACTGCAAGTGCTCAATCTGCAGAAAGGGGATAAGAGTGTCTGGAAGATGGGGTATGGCCGCAAAGCCCGCACCTGCTCAGAGCTCCCTAGTGAGGTGCAAAGAAGCTGCCCTGGTTCTAGGATTCCTACAAGGCGCTTGAAGATATTTGCAAATCTTTGCATTCCCAAAGAACGTGGACCTCTTTATGATTTCCAAGGCTGCCTCTTCTACCAGGTGAAGATGAGAAAACAGGTCATCCAGGTGTGCTTCATGAGACTGCAGATTTTTATCAGAGTCCATGTATGAAATAGAGAAGTTCCTGCTTGTTGTGTGCCTTGACAGCATTGAGGAGCTGGAGGTGGATAGTTTTTTTCATCAAGATACCATGAAAGTATTTGTTCCTTACCTGGGCAGGATAAGCAGCCTTCAGAAGTTTTCCTTTCATGGTATGAGTCAGGAAATACATACAACTGTATGGAAAAATAAGTAGTATCCTCATACTATGCAGCTCATTTATGAAAGCTGGACAATCTGCAGGAGATTTAGATACATGGCATCAACTTCTTTAAAGGACACCTTACAGCATCCTCAGGAGTCACACTCCCTTGGAAACTGCCTGCTTGACGTCCAGTCAATTTTTGGAATCAGACCTGAAGCATCTTTCGAGTGTCCAAGCACAGGTCAACTGAAGCACCTGACCATGAGCAACATCGACATGAGAGACTTCAGTCCTCAGCCCCTCCGACCTCTGCTAGAGAAGGTGGCAGGCACTCATGAGGCCCTGGTCTTAGACCTAAATGGCATCAATGATTCCCATGTTGACTACATCATACCTGGCCTGGACTGATGCTCGCATCTCACCATGCTCAGTTGTTATGGGAAACACATATCTATGTCTAGTCTATCAAAACTGATGTGCCACACTAAGGAACTGTTGTATCCTGTGCCTTTGATATTTGAGGAAGAATACTATGTTGACTATTCTAGGTTGAGATAGGTAATACTGTATCTAAGGCCACCATGTGAATCCCAGCTCTCTCTCAAGATGGTTTATATTTGGCTATTGTATATGGGATTATAATGACCACTAGGAAATAATACTTGCCAATGGTAATCATTTATTTCAACGGACTCCATCAGGATTTGTCCATTTTACCTGCCATCTGACTAAGGCAGAAAAGTCTCAATTCGAAGGCCAGCTTATGGTATCTAGAGAAATACTGTCTCCATCGCTCCCCTCTAAGGAACAGTCAGAAATTAGAGTCACGAAAGATCTGTGTTCTCCATGGCTCCTGAACCTGGTTTTAGGCAGTAATCTCTTGTTGATTGCATGCTGCACACAATCACTGACTATCAGATTATAACTATTAATATGCAATTTGGAGTGCAAGGGCTCTGGGCTCAACTCTTAGCAACAAAAGAAAGAATTAAACGGAAGCTTTGAGAAATACCAGAATAGCTGGCTAGAAATGGGCGGGGGTGGGGGGGGAAGCAAGCGACATTGCAGGCATCCTGGGACCACATGGGCCATCTTCATTTGTTTCCACACACGATGCTGGCCTGAGACCAAACTTAGGTCATCAGATGATCTGCAGCGGCCCTTGTCTACTCAGTCATTTCTGCAGCCTGAAATTGTTCCTTTGTTCAGACAGGGTTTCACATAGTCAGGGCTGCCCTGAAACTAGCCATGATATGCTGAACTTGGAGACTTTTAATATTAGTCCTAGGGAACATGAATCTCATATTAGGCTAGTGACCTACCAGTAAGTTCTCTTCCCAGCAGTACAGACTCATTAATTTATCCAAGGGTTCTGTCTGTGTTTAGCCTCACCCTTTTAGCAAACCTCTTATTTATTCCTGTTGATTGGGGATTAGGGGACGTTTTCTCTTCACCTCAGGCTGGCCTGAGTTCACCATGCCTCTGCCTCAGACAACCAAGTAGCAGGATTACTTGTTGTTATAAGTCCTCTTCTGTTTTGTAACAGCAGAAACGGCTCATGATCCTGAAGTGTCCCACACTGGGCTTTACTTGAAGGTCCTTCTGCAGCACTGTACTGTACACTAGATCATATGATGTGAATTATTTAATAAATGTTTCCTAAGGACACCTGCTAGGTCTAAAAAAAAAAAAAAGACGATCCTAGCAACATGAAATTAGTATGATCTACTAGTGCATGAGTGCAGTAAGTAATAGTGGAAACGTCTTAAGCGTTTGGAATGAGTGTATAATGATAATAGTGAAATACAAAAACAAAACAGTATTTACAGGTGTGTTCATTTTCTTTCATCAGGTATATGAAGTCAAAACGATCTCACCAAGTTTATCACATTTCTTTGGTCAGAAACACAACAGTATTTCTTCCTACACACAAGGGAAGGCTTTTAAAGATATATGCACCCTTTGAGAAACAAATCATTACATAACCTTGAAGTCTGTTTTCCCAAGTAGGTAGTAGGTTCTATTTGGGACTTGCTCAGTGTGGCTTCCTATGTCTCTGTAAAGAGACAGAAAATTCAATGTGGTGTGGGATAACAAAATTGTAAGTGTAGGACGAAGTTTAGTTTGAACAACCAGCACATTCATGCTGCAAATATGCCAAAAACATCTGGTTGAATCGAACCTGTATTCTGCCAAAGGACACAGAGACAGCTGATGCAAGATAGCTCAACATAGATAGCCAATGAGGATCAGACATGACCCAAGAAGGCTTACTGGTGCCAATGGGACATTGGGAGAGGGGTATATAAGGAAGTCCAATATCCACAATAAATGAGTCTGCAGCACCTTGCCTAGTGCCTGCTTCCACCTGACTCCTGGTGTCTGTGTGTTGACTCCACACAGCTCACCCCCTCCTGGCCAGGACCCTGAGTCTCCCCTAGGCTGGACCTGCAGGGAGACTGCAACATATAAGTATTAAAGTTTGTTTAAACAGCATGCTGATCACTGCTCTCACTTTGTTAAGATTCCTTAGCAGAATACAAAAGAAAGTAAATTTCAATGTCTGTTCATAATTATTTCCAATAGCATCAAGTTTTAATGTAATGCAAGTAAGGAGAATAAGAAATTTGCCTAATTATATCAAATGGACTATGTGGATATAAAATTCCTCTCTAGAAACATAATGATTAAAAAAGCATTAATTACAAGGATGAAAACAGCTTCTAGTCAAGTGTAAATAGCTGGTGAATTTGATTTCCTTCTGAATAAACACATGAACCATAATGACCACAATACTGATAATCAGTTATTCAATTATCTATCATCCTGCCCTAAATAAAAGAACATATAAAGAACAGTTGACCATTTTGTCCAAGATTCCATAATAAGAAAAATAATGCATCATCATGGAATTTGTAAGTTTTCTATTTGTTTTGATGATTTCAGACAAGAACCATTGTCTTGGGCCAAGAAACATGCAACTCCTGGTTGGGCACTTTTGGTAATGTTGCAGCAATTTCTAAGTGATGAAGCTTAGAAAAATAACAATGTCAGTCAGAAAGATGATCAAATAATCCTGATGGCCTGATATAGATATAAATAGAACATGCTGGAAGGAGATCTTCCAGTCCTGAAAGTTGTCCTCAGATCTCCACAAGAATGGCATGGCCTCTATGCACTCGTGTAAAGTCACACATACCATACACATACACCCATTCAAAAATAGAAATTAATACAAGAAAACAGTACTAAAGATAGATTAACAATATTTATTTTATGTAAGCACATCTACTCTAGAAAGGTTCTTTTTGAGGTCGTGAGTCTGAAAAGCTACATCACCCATGAGGCAGTCATCATGGAGAATGTGTGGAAAATATTGGAAGTTTCCAAATGTTTATAGCTAAGGCCAGGATAATATCCTGGAAAAGATTTTGTAAAGCAATGGTTCCAACAGCAGCAGGAAATCATTCTGAGCTGATCAGAGTGAGTGGAGAAGTTACAATACCCCTTTGTTTGAAATTCTCATGGCTTGGCTATTATATGGTTTTCTTTAAAAATATCTCTAAAGTGATAGAGTTTCAAGAACCAAAAGTAAATTGATATAGAAATACAGCTTTCTGTCATATTTCTGCCATTGGAAGTGTTATTAACTATACAATGTGTATCTTATTAGAGCCCTATCAATATTTTAACATGTAAACATAATTTCAAGTTTCTACATATTGGTACAATTTTTTTTGTATTTTTACTTGATTTTTTGCAAAGTTCATACAACACATCTTGATCATATTTAGACACCCTCCCCTATATACATCTCCCCATAGCCCCTCATCACTTTTCATATAATCTGTCATGTATATTAAAGCCTATTGAGGCAAATGTGTGTCCCTTAATTTCTCCATTGTGAATCCATTCACTGGAGCCAGGTCAGTCTGTCTGCTATCATGTAGAAATACTATGCAAATGCAAATTAGAAAAAAAAACACAGTACAGGGGCTGGAGAGATGGCTCAGCAGTTAAGAACACTGACTGCTCTTTCAGAGGCCCTGGATTTAATTCCCAGCATCCTCATGGCAGCTAACAACTATCTGTAACTCCAGTTCCAGGGGATCTTGTACTCTTTTATGGCCTCTGTGGGCACTGAATGATACAGGTGCACCTACCTACATGTAGACATTACGCATATACACATTAAATAAAAATAATAAATGGTGCATGCCTTTAATCCCAGCACTTGGGAGGCAGAGGCAGGCAGATCTCTGTGAGTTCAAGGCCAGCCTGGTCTACATAGTGAGTTCCAGGACAGCTGGGGCTACAGGGAGACCCTGTTTCAAAAAGACTAAAAAAGAAAATTCTTATGTATATATATATGTGCTGTGGAAAATCTTGTGACTGATTTTGCCTTTTGCCTTACATACCTATCATACTGAAATGCATTGCTTCTAATAGGGCATCTGGCCCGCTAGAGTGTAATAGGATACTAGTCTGCCATGCTAATAAGGGATCCCATATGTTGTGTTGTGATTGGACTATTACCCTTGTATAACCCCTTACTTTCTTACAATAAAGTAGATCTATGTCACTGAACCTGGTCTCCTGTGCCTGAATGCGGCGACGCTGGTGCAGACTCCTCACCAGCCCTGGGGTCCAGACCGGAGAACTGAGTGGAGGAATTAAGAGAGCAGGAGAGCGGCCATAGCTGGAGGAGAGCAGCCACAGCCAGCAACCACACATATATATCAAAATCCAGCACAGAAGGAGAGAAATAGGGACGAAGCCTCAGCACAGAAAATATTGGTACAATTTTGAGAATAATCTCTGAGCTCTATAA
Source organism: Nannospalax galili (assembly GCF_000622305.1). Lineage (NCBI taxonomy): Eukaryota > Metazoa > Chordata > Mammalia > Rodentia > Spalacidae > Nannospalax > Nannospalax galili. The sequence continues at coordinate 8,898,145 of NW_008352267.1, forward strand.
ACACTTCTCAGGGGGCAGGCAAGTCAAATTAGTGTTTAAAATTTCAGTTACAAGATGAGGACTTAGGATCTGATGCATACACAGTGAATATGGTTACTAGAGTACCAAATTCTATACTTTATTTACCTATTTAATTTTATTTTATGCTTATGCATATTTTATCTGCTTGTAATGCCCAAGGAGGCAAAAAGCAGACATTGAATGTCCTGGAACTGATGCTACAGACAGTTGTTAGCTGCCATGTGGGTGCTGGAAGCTGAATCCAGGTCCTCTGCAAGAGCATCCAGAACTCTAAACTGCTGAGTCGTCTCTCCACCCCAAGGTTTTATACTTGAAATTTCTTATGAGATTAGATTTTAAATGTTCTTTTCCCACAAATAAGATGTGTTGCTATGCCAGTATATGTTTATGAATGAACTTCATTATCATGTGCATACAAATCATCCCATTATGGTGCAAATATACATTTTTTTAAAATTTTCATGATACTTGAATGAAGTTGAAAAACATAACAGGGGCATTCAAAGAGATGAGTGTCCTTTGAAAATCTAAAATGAAATGCTTGGACCCTTTGCTGTCTTCAGACATGTGAAGAAACTATAAAAATTCACCATATTTAAAGCAGCAGCTGAATCCTCTTTGCCCACTAAAACAAATAATACTTTGATTCTGGACTTTTCAGTATCCAAAAAGTTAAGCAAAATTGCCTGCTGTTTGAAAGTTAATGATCCTAAGTTATGTTCCAATACTGTATTAAATAGACTAAATATGAGACTATGGACTTGTGTTCAATAATAAACTTTCCTAAAGATGAATCAAACTAAGATAAACAGTAAATCTATCTCCCTCAGATATTGGGGATTTCAGGTCTTCCTTCTATGTGACAACTATATAATCACATAGAAATATCTTTATTATTTCTGTGATTTGAAATTAGTGATATTTTACTTTAAATATATTATGTGGGATAGTTTAGAGTTGGAACACTTATAATAAACACAGGAGCTGAAAACTGGACTTGACCTCTTTTCTGTGCATTTCCAAATCACTAAATGATTGATTTTTTTTTCTGAAGGAAGAATAAATAAATAAATAAATAAATATGCTCAAACACATTTGAATGACTTATTTTTAATACGTGTGCAGCTTGAAACCATGTTTCAATTTTGATTTCAAGTTTTTGCTGACTTGGCTGAACTTTGCACACTGTGTTATAGCTCACCATGTTTTCACTTACATTGCTGTAAATTTTACTTGTTTTATGTGTGATGTATGAAGAAGCAAAAATGCATATTGTATCTTTTGGATTATAAACTATAAACTAAATCATAAGCAATTTAATATTAATAATAAAAGAGAAAGACAATTTACAATACATCAGACACACAAATATAATTTCCAGAAGCAGTTCAAAAATAAGTAAATTAGTCTTGTGGCCACAGGACTCATTTATTGTTAAAATTCATTGTAAATATTTTCAGATAGTATATATAATTTGATCTTGAAGCTTAAATTGGTTACTCAAGTTTTGACGTCACACACACGTATATCTGGCAGAAGGGGAAAGTATCCAGTATGGAACAAAGAGAATTAAATTTTAATAAAAGGTAACAAACAATATTAAACCAAACTGCAGAGAAAATGATTCAAAGATCACTCTAGGGTTGTGTCATTCTTGACACTGGATGAAGTCAATGTGACCCTTTCTGGAAATGATGAGCAATGGCTCAAATAGGAGATAATTTTAGTATAACTCCTCTCAATTTACTACTGAGGTAATCTCGGAATGCATCCAATGTGGACTCTACTTCCAGAAGCATTCTTTCTCTTAGCACTGTAACAGGGATTTAAGTGACTATCCTGACCATCCTGCCACTTTTGCTAAATGATGGATGGTCTTCAGCTATCTCTTGGCTAGTATTGATTAGAGATGTTGAAAATATGTTTAATGTTCTTTCAGAAAGAGAAATTTGGGTCATAAATCTAAGTGGTTCTCTTGAAAATTAAATGTATGTGGACCAGTTGTTCTTGAGAACACCAAGATGGGTAACAGCCTGATTAATACTTTACAGAAGAAGAACACCATTGTTAAACAAATAATTTTGTATTAGTGTACCATATTTCTTAGGAAATAAGATATGAGTGTGCCCATGTATATATGCATATACATTCTTTTATGTTTTCTTTTTAACATATAACTATGCTTTCCAAAAATTCTTGTATCATGGAATTTTATTGATATTATTTCATTTTATGACCAAGATCTATTTACAGTCATTGGACATTTGATTCTGTTATGTACCTTATCACAACTCCTCTTCTATTTAAATATATTTAATTTAGCCTAAATTTCATTTTTAGAGCAAAATACAAACCTATAGCATTTTATCTATACATAATTTGATTGTATACTTTATTTCTGCCTAATATTATTCCAAAATTATAAATTTTCTAGGTCTTGTAAAATTGCTTTTATCTACTGGCGTCATTTCTGTAAACTTTGAAAATAGGCATATACGTGCATATTACTCAATTCTGACCTCCAGTCCTTCACTCCAGTTCCCTCTTTTTAAAATAATCTGAGCCTAATTAGCACTGTAGCATGGGCAACTTTCCAGTGTCTAACCTCCAAGGAAAAGTGATATCCCCTCTCCCAGAAGCTATCAACTGCCTTCCAAGAGTGCCATTGCTAGGGGCATATGGCTTCTGGAGTTTCCTCTATCCAACCTAGAATTTTTAACTGTGGCACTTTTGTGAAGGTCTTAAACAAGTAAACACAGCTTCTATGAGTACATGTGTGCAACAGTTGTATCATGTCCAGAGGAAAGCACTTCACAGCATGTACCTCCATCCTTCAGCTCTGACATTCTTTCTGACCCTTTCTACATGATGTTCTCTTAGCCTTTGAAGGAAATCAATACAGATGTTCCATCTGCAGGGTAGCAGTCACAGTGACTTAGTCTCCTCACTCTGAACAGTTACAAATATCTACATTAACTGCTAACCATTGCAAAAGAATCTTCCACTTAGAAGTTTTTTTCACTATATGATCGTTTAGGAAAATATCGAGAGTCACCATTTTGGTCTATGTCTTTGCTAGCTGGGAGTTTTGACTATGTTTACAGTACCAGGCATGAATTCCCTCTTGTGTAACAAGTCTCAAATCCAATCAAGATAATGTTTTACTCCCCCCATAATCACTTTTGCCACTATTGCACCAGTAGACACATCTTACTTGGCAGGTTGTAGTCCTAGCATGCAGTTCATCACTGGTTAAGTTCTTTATGTCTTCTCTCTCCCATCAACCTACATAACAATTTCCAGAACTATAAAAGATAGCCAGAATGATGGAGAGGCTTTTCTGATAAATCTAGGTGGGTTTCTCTATGCCTTGCATCAAATGTTCATAGTATCTTCAGCAATAGGCTCTTACAATGCAATTATGGAAGGTAACTCACTGCAATGACAATAGTCTGTGCAGTTTTGGGTGCCTCTAATCGTGACAGGCACTGAGATTTTTGAATAACACAATTTTGCATGACCAGAGTTGTTCATACATGTAGGGTACCAAAGTTCACATTTCTATGCTTCTGTTGTTGTGGTGTATTCAGTTAGCTTACCAACTACTGGAGTTTTTTTAAGGCTTCTTCATATCCTGACTTTTGGTTAACTCATTCCCAGTCCTACCTTTCCTTCAATCAACCCCTCAGTCCCATTATCCCTTAAAACTTTATCTCCTAATATACCCCCCAGTACTTTCATATGGCACCTGGAGATGGTACATATACAGACATGCAGACAAAACACTCACACATATAAAATAAAAATAAATGTTGCTTGTGCATGGTAGCAAAACCCTTTAATTGTAGCACTCAGGAGGCAGAGGCAGGCAGAACTTTCTGTGATTTTGCCAGGGTCTACATGGAGATTTCCAGGTCAACTGGCACAACATGGGAAATCCTATCTCATTATAAATAAATATAAAAACCAACAATAAAAATAAACAAATAAAAAAGAAAACAGGTTAAAACTCACCTACCCATGGCTCAGGGGGCCACTTCAGAAGAGGGGATAGAAATATGGTAAGAGCCAGGACTGGTTCATGAAAATAGGGAAACAGACTTTCAGGCCACTGGATGGAAGCCTGCTATTGTAAACTTGAGGCAATAGTGGCAGTGAGCACAAGATCTATGCCTACCCACTCAGACGAGGACCCAGAGTGGGACAAGGGAAATGGGTGGCATGCCTGCCACAGACTGGGAACCATTGGAGACAGATTACTGCTGGGTGAGATAGAGTAGACCTCACTTAAGATCACTAGATAGGCAGAATAGACTCCAGTATGTGAAATTGCACTGAGTACATCTGGGTATAAATGATTGACTGGATAAGACTTAACATGCATGGTGGAGTGCGTGACATCCTTGGGGGGGCATAGATGTGATAGGGAGTCTAAATTTGATAGTAATCATTGTATCACATGTACAAAAACTCAATAAAATTTTTTTAATTAAAAAAAAACCTAAGCCACATGTGACCCTGTAATCAGGGTTGATCTATTTTATATACATTCTATTTCTTTCTCTTGTTTTATTACTCTAGATAATATTTCAAACACTGTATTTCACAGGAGTGAGATTGTGATCTCCCTTGTATTAGCCCTCATCTTAGTGAGAATGTTTGAGTTTTTATCCATTTAGCATGATGCTGGGTATGGGTTTGTGCTATATAGGCTTTACTATATTGAGTAATTGTCTATCTCTCTCTTTAAACTCTCCATGACTTTTTTTCAGGAAGGGATGTGAGATTTAGAGAAAGGCTTTTTCTGCCTCTAATGAGGTGGGCCTCTATGTATCCTTAAAACCACCATGACAGCCAGGCGTGGTGGTGCACGCCTTTAATCCCAGCACTTGGGAGGCAGAGGCAGGTGGATTTCTGTTAGTTCAAGGCCAGCCTGATCTACATAGTGAGTTCCAGGAAAGCTGGGGCTACAGGGAGACCCTGTCTCAAAAAAAACGAAAAAAAAAAGAAAAAAAGAAAAGACACCATGGCATTCTATTCTATTGTAACTGTGGATCAAACTCCAAACTCCAATCCTCACACCAGAAAAATGCTTTATCCACTAAGCTATTACCTCAGCCCTGGGCGTTACTTCTTTAAATATACTTTATAAATCTTTTTAATCCATCTCTAAATCCTATTATATGGATATTTGTTTGATTTGCATCTAGAATGATAGAATTACAGGTTTGCCCCAGCTTTTCATTCATTTTTACTCTTGTTAATAGTAACAAGAATGAAATTTAAAGTTTCTATCTTTGAGTTCACTAGATCTTTCTTCTGATTGATCACATATTGTGATCTGATGTGTATTCATTTATTGTCAATTCCACTGTTATGATTTTATTCCTAAGATCTTTCTATTTAATGAACTTCTCATTTTATATATAAATTGTTTTCCTAAATTCGCTTGTCTTTTTTGTGTATTTTCTTATATTTACTTAAACTTCTTTAAGAGTACTGTCAAGTCTCTGTCAGTTATTTCATAGAGATATATTTTTCTAGCTTGATTTCTGTTTTGGTTTTGTTACTGTAGAGTTGGTTTATAATTTTTATTGTTTCCTCATGCTTTCTCAGGAAAAAGGAGAAGGATGAAAACTACTCTGAAATTTTACTTATTTTCATTTTAATCATTAACCCACTTTTTCTGTGTATATTCCTATTTTTTATATTTTATTTTTATTGATTTTTTTGTGATTTTTATACAATATAGTTGGGTGGTATTCAGATCCCCTCTTCTATCCACAACTGTCTCTGCCCAATTTAATGTATTCTCTTATATATAAGTACCTCCTATAGACTTTTATTTTTTTCCCCAAATGTCCTTCAGTGTAGGTCCATTCACTGGGTCCCACCATGGGGTCCCATCTATGTAAGATATTGTCTTTCCCCCTCCCAGGATCCATCAATTGTCAAAAATTTCTTAGGTTATATCGGGATTTCTTACCCTCGTCCCCATTAAATACTGGGCTGTTGCTTGGTTTGAACTTGAATAGAACTTGCACACTCTGTCATCATTGTGTGAATTCATGAGTAACTGACCAGTTGTCTTGAAGACTTTGTTTCCTTGTACAATCCACACCCTCTGACTCTTACACTCTTTCTACCTTCTCTTACACAATGATCCCTGGGAGACAAAGGTTCGAAATAAGCACCCTATGCTCTAGTAGCACTCTGTGGCTTCTTGTTGTATGCACATTGACCAAATGTGGGTTTCTGTGTTAATCACCATCTACTGCATAAGGAAATTTCTCTGGTAAGAGTTGAGAGACTCATCCTATGTATAGAGGTTGCATTGAAGATGTGTCAGTTGGGGTAAAGCATATCACAGACACTTTTTTTCTGCATTTGACCAGTTCTGGACCTTGAGAGTTGTCCCCATCTATTTCAAAAAGAAGCTTCATTGACAAGGAGAGAAAGGTATACTTTTCTGTAAAAGTGAAGGTGCGTAGTTAGAATAAAGTAAAAAATTACGTTGTTTTGGGAATGTAACAAATCTAGGTTTTTCTCTAGGATCTATGATGTATCCAGCCATGTGAATTTGGCTATGTTTACAGTACCACACATGATTTTCTCCCACTGAGCAGGCCTTAATTCTAATTAGGTCGTTCTTGATTTCTCCCAAGATAAAAGTGTCACTACTGCACCAATAGCAATAGTTTGCAGGGCCAGTCATTGTTATTGATTAAGGCTTTACAGCTAGGTTGGAGCAATGATTAGTTTTCTCCCTTGGCAGATTGTATTGTACCCTCTGATACGATCTAAGCTAGTTATCAGGGAAGAGGTTTCTAGCACAGTTTAAGGTCTATTGTGCCAAGTCCTGTGTCTGAAGTACATCCTGTCCTCAGCAATAGGGTCTTATCTCCAAGTTCTGGAAGGCAACTAAGGACTGTGGCAAATAGCCCCTGTTAATTTGAGAGTCTTTTGGAACTACCCATACAAAGAATTCAAAGGGAGGTTTCTCTTGACTCACGCTGTGTTTTTTGATATGTAGCCCTCAGCTATCCATATGCACTTGTATATTTATAGTACCTTTATTTTTCGGTAGGACTTTGAACTAATACATTTCCCTTTGGTTTTTCATGACATCTAAGCATTATTTATCTCTTCTCCCCCTCAAATAACCCTTGCTACTTTCTGTCAGTTAAAATACTCTCCCGCTCCTAGCCTGCACTACTATCCTCAGGCCTCTTGGGGTAAGTCTATAGCGCAGCTCTCGTCG
>NW_008352267.1:8913615-8915827 GCF_000622305.1 Nannospalax galili
AACTGTAAACCTAAAAATTTACAGCCAATTTTGAAAGAGATGCATCCTACCTCAGGAAACCGTTATTGAATATGTCAATTGTGTTGTAATGATATGCTTCTTCTAAGTATGTTGTTATTAAATAAATCATTTTTAAAAATTAAAAAAAAATACTCTCCCATTTCTCTATTTCACTTTAATAACACCTGTATCCTACTCTCTACCTTTCTGGAGCTCCTTCTTCACCTTAATCTTAATGATTCCTTTCCATTTCCCTAGCTCCTGTGGGTACAGCAGGATATATACTCACATCACTTTGTTTTTGTTTTTTTTTCTGAGTCAGTGTTATTTTGCTTACTATAACCATTTCTAGTCCTATCCATTTACCTGTGAATTTTATGATTTGATTTTTTTTTACTGCAGAGTAGAATTTCAATGTGTACCACATTTTCATTATCCATTCATCAGCTGAAGGACAATTAGGTCCTTCCAATCCTTAGCTATTGTGAAAAGAAGAGCAATCAAACCCAACAGACTCATTTTACTACAGAGATATTTGCATAGCCCTATTTGTTGATGTTCTTTTAACAGTTAACTTTCTGCAGTTATTTGTAAAATTGGGCTAGGACCAGAGAGAGATGTGAGAAATTGATTTAGTTCAAATTTTGAATATACTCTACTTAAGACCTGAGCTTCCTTTTGTGATACCATGGGAAGATATTCTTATTTGGAATAATGAGTTCCTGAAGTTCACAAAGAACTTTTCACAAATCTGTACCTCTTTTTTTTTCACTAGATATTTTTATTTGCATCATCATGCTTCTTGGTGTATAAATATTTTATCACACAGATGTGGTGAGTCACTTCCCAAAGCTTATTCCTCTGACAAAGAGGCAGAAAGATCATCATAAAAACATATCCAGCCTGGTCTCCATAGTAAATTCCAGTCTGGACATGGCTGCATAATTACATCATGTCTTAGCAAGCCAAACTGTAAATCCTTTCTTTACAAATTTTAATAATTTTCTTTAGATCACCTGTAAGTAGCATTGTTTTCTTCACAAAATATAAAGAATCAAGTGTTACCATTCTCCTACATTCTATTGGTGTAAGGGATTTCATCATTTGAGTGTTGGTGATGCTTTTCACTACTGATGTGTTGTTGCATAATTTTCCCCCCTTTCAGCCACTCACTGAATTTTTGTTTGAGAGTTCATCTAAGCATACATACACGGTTCTTGCCTATGATCCCAGTTCCTGAACTGTGCTAATCTCTTTGAGGTGCTAGCTATTTTTTTAAATTAAATTTTGAGTGTGTGTGTTTGTGTTGAATTTGAAAACAGGAGAATAGAATCTAGCCAACTTTATTAATTTTGACTCTGTTTTTGAGTGAAAGTCAATGAAAATTTCAGTGTTACTTCTGAAATGTGTTTTAGATTATTTTAACTTGTTTAAGTGATATAATATTTCCATGAATTTTACTCATTCTTGTGTCCTTTTGCGGATTTCTTCAGATTTGTGGGGATATTATCTATTTTTGGTCATTACGAGTGCTCTTCAGTGTCGAGGGTTGTTTAATCTATTTGAGAATTATTCTTGTAACATTTAAGAGTAAAACCATGCTCTAAGGTGCTGTGGTGAAGTCTGAATCATGTCCTGTTCTCTGGGGTTGCATAGTTCTGTTTGGTTCGCGTTGTGGTCCATTGATATCATTGTCTGGACAGTGACACCAAGCAGAGAAACTAGCTGATCTCTCAGATTATCTTCATTTTGTAGTCACAGTTTATTTTCTTTTGATGGGTGGTACTGTTTGAAATCTGTATTCTACGCTTTTGTTGCTCTCTCAGGGTAAGATTCTTATCCTCATGAATAAGTAAACATGAGGCTGCTTCTCACTTGGCAGTAGAATTAAATGTATCTTGGTGTAGTCACTACATAGTATTTGGAGTTGGATTAGAACAAAAATTCCTTTTATAAATAATAATTGCACAGTCACTGCATAAGCCGGAGAAGACTCAGTGAGATCAGTGAGTGTTAGTTTCATGACCTCATTGATGCTTGGGTAGAGTATATCCTGGCACCCCTTCCACAGTGCATTCACAGGACCACCTGGACTCTGTAGGTAGGTGCTCTAGTGACTTTAGCATTCTAATCTTGTGGAATTGAGTGCTGAGGTGGGATGTGGCTAGTCTCATATGTATAAATAATATATATTCTATATAATTTATATATA
>NW_008352267.1:8916235-8969169 GCF_000622305.1 Nannospalax galili
TTAATATTGATCTGGTTATGATATTCTTTGCAGTAAATCAATTTGCTAATATTTGACTAAGAAATCATGACACGCAAGAACTTGTCATTTTAAAGGCTTATCAGTCATCCTCCATGTATTGTTTTCTCCTGAGTTATTGGTAGAATAACACAGACTGAGGAAAGAATGGTCTATGGAAAGAACAGTGTTAGAAAACCCTAGAGTGTGTTCACCTATGGTGCAATCAACAGAAAGCAAGTATTAAAAAAAATACATGTAATCTAACAAGAAAACCCCTACAGATGCCCCTGGTAAGGTCCAGTCACACTCTCAACAACTAATTTTTGCAACTGCTGAAAAATAAATATGACTTGATGTTTACATTTAAGAACGCTATCTGTTACAAAAGAAGCTTCTTCAATGAGTGGTGACTGGTACACTTGTCTCTATATATAAGGATTCATTTTATCACATAGTAAGAAATTATATTTTTCTGTGATGATCTTGTGGTTTTCTCTAAGATCTATGACCTCCCCAGCCATGTGTATTTGACTATGTATTCAGTACCATCGTAGTCTTAGTCAAAGAATTATTGACTGCTGATGAGTACTGGATGAGGAAGAGCTGATTTTCTTAAGGGGTGACACTAGATAAACTGAATCCAGCAGATGAACTTGTATTTAAGGACATATGGGAATAGTAATTTGACATGATAGGCCTTACCCTAAAAGAAAGACATATGAAATCCAGTTCAGGGGACTATGGGAGAGTACTGATGGGAAAGGAGGTATAAAAATGATTAAGATTTTGTGTATGAAATATAAGAAAAGAATAAAAATATACAAAAAAGAAATAAAAGGATGAATAACACCCCTAAAGAAAAATCTAGTGTATTTATATTTTTCCAAGCTTCAAATTATTCTATTTCACTAAGACAAATGCTCTTTTCCAGGAAATAGGCAGGCAGTCCTGCAATTAAGAAAGAATTTAAATAACACCTCCATAATAATTCATAGAGCAGTTTTATATACTATATAGCTGTCATGTAGCATTACACAAAGTGAATATGCAATTGGTATTATCTAGGAAGAGAAGCAAAAGAATTACTCTATCACTGTAACATAGAATTTAATGTTTTCTAGAATGTATTTATGTGATAAAAAGTTAAGCACTGTATTTGATTTTTAAGTATTTTATGACAATTAAATTACTTTATACAAAAAAGTGAAATTTTGAAATTTTTCAATTAGTCTTTTGAGGATAGTTTAGAGATGGACTTGTCATCATTCCTACTTCTACTTCAAGTTTTATGAAAAGGACGAACTTCAAAGATATTATCAACTATTTGATAAATCTCCTTTAATCTAAATAATAGAAAGAAAAAAAGGTAAAAAATAATTTTAAGAAGATTTCACAAGAAAAAATGTATTCTCGTGCACTAATATATTTTTATAAATATTTATTTTGTTTATGTGTATGCGTGTGTCTGTTCCATACAGGTATAGGTAAGCTGAGGCTATAAGAGAGAGTTAGAACCTTAGTATGCAGTTACAGGGGTTATGAGCTACCCAGTGTTGATGCTGGAAGCCAAACTTCAGTCCTCTGGAAGAGCAAATAGCATAACTTACCATTGTCATCTTTCCAGCCCTAATATTTCTTCTTTCTTTTTTCCTGTCTATTCCACTAAATATAACTAGTGTTCAACAAATTGATCCAAAATAGAAACTATCTTATGTTATCTATTTAGTGAGTTTCATTTCATTTCTCCTTCCTTATAAACAAAACATAAATAGTCCACTGAGGAATTTATTCATATAAAACTTTGAGAATATGACATATCCTTGTCATTTTTCACACAACAAAGCCTTTTGAACTTTATGAAAACATCAAATACCCACAAAGCCTCCTGCCACTTTTGAGAAAAAGACGGAATAAAAATCTCACTAAGTAATAATATACTAATTGCAATTAACAGACTCATTGGCAATTGCAGTAAAAGATTATATGTGACTTTTATAAGTAATAAAATAAATCGAATGGTGATGTTTTCATATGACAGAAATTGTCTTTTTGGAGAAAATAGAATACTGCATCTATATTTCCAAGTAAATAGAAAAGTAACATATGAGAGAAGTGCAAATAATTTAAAATTTTGAATTTTATTACTGTCATAAAGTATTGTATGCAACTTGATCTAAGTGAACATTTTGATTTGGAAGACCAAGTGTCACTTTGGAGATAACAATATGAAAATTATACCTAAATTTAAGAACATTTGCCTAAAAGAGAAAAAAAGCCACTCCTACTTTCCCCCTCACTTTTTTTCTCTGTTCTATCAATTTATCTACTGCGATAATCTGACAAGTCATATGTTAGGATCATAGACTCCTGCTTCACCTCACTTTAAGTACTGGAAAAAAAAGATGATAAGGTTTACTAAGGAAAGCAATTCCTTAAATAGGCAGAAAATAAAGTTTCAGAAAATTTTGTTACCATGGTGTCTAAGAAGTAAAAACCAGAAGAAAACACACAAATGCACAGGTGCACACACACACACACACACACACACACACACACACATCTTTATTCAGAAGCATGTGTGAAGATTTTTTTTCACAAATGGAACTTTGAAAACATAAACTTCTTAAAATAGGCTTTAATTTAAAGATAATGTTTAAAAGGAAAAAGATAGCCAGGCTCACACTTATCTTCCCAGTAGTAGGGAGGCAGAAGCATGGATATTGTTGCAAATTTGAGGCCAACCCAGTTTACAGAGTACTTTCTAGGCCAGCTGTATCTACATAGTATGACTGTCTCTAAATGCAATCCATTAATTATAAAATAAAAGATAAAGGACAGATAAACTTCACATATTGCCAATGTGTTTTGTCTTCAAAAGACATGAAAGCCTGCCAAAAAAAAAAACTAAATGCAAACTTTTATAGATAATTATAACTTGTTTAGGAAAATTATTACAAGGATGGTTATATGTATAATGTCAATAAGTTATTTTAGATTTATATTGTCCCTGAACATGGAATGTATCCAAGATACACATCCTAATTTAAGCTCAATTAACATGAAGCTTGATGTGACTTTTTTCCAAAGGGAAGAGCTATTCTTGACTTTGTATATTTTATGGTTTCTCAAATTTTTGAGGCATTTACTCTTAGAGCACAAACCCTTTATGATGATAGTTACTATCTCACCAGGGGTTGTGAAAAGGCTTCTTTATTCTTTACCTAAATATGTCTTCTCAATTCTAGTGCCATAGCCAGTTTCAGGTATTTCATATTATTATTATTGTCGTTTTCAGCCTTTGAAAAAGCTGGCAAGAACTTTCAGTAGTGAGGGTTTATATATTTAACTCATGGGAACCAGCAGATCATCCTGTTCTCTGTGTGTAGTAAATTGAAAAAGTTGGAAGCAATAATATAATTCTCACAATGGCTCCATTAAGTTATTATCCTCATTTTAAATAAATTTGTGCTGAAAGAATTTTTAGTACTTTAGCTTTTAAAAACTAACTCATTATTCTCTAGATCATATGATTGGGGCATACTATGCACTTTTATTCTGACTGACTCAATCAATCTTTCATGGACTCGATGCAATATGAGTGCCCAAAAAGGAATCTCCCTAAGGCTATGTATGTGTCTTCTATTTCCAATTATTTATATAATTGCCTGCCTCTCTATACACCCATTTAAATGAATATATTTAAATGTTTATTCTATTTCTCCTATTATATTTTAAAATCTTGTTCCATAAAACAACCTGCTAAAAAAAAAAGATAGATCTTAGCTTCAGAGCAGTTTATAACTTTGAGAATTATTAGAGTTACTGAATAACATTTCTGTGAATTAAGTTCCTCCAAACTCTCTTAGACACTACACTTGTTTTACAATATGACTGTACACAGAAAGTCCCCTCAATAAAGCTTGTAGATTTTGGCATTAACTCGTTTTCTGGTAGGTAATCTTTCATGTAAATGAAAATGACCCAGGACATTATTATTAGGCAAAAGTTCATCATGAGTATCTTCAATTATCATCCATTATAAAATGAGCTTTGCCACTTGTTTATCTGCCAGTTACTCCCTTCACCATGATGTGGAATCCCTCTCAGTCATGTGATCATGACTTTGCTCATTCCAAGTTACTCCATCTGTTTATACATTTCCCTTGGTCTGTAATAGTTTCTTCTGTCAATTTTCACTTTCTGATGCCTTCTCTCCCTCTCCATAAAGAAAGATCTGTGTTTTAAATTTTCCTTCAAGTTAATTTAATTCTGATACTAGTCATTCTTTGCCACTGTATCTTGTTACCACATAGTAGAGCTCTAAATGAATATTTACTTATGCTTCCTCAACATTTGATAAAAATTAATTGATTTAATCAGAGATAATATGGCATACCAATAATCTCAGAAATCAGAGGCCAAGGCAGCAGAATTTTGAGTTGGTCACAGAGCACTGATGGTAGTCTGGGCTACATAGAATATATGAAATGCATCACAGCAAATTCTCAAGATTGAAAGGGAAAACCCGACTTATATATTCTATATGAAATGGCTGCTTCATTGATCAATAAAGAAGTTACGTAAACCTGATTGTATGGAACTAAACATCAAATAGTGGTAAATTTAGATTAGCTTATCTTTGAAAATAAATACAGATTCATATTATGGGAAGTTGAATGGACATCATTGACTTTATGTAGCTTGAATGTGATTGTGCACGTTGGCTTAGGTTACTTGGAAGAAGAGCTTTAGCTGATACATTATTCACTGATGTGTTAATATGCATTTCAAAATGGGAACCATGCATTTGGGTTGTATAAAATGGCATTAATGGATAAGGCAGTAAAAGAACATTTAATTGTACCACTAGTTTCCATGGGTGGTTGTCTGGATTTTTGAAGAACATGCAACAGGAGTAACAGTGATATTTGTTAAGCAACTTCTCTTAGTGTTTGGCCCCAGTGATAGGACACTTTTTATTACTATATGATATGGAAAATATTGTTGGTTCTCAATGAACTTCTTTGGGTAAAAAATTATCACTGAGATAATATAAAAACAGAAAAATGTTCAGGAAAAATATAAATACTTCATAAGCAGCACAAGGAACACTTTTTATGGATCATAGTATTTCCAGAAGTAGCAAGCCAATAGCAGTATATTTTTGGAAGAAAAGTCTACTGTTGGATATCATCTTCTGGGAAACAACCCTAATCACAATACTGGATGGTCTCCTTGGATCTTACATAGCTGATTATTTATGTACACAAATTTCAATTTATATTTAGAGCATCAGTCTACAGTGTTGATTTCTTATTTGGTTGAATAATAAATACTCATAAGATATTTTCTTCCATATATCTGTACCATCATGGTTTATCTATTTACTCATCACAAGTTTCTAGATCTTGCTCAAGCCATTCTTTCTCTAAAAGAATGACGTCTATACTCAAAAGTTCTAAGGGACTGTACAGAACATTCTTTATGTTTCTTTTGAAGATTTCTTAATGCTAACCTCAGTTTTATCTCATTGTTCCTTTATGGAGCAGATGCAGAAAATAGGGCAATACCTCATTCTTTTGAAAAGGCTAGAACAGCAGGCATCATGCATGCAATACATAATTTTATGAGTGCCTGGTAGATGCCAAAATTTTGAAATAAAGCAGCAAATAAACAATACATAAATCTGTAATATCCATATGGATATTCGTAGTTGAATAAGATAGAAAATAAGTTATATTTAAAACATAATACAAGAAGCTTCTTGCTTTTACTCTAAGGTATGCTGTTTGGAAGCCATCAGTTAAGTATTAACAACAAATAAATACAAAGAACAAGCAAAACAAACAGCTTTTCTCTTATTTTTCTGATTACTGAAGTCATGGGTAAAACAACTACATGGAAATGAAAGATAGTGATAAGTACCGTATAAATCACAACATCCTAAGAACACAAGCCCAGAGGCAGAAAACATCTGGAGAAATAGGTGACATTCTGGAGCTTCATATGGTATTCCCTTGATAATTAAACATAGAGCGACCCCAAGGTTAGTCTTAGGTATGATGTATATAATCACTATTTTGCATATAGGATATCTGCCATGAGCTTAAGATGGAGAAAATCCTTTCATGATTCTATTGAACAAAATATAAATATTAGGCATTTTGGCATCATAAAATAAATTATATTCTCTTTATCAACAGAAACTATTTTATTTGAGCTTAATTGACCTGCAGAAAAAGAAATACCCAACCATATTCATTCTAGTCTTAATATTTTACCTAAAGAATTGCATAAAAAATGATGAGCACATTTGAAAGTCAAAGGGTTTTCTCTAGAATCTATGTCCTCTCCTGCCATGTGTATTTGGTTGAGTTTACAGTGCTACCCATGAGTTCCCTTCGAATGACAGGGCTTTAAGTCCAAATAGATAGCTGTTGATTGCCCCCCAAATAACAGTGCCATTACTGCACTAATAGAGGTAGTTTGCCATGCCTGTCATAATGATCATTAGGCTTTAGGACTGAGTTGGAGCACTGATTATCTTTCTCCCTTGGCAGTTTGCATATCATCATTTAGCATTATGATAGCCAAACTTGCGTTAGAAGGCTTCCAAGTCAGTTCCTGCTCAATTGCTTCAAGTCCTGTATCCTAAGCATGTCTTGTTTTCAGCAGTAGGGTCTTATCTACTAGTGTCTGGGAGATAACCAAGAGGTTTGGCAATATCCTGTGTTATTTTTGGAGTCTTCTGGACTACCCTCAACAACCACAATGGGAAGCCTTTTCTGTCTGGCACTGTGTTCTTTGTGAAACAGTTCTCAGGTATACATATGCATTAATTTCCAGACAATGAATGTGTATTTCTCATTGAGTTTCAAGGGTATCACATTTCCCTCTGGGTTTCCTAGTCTCCCAAGATGCATTCATGTCTATTCTTTTTCCCTCCGTTCAGACTCCCTCTTCCCTCCCAGTCCCAGTGCCCTCATTATCCCTACCCTCCCTCCAACACCTGCCTCCATAGGAGGTTTGAAATCTTATTTTCCTTTATTTTGAATAGGGTTGTTACATCACCTTAGTAATTCTGGGTATAGGAAAATGATTGTTTAATCTAGAATAAGCTGGGAGTCAAGAATCAAGTTACAACACCAGCTGTATAGCGTTAACTAATTTTGTTAAGTTTTGAGGAGTACTTTAGGGGGAAAACCCTGCTGCTTACTGAAGTTTTTAATCAATAAAAGTGAAGAATGCAGATTATGTTCACAAACACATACCCATATTTACAAGATGAAGTATAAGGAGCAAAATCATAAGCACAACCGTGTTCATAATTCCACAGGTATTCTGTTTTATAAAGTATTGTTTAGTACTTTATAGCTAATGCAAAATATAACACATTTAGTTTGATCATTGCATGCCTTCTTATGCTATGTATCTTCTTCAAAAAATCACTTAAATTACCTATGACACTTTAAAATTCACACACTTTCTGTCACTTACAGTTTCTCATTCTGTGCAAGCTATGGGCAAATTCATACATAAAGATCATGAATTTCTTATTTTTAAAATGTAGCAAAATTCCATCTGATAGACAAACTTCGACAGCCACAAATCATAAAGTAAATTATCTGAATTTAAAATAAGTTATTTCTAAAGTGATCTGAAAGCTTTTAGTGCTAGAAAACATTTTCTCTTAATACAATGACATTTTGGAGTTTAAAAAATGATATTAAAACTTTTTTCAGAATTGTTTTTGTCAAGAAGAGACCCAGCACTTCAGCTAATGGGCTCCTTGCTGACATTCCATAGCCAAAATTTAGCCATAATCATACTTGGTACTTTTTGAACTAAATGAAAATATAAACAGTGGACTATGGAGGAAAAAAGTGGAAATAGTGACTATTTCTGAATATCCTAAAGTAGAAAAATGAAACTTAGTGTTGCATTAACTATTTAAGCCAAACATACAAATAGCTGATGTATGATGGCTTTTTGTGTTTTGAAAAAAGTTCTCCCCTGTATCCCTAGCTGGCCTTGAACTGACTATGTAGACCAGATTGGCCTTGATCTCATAGAGGTCATACTGTCTTTGCCTCACAAGTGCTGAGATTAAAGATGTGAGACACTAACCCCCACTTGAGTTGTGTTGTCTGTGCTCAGTCCACATTTAATTATAAATGTTTAATGATGCACATTCAGTTTTCTGATAATCATCAATAATATGCTAATTGGATTTTTATTATATACAAATATCAAATAATGGTTGGTCTGTGCAGCATACCAAAAAAAAAAAAGACTATATAAATTTCACTGCCCAAATAGTGTCAAACTGAAAACTGAGTCACTGTCATATATTCTTTACTTAAACTAAGGAAGTTCCCATTTCTGTTAATTTCTGTGCATTCTGAGTACCTTTTAAGGTTGACAATAATGAATTTCCATATGTTCTTTGCACAATTTTGGATTAGATCAAAGTGCTCCATTTTTTAACTTTTATGAAATATTTTTATTGAATTTTTGGAAGTTTATACAGTGTATTTTCATCATATCCAGACACCCTCCCCTAACCGCAGGCCACCTTAAATAAAACCCTGTACAATTCTATGTCCTATACTATTTTTAAGGTCTATCAACTCTTGGGTGTGAAGTACTTTGACCAGGCTCCAGGGAGGGACTCACAATGAAGGGCATTTGTGGAGACATCTTCTGCATAACCCATATTTAGCTCATCTTTGCCAGTAAACTACAATTTACCTTGGCATGTTTTTACAAAAAACTGCATGCATATTCATTCAATATATTATGTACATAATTCTTAAATTGCATTATACAAAGGTTTGTGCATAGTTCTTTCCTCTCTCTCTCTCCCTCCCCTATTCTCTCTTTTAGCTAGATACCTATAGATACCTATCATCTATTATTTTGTCTCATGCCTTCTGTTTGTCTCAGATCTATTCCACTTATATTGCCAAGTTATAACATTCTATGAAATGGCAACAGTCTAAACTTGTTCTTAGTTTGTTTATTTAAGTGACCTAAACATTGATGTTGTTATCCAATAGAATCATTCTCTTACCAAAAAGCCTATGCCACGTGTTACATAATTTTTAAAAAGTTTTTGTTGTTAATGATGATGTTAATGCTTTCTTTCTTCCTTTATTTCCTGCCAGCATATTTAAATTTATATTATGTGGGAAGCCACACACTTTTATTAATAATTTACTAAAACACTGGCTATTATTAGTATTACTAAAACTCTGGTGCATTCAAAATACCAATATCAACCACATGTCTGATAGTCAATAGCAAATTGCTGTGTCCCAACAAGATCTGGACAGGCAAAATAATCTCAAGGTAGAATATGATATACCATTCACAGTTGATTTGATGTAAAAATCACAGAATCATTTTATATTATTTAAATTTTTTTCTTCTTATTTTATGTGTAGATGTGGTATGCCTATATGTATGTAAATGCACCAAGTGAATTCAAGGGAGCTGCCTTGCATCCTTATGAGGTAATTCACAACTGCCTATAAGTCCATCTCCAAGGGATCCATTGCCCTCCTATGTCTTCTAAGGCTACCAACACACACACACATGCCTATCACTCTCACAGATACACACCCATACAAATAAATAAAATAATAAAAACAAATCTTTGGTATGGAGAGATGGCTCAGCATTTACTTTTGCAGAGGACCTCAGTTCATTTACCAGCATTCACACTAGGCAGTTTACAACTACTTTCAATTTCTGGGGCATACAACACCTATGGCCTCCTTCAATCTCATGTACATACACCCCTCACATGCACATAATTAAAAATAATAAAAATAAATCTTAAATTTATGGCTATGTCATTTATAAGAGGTCATCGTTAGTTGCTATCTTCCACCAGATCCTCACTTAGTAAGCTGAGGCATCAAGTAGCAGACTGGGAGATGATTCTTCTCATCTTGTGCTCAATTATCTATCCTGAGGTCTTCTTTTCTTATAAAACTTGATCTCTTTAAGTAGAGGGCCTAGTTTCTAAGACATGGATAATTCAACTAGGAAACAATCATCTAAAATAATCATTCAGTTTTATCATTGAGTTAACATTGCCAAGATCATTTGGATGGTAGCAGTATCCATGATAAGCAATGACCTAATCTCTCCCTATAAATAATAATAATTGTAATAGTAATAGGATAATGATTATTGTTATAAATATCTCACATGGATGTAGGCGTATCTTATCATGAGTGTATTTTCTAAATGCCTTGTTAAAGAGATTTACTTCATTATTTCTGTTGAGCATAACTGGAGACTCACACTCTTTCTTTTTTAATGTTTACTCCAGCATAATTAGCTATTAAGCCTTTATTATTCCTTTTTTATCACATAGAGGGAGCTCTAAGATATAAGTTCTTATTAATGAAAACTACTATGTAGTCAATTTTACTAAAACAATAGATTTAAGCCATCTCTAGTTGTACCCTCTAAGTTCTTAAATCCATAATATCTTATAAGTACTTACAGCAAGGAATTAAAGTCATTTGAGTGTTGTTTTCCAATGCCTCCTACTTTAAGCTCTTAACATCTAAATATACTTGTATTCTTAGGGTTCTTATCATAAAGACTAATAAACTTCTGAAATCATTCTGAAGTGTAAGAAGTTTTTATCAGTACCTGGTAATTATGACCTCTTGTTTATAGTGGTAAAAAGAAAGGTAACAAGAATCTACATACTGGGTGTAGCCTTCAGTTGAGTCTATAGCAGGATTTTTAGCCAAGAAGGCTAATCTGACATTAAAGGTCTGTTACATATTTTCTCCTTTGAAAGGGTGAACAGAATACCTTTTGAATAAAAGAATTTCAGGGTATCATGCAGCCAAACAGATATACCATGTATTTAATTTTAAAATCAATTATTTCAATCAATACACAAAAAATCATATAAAAAACAGGACAAGATTTTGAATTTAACTAATTTTGTATATCATCAAATTATATGTTCTATTTTGTTTGACCTCCAAAAATACCAGGCTTTTGGGTATAATAAAGTAGTTTTAGAGGAACTACAGGAAGTCTCTAACTCTCACACTATATTTCAAGTGATATTTAAATACATGAGATTATATTCCTTCTGTGGGCCATGTGCTGAATAGCTTTTGTGTCAAGTTGACACACCTTGGTTGAGGGAGCCTCAGTTGGGGAATTGCTGCATTAAACTGGCCTGTGGCCATGTCTGTGAGACATCTTCTTGATTGTTGTGTGATGTGGGAGGGCACAGCCTACTGTGGGTGGTGCCACCCCTGGGAAGGTGGGCTTGTGTTGCATAAGAAAGCAGGCTGAGCAGGGGCCAGGGGAGCAAGTGAGTAAGCAGTGATCCTCCATGGCCTGTGCTCTAGCTCCTGCTTCCAGGTTCTTGCCCTGAGTTCCTACAATGGGCTTCCTGATAAACTGTGATCCAGGAGATGTAAGATGAGATAAACCCTTTCCTCCCCAAGTTGGTAGTGGTCAGAGTGTTTTGTCAGAGCAATGGAGAAACCAACTAATACAGCCTCCAAATATAATCAGAAACATAAAAAACATAGCATTGATGTTGCACTATCTCATTAAGAACTTGTGAAATTATTCAACCTAAAGATATAACTTGATTCAATTTTGTGTGTACTTATCTTGTCATAAAAGTTATAAAGTAGTATGAAAAAACTGCAATTATGAGAAGATAATTAGTGCAGATAATTACTATATAGAAGAAAAGTTTATTAAGGAGTAAAGAAATCTCTAAAGAAAACAAAGATTGAGCATAGAGAGGAAAAAAACCACTTCTTCTGTTCCTAAAGTAGATTAAAAAATGTACAAGGTCTCCTGGGCGAGGTGGTACATGCCTTTAATCCCAGCACTCGGGAGGCAGAGGCAGGGGATCTCTTTGAGTTCAAGGCCAGCCTGGTCTACATAGTGAATTCCAGGACAGCTGAGGTTACAGGGAGACCCTGTCTCAAAAAGACCAATAAAAAAAAAAAGTACAAGATCTTACAAAATCTAAGATTTAGACTGCATTGAAAAAGCATGCATTTGATAACTGACTGACAAAGAAAATTATTGAGATACCATAAATATTTTAACTTAAGGATTTAATTTAAAGAGAGAATCATATTTCAAAATGGTGTGATTGACTATTGTGAATGATTTCTGTGGACTCTGTGTAATAGGTAGACTAGGTAGACAGGCTGTCTGATTGTTTGATACATGGTTCTGTTGTGATTTGACACAGAAAAAATATTGGCTTGATATGAGAGTTATAAAGAATTTGGTGGTGATATGTGTTAGGTTGCTGGCAGACTCTTAAAATGGTGGTGCAGCTTCCAATATTCTAAAATGGTGGTTGGGTTTAGCCCATGGCAAGTCCCAATAATGGGAGACAAACCAATCCTGAGCTAAATGGCCAGCCTACATCATGGAAAGTTACCTAAACACCTAATTGCCCATAAAAAATGTCTGACTTTCCCTGCTTGTTGCTGTTTCTCTGCTCCCAGAGAGACAGCCCAGCAGTGAGTTTGCTCTCAAATAAACTGCTGCCCCCACATGGAGTTGTTTTGGTGGGTGGTGTTTACTGTACTCTTCCACACAATGTGATTTAAGAATTAAGTGACCTTGGTACAGTAAGTCTCACTAAAATTTGCAAGCTCTCAAGATAATGAAGATTCATAAGACAAATTAGATTTAAAAGGAAAACATTAATTTAATGGATTAACAGTGAAAAATAGAGAATGACATACTATGGGAACCAAAATTATACACTGAAACTTGTTAGGGTTACAAATGACCAATCAGTTCACTGTCCATGAGGGTGCTTGCAGAACTCATGATGGAGTTCCACTTTATAAGCCAATGGAACTCATTGAGAAATCACCTATTAAGAATGACTTGAAGCATGCTCAGAACCTACCTTCTAGGACATGTGCAATAGTTGTGGGAAATTCACTTACAAGTAACATATCACAGATAAATAATTTTGAAGTAAGCCACTGATGTACACTGGAGAGTCAGTACCACTGGGCAACTCACATCAACTGTTTGTAGCAATGTAGGATCAGACAGAAACATAACACAGCAGGTGGAGAAGTCCTCTTCTCAGATTGTCTTTACAGCCCTTTTAACTGGTATTTATGTTACCCAACTGAAAAAAGAGAAAAGTATTCAAAGTTCATGTCCATTAACACAGATTAGAAGATGTGAATCTGCAAAGGAGTCATTACATTAATGCAAATCTGTCACACCATGGTTAAGGACCATCATTATTTGACAATGCAAGTTGTCAATTCAAATAATTACTCCCTGAATGCAAGAACAGCTATATGTTGTAACACATAGGAAACTGCACACTTAGAGAATTAAATATCACATATATTCTCTCACACAAGCTGAAGTATGTACATACCTGTTCTTCCACATTTTATTTTTATACTTACAGGTCAACAAATATTCTAGGTTGTACAAATAAAGAATTTGAAGGATTCTAAACCCCTTATTCTTTGCTCACTTCCTACCTAATTTATAACAAATCCTAGTAATTTCTTGTTCTTGTGCTGTATATGAATTTACTTGACTAGCATAGGGTATAAAATAGTTTGAGATCTCATCTTGTTCAATGGAATGTGAGCAGACATATCATGTATCAGTTTCAGTGTAATTTGTCAAAACTTGAAAATGATTTATCACAGTTCTTCCTTCTGCCAAGGTGAACTTGCAAGAAAATGTTAAATGAAGCTATGATCAGTTAGAATCTGAGAATAACCATATCATTCTGAACATGATGTCAACACAGAAAATTCAATGTGGGTAAAATAAACTTTTATAGTGCTAAGTCATGAAGTTTTTGGATTGTTTATTCACTAAGCTGTGCTCTGGGAAATGTAATGACAACTGTGTTGACACAGTTGCAGTATCAGTAGGGTCCAGTGCTGTTATTAGCCTCGAGGCAACCCATCTTTCCTTCTAGTCTATGTTCATTAACTTTCGGGAGCAAGCTAATATTTCCTCTTCTACCCTTTCAGCATTTTTTTCCATTCAAACATCTCTTCTCTTCTTTTAATGACACTAATTTTGTTGTCATTTTGTTTTGCTGGCCTTACATAATTTTAAAATGTATATTTCATTTATTATTTTTATTTTGTGTGTATGCTTGTATTTCCTGTTTGTATGGAGGCACACTCGTGTCATGGAATGACCATGTAAGTCAGAAGATAGTTTTATTTTCCCTGAAACTGGAGTTACAGGCAGTTGTTAGTCACCTTGTGGGTGCTGGAATCTGAACCTAGGTCCTCTGCAAGATCAACCACTGTTTTTAACTGCTGATCCATCTCTCCAGCCCCTTGCCTTACATCTTAAATATTTTCAGTCATTTCCCAGAATGCAAATGAAATTTAGGTTTCTAAATTGTAGATGTTGCTAGATTTGCAAAATTATATTGAACAATTAAAATCGAGCATTGGAATAGAGCACAGATTGTTGGAGTAGAGCACAGGTTTGCTACATCAAATTGTATATCCTCAGTGGTATTTCCAGAAGAATGTTTCTTCTCCACATCTTACATACTCAATTATCATTCCTTGAATTTCAACAGATTTTCCATAGACTGATATATTTGTGATGTGTGTGTGTGTGTGTGTGTGTGTGTGTGTGTTCTATATATTGATGAAACAGAAATTATGCTTGGCAGCTCTTATTTTCTAGCTGTTTAGTAGCAATAACTTCTTTAATTTCTAAGGCATAGGGAAAATTGATGCACTCAAACCTCATACAATAATCTCCAGTATTTGCAGTAATTTATTTATTGCAGAAGAGAGGATAAATGTAAGACTCTTCGACGCAACTATTTATTCTCTACCCTTATAGAATTTGGTACAGAATAAGTGCTTAAATTTCATTTGTACTTCTTTTCCTTTGGTATTACCAAAATATAATAACCTTCATTGTCCATTGCATTCAGCATTTTTATAATAATATGAAGCATACTTATATGCAGAACCACTACTTTTCAATTTCACTTCCCTGGCCACATAGTATAACAGATAGTAATAGTCCACAGTAAGCATACAACAGAAAGTAGCTCTGAAGTAAGGCAGGGGAAATGATTCTGCATGTCTTAAAACATAACTCAGAAAGGAAGCTAAGAGAAAAGTGACAATAAGGAAGTAGCTTCCCCCTACTCATCTGAAAAGATAAACAAGTTGTTTTGTTGATGTTGTAAGTAATTTTTGTATTGCTAATTTAATTATGACCTTAATATGTATTTTCAAAATGTTTCATTATTTTTATTTTATGTGTATGAGTGTATTGTCTGAATGTATGTAGGTGCACATGTGTCACGCAATGCCCATGTAGTTCAGGAAGGGACATCAGATCCACTGGAACTGGAGTTATCGATGGTTGTTGGCTGCAATGTAAATGCTGAGAATCAAACCTGGGTCTTCTGTGTTCTTAACTGCTGAGCTATCCATCTCCCTTAATATGTATTTTATTAAGTAATAAGTATTTACAAGATACAAGCCAAGTAGAGAGAGGGCTGTGGAGCTGGGGCGGTCTCTTTATTAATACAGATGAGAATGCCCTCAGGTAAGCCTATTGGTTGATATTGGCTTCATTTGTTCCCAAGAACCAGAAACATTCCAGAGATCCTCTAAGGAGCAGACACTTGCCCACACACAGAAAGTAGTATCAAATCCATCAAGGACCTGCTTGTCTGCCTACATATGTCTAACTTATCACACAAAATCACTGCACACAGTAACAATTTCTACATCACAATAGTTGTTATTTATAAAACTTCCAAGTGTGTTACACATGATTTCTTCTGCCTGCTGGATTCCAGTTTTTATTACATTCCTCTTCCAGAAGAAGAAAAGCAAGTGTCACATAAAAGGAACTTTCCTATTCAATAGATTAATAACAGTATGTTGAATACTTTTGAACTATAATATTGAGTATTCTATGATGTAATACATAAATAAGATTACCTAATAATAGGGTATAACATCGATGGAATAAGTCCTGGGAAGGTGATATATATTTCCTAAAAATTTCATGTTATCTGCATATCTGATTTTTTTGCTAATTAAAGTATAATAACCACTTGTAGAAGAATAAACACTTGTAAACAGATTAAGCAACATTTACAAACCATATGGGTATGGACTATGGTTATCCATTACTAGTCAAATACTAGATTGGTGTGTATTTGGTACAGAATAGAGGGCCAAGTTGTTGGACAGACCCTTTTTTTTCCTTTTACATTCACAAAAAGAAATAAATTATTTTGAGAAACAACTTTTGAAATTTCCTTTATGGAGTATAAATTTGGGAACACTTACACAAAGAATAGGACTGATAATATATTATCTTTCCCATAGTAGTGTCAATATTTTATGGAAGAACTTGTTGTAAGTTAAAAGAAGACAAATAGCCTTGTAGTTTCATATTACATTAAAAATTCTCAGTAACCATTTGCATTTTACAAACTTGCTGAATGTTCATTAAATTTCTGTAAGAGGTTAAGTAAAGCTAATGAGATAGCACTAACTTTCTAAAACTGCAACCCATTCACAATACATTTGTTAAAATAAGCCATCAGGGTAGTAATACCGAAAATCTGCATACAATCTAAATTATAATATGATGAGAGAAAGAAAATTCTTAAAATTACATTAGACTTTGCTCCTCTAGCAAGTAGCACAGTATGTCAGAACTTTGAATCAAAGTTTTCCAGAGAAACCAAACCAGAAATCAGTGTTGTGTGGGTTTGTGATGGTTAATCCTGGGTGTCAATTTGACTGGATCTGGGACTAACTGAAATGAAAGAGATCTTCTTAATTGGATCATCTGAAGTTGGAAGACATGCCCTAAATGTAGGTGTTGCCTTCTGATGGCAGCCCGTACAAAAGGCCTCAACAGAGGAGACCACTGAGCTTCTTGCTGCTTGCCTTCTCTCTCACTGGTGAGTTAGTCTTGCTGCTGTAGACTGAAGACTAGCTGATCTTTTGGAATTCGTCAGACCTTCAGTGCCAGATTGGGACTACTGAGACATCCAGCTTCGTGGACTGAGCCATTACAGAGTCTCAGCCTCTCCAGTGTGGTGTAGCCATTGATGGACTACTCGGACTCTATCCCGTGAGCTAAGCTGATAAATCTCTATACGTATATATTCATTCTACCGGTTCTGTTTCTTTGGAGAACGCTGACTAATACAGGGCTGGATGGAGCTAGCACGAAAAAGGGAAAAAAGAAGGGGAAGGAAAAAGAGATTTACAATAAGAATTTGGCTCATGTGACTAGGAAGGTCAATAGGTCAGAATTGGTAGAGAAAGTGTTTAAGATAAAAAGCCAGATATTTCCTGTAGAAACAAAGATTCCAAATGCTAGTAAGCAGGAAGATTGTACTCTATTCAGAGCAATTAAAATCTTTTGTTTTATTCAGACTTTCATCCTGTTAGATAAGACAAAACCACATATTGGAGGCTAAATTATTTTAAGCAATTTACTTATTTAAGTGATAAGTGTAACTTAAAACTTCCTCAATGTAACACCCACAATAATGTTTGACCAAGTATATAGGAGTCCAATGTCCAGCAAATTGACAATAAATTAACTATCAAAAAGTATATTTTTTCTTTTTTAAATAAAAAATACTGAACTTTTGTAAATTTCATGCAACACTTCTTAATCATATTTAGACCCCTTCCTCCATCCATGCCCCCCAACCATCCAAAGGGCTTCATATATTCTAACATACATGCTAAGTCCTAGCCAGTCAAGCATTTGTATCCAGATGTCCTTTGCTACAAATTTATCTACCGGATTCTAATCAGCCTATCTAGAGATCATAAATAAGGCCTACTCTCCCTCACCCAGTAGTGATCAGTTTCCAATAGTCCCAGTCTAGGGCCAGCCTGTCACCCATTTCTCTCCACTATACCCTTGTCTGATTGAGTTGACATGGATCCTGCATTCTATGCCACCCCAAGTTCACATGTATGAGCTTCTAGTGGCCTGAATGTCTGTTTCCCAATGTTCATGAACCAGCTGTGCATTTTACAAATTTTCTGCCCCCTATTCTGAAATGATTCCTGAGTTGTGGGTGGGTGAGGTTTAATATAGGAATCTATCCAGGGATGCACACTTTTCAGTCTTTTATTCTTTAAAACCAGGCCAGTTGTGGCCTTCTGTGTGCATTGAACTCTATTGTATAAGGACACTTCACTGGTGAGAGTTGTGGGATGCACTAGTTTACTCTTGTGTTCTATATTCACATATTAGGTTATATATTAAATAATACTTGCTTCCTGCTACTTCAAAGTTATAGTGAAATATTAATATTTAAGATGAAAAATATATATTGAGGTCCTTGCAACAAGTAAAGATTTTCCATTTATATACAAATGTATTATAGTATTTAGCACTAACATTATATAGCATGAAGAGTGAAATATATTCAAGATGAAAACTCATCCCTAAGATCTTTTGAAGAGTTCATAAATTGCTATGTAAAAGAAAAAACTCTATTCTAAAACCAGTATCAAATTTAGAATTGTACCATAACCGAAAAGCTAAAAGCTAATTTTTCAAATTGAATTTTACTTTTATGTTTGTACCAAAGAATGACCTTGAAGTGCTAACTTTGTCAATAGGTATTAGACAAAGACTCATCATTCTGATACAGGATCCTTGAGTGATACTCAGATGAAGCTAATTTCATTTGCATATACAACCCTGTAAAATTGTTAGAAGAAAGGCATGATTCATAACAGAATGTTCTGTTTAAGATTCTGTACTTGTATACTTCAGGAGGCAGACCAGAAGAATATTGCTTTAAAACACATTAACTCAAAGATTCATTGAGGTTGGAGGGGGTTGGAAGGGAACCTGAAAGAAATTGAGGAAGAGGAGGAAATAAGAACAGTGCTATGAAAATGTCATCATTAAGCCCTTTACTTTTCATACTAAATTAAAACAAATCAAAGTTGAAAAATTGAAGTCAAAAAATTTAACCGAGTTTTTGTTTTAATTGGCCCAGTGAAAGTGAGATATTGGTCTCAAAAGTCATATGAATATTATTTTTAATATATCAAGACAGGTATATGCAATAAAATATGTTTAACTAACAAGTATAGTTTGCTTCTTTTTACTGTTTACAGATAAACAAAAATAAATCAATTTTACTTCAAGGGAATTTCTTTTATTTTTGTTTTTTGCGTCAGGGTCTTCCTGGATTCCCCAGCTGGCCTGGGACCCACTATGTAGACCAATCTGGCCTCTGGTCTTCTTCCATTTTTCAAAAACACTATCTGTGACTGAAATGGTGACAACCATTACTAACTGCAGGGATATGCACTTATTTTTTCTTCTCTCAATCCCACGTTTACTAATATAAGTTAAAATATACACATATTTGTATAAGTTTCTCCATATTCTCAATCTATTCATCTTAAGTCTCATGTTGTTATTCATGTACTAATTTTGCAATTTTGGAATTTAATTCAGAATTTTGTTTTATATAATAAAACAAAGAATTTGTTGAAAATAAAGGATGATATCACACAGTATGGTAGCTATCAGTGTTGAGTTATGCAATTCAGTTCACTTTCCAAATTAATGGTGTAGAGTTGAGATTCTTTGTAAAAAAATGACAAGAATTTTTTGAAATAAGAAAGTATGATGGAAGTCAGATTTAGTTAAAAATTCATTTGTTGAAAATGCTCATCTCATCATGAAACTGAGAGGGGGTATAGGGAAGGAGTAGGAGGAGTTAGAGGGAAGAGAGAGTATGGAAATAAACAAAAAACAGTACTCCTGTAATGAAATTTTCACAATAAAGTTAAATTATATATATATATCCACCTCCCAATAAAGCCAATAGCATGCTAATCCATTTAATAGTCTTCTCATTCAAGATGGTTCTTTCTCTTTTATGTTTTTTTAATGAGCTGAATTTAACCTATTGTCAGTTCAAATTTCACATGGTTTACCTAAAGAGACAATAAGGGGAGTTACTTAGGACAATACATAGTTCCAACAGTAAAGAAGCATTATTATATATACATCTGCTAAAGGTTGTATATTTAAATGTGAATTGATGTAAAGTTCAGAAACTCACAACTTAAGTTAATCATAATTTTATTTTAACTGAATGAGTACAATCTAAACTGTTTTGTTTCTTTTTAAAATAGTACACATTACAGGGAATGTCACAGAAGGGAAAAATGAGGCAGAGCATAAGAATGGGCTAAAAAGAGAAAGAAATATGATCAGAGTATATTGTATTCTTTCATTTAAATGCCATAAAGGGAGATATGACTTTGTTTTCATTTTAAATGACAGCATGTTCACACAGTGGACCCTGACAGCAAAACCTTTCAACAGTTGGGGAGACAATGGACTCAGAAGCAGCAGTGATATTGTATAGAGATGCTGCTGATAGACTCTTTTGTATGCATAGGTAAGTCTGCCCTTGGGATATTCCATAAATAATGAACAAGGGATGAGCTTTGAATGGCCTAGTTTTATCAGACTGATAGGAAACCTACTAATTATAATTTGATCATAAAATAGAAAAATAAAAACTATTTATGGCCTGGCATGGTGGCGCACCCCTTTAATCCCAGCACTCGGGAGGCAGAGGCACACAGATCTCTGTGAGTTCGAGGCCAGCCTGGTCTCCATAGTGAATCCAGGACAGCTGGGGCTACAGGGAGACCCTGTCTCAAAAAGACCAAAAAAAATTATAATCACTGAGGTCTTGTGAGTTCTGATACATCTGAACTACAGAGATAAACTTGAGTGGGAGAGGCCAGTCTTGCATCACAGGGAAATACCCACACCACTTGCTGCTCTTGGACAAATATACTTTGGCAAAAAGCTACCTCTCCCAACAGACCCTAATATAAGTGGACTCTGTCAAACTGATTGTAATTCTTCCTGAAGTCCTAAACCAAAAGAAAAGAGAATAGAAAACATTCTCTCTTTTCTCTTGAGGAATCTTTGAAAGAGCAAAAGAAAAGAAAAGGAAACATTGATCTGAAAAGACTAATATAGTTTATTTTTCAACAAACAATAGAAAAATAGAACTAAATGTATTTATGTGGAGTTCTGAATCACAAAAGGAACCATTAGGGATTAGACCACATTTTGTAATCAATGAACATGCACTTGACATCATATGTCCCAAAATGAGGTCATACTGAATCTATAAATAAAAAAGTAGATCATAAACATTAAACTGGTATTGTTAATATATACCACATTATATTTTATTACTTAACAATATTTTAACATTCTTTTTAAATTTGTTTTTATTTTATGTTTATGAGTGTATTGCCTGCATGTATGTGAGTGCGCCTGTGTCGTGCATTGCCACAGAGGTCAGAAGAGGGCTTTGGATTCCCCTGGAACTGGAGTTAAGGATGGTTTGTAGTCACCATGTGGGTGCTGGGAATGGAACATGGTTCCTCTGCAAGAGCAGTCAGTGCTCTTAATCACTGAGACATCTCTCCAGCCATATTTTAATATTCTTAACTGTAGATGTATATCAAATCAAAAATTGAAATTCCATCTTTCTATATGTGAGATTGCATATGATTTTTAAATAATATTTTATTATGTATCTGAACTGTAAATACTGAATTAATACATCAGAATGAAAGATACAGAGTTTCAAGTTTGCTATTCATGATTAAATCTTCAATAATAGATATTGTGGCAAGACTTTCTATGTATTTGAACAGAATTTTCTATTATCATGCAACTTCATTTTGAATTGAGACTTGAAAAATATGAACTATGATTTTGAAATTAAAATCAAGCACAGATTATTTTGACAAAATCATAAGTAATAATTAGTGAAATAATAGGCCTGAAAAATCAAACCATCTAAAGAGAGTGCACACTTGTGAGCGCCTGCACACACACACACACACGCACACACACACAAACAAATGGTAAGACATGTAAATAAATACAGGTTTACGATAACTAACCTCAGATGAATTAAGACAGTATTAGTTTAAAATACAAAATAACTTTAAAATATTTGAGAAAATGTAGCAATAGAATTTTTAACAAATTACAATTTTTAATGAGAAAGTAAAGAATTTAATGAAAAATTAAATTTTATCTCAATGAAATGTGACACAGATGTAAGGTCAAAATAAAATTTAATCAAATTAATATGTATTTTTCTTACATTTTCTTAATTAAGTACATGCATATATATGGATCTCAGGCTCTGCTTATCCTCTATAAAACATTTATTTCTTATTGTGTCCATTTGTAAACATCTATTGATATCTGAATTCAATTCAGACTGCTGTAAAAATCTTCCACAGTCATGATTAAGTAACAGACATTTATTTCTCAAGGCACTGAATCTGGGAAGTCTGACACTAGATTCCCAGCAATATTGAGTTTTGTTGATGACCCTCTTCAAAGTAAAGGGCAGACCTAGTCTTGATAAATCCTCAGATGGTGAAGAGGACAAAAGGAAGTGTGAGTTCTTTTTATTAGAGCACTCATTCCTCTGACAAAGCCTCTACCCTTATGACTTAAGAGTATCCAAATGTCCCACCCCCGATACCATCGTTAGAATTTCAGTGTACAATTAGTGGGGGCACATTAGTTCTACATAATTGCCTTTAAAAAATTGTTTTCAATGAAAACACTGCTTGTTGCAATAACTGGCTGCCCACCAAGATATGTCTACTGGTGCAATAGTGACAAGACATTTTATGGGTGTGAACACCTTCATGTTCCACAGGAATTAATTCATGCCCGGTACTATAAACATGTACAAAATATATCATTAGGGAAGATAATAGGCCTTAGGGGAGAACTTTTTATGTTGTTGGCTAAATGGTCATGCTGTCAAACTGGATTCTAAATAATCATGTTTATATACATAGACTTTCATTGCACTTAATCTTGATCAGAAAAACTTCATTTTGTAGAGGGAAGTGCTTAATGCAGAGATTCATGACTGCTCAAAATGCTGAAAGTATGTCATTGTGAGGAATCAGCCATAGACGGTAAATCTGTTTCAACCCTCCTCCTACAAAGGCTGAGGGGAGGATGGGGCAGAAAGCATATAAGAACTAGAGAACTTGAAGAGTGCTGTGAAAGGTAGGCCTCTGGACATTACATGACTGTTACATATATGAATTCATAGCAGCTGTGCCTACCCTCACAAGCACACAGCAAGATCAAGATAATTAAAAATTCTTGCATGGAAAGTGCAATCTTCCTATTGTTCTACATTTATCTGATGTGTTAATGGCAGTTAATGGCCCCTGGGGGAAGGAAAGTCACTTTGCTTCCTGGGTTTGGGCTGTCACTGACAG
Organism: Nannospalax galili; assembly: GCF_000622305.1. Taxonomy (NCBI): domain Eukaryota; kingdom Metazoa; phylum Chordata; class Mammalia; order Rodentia; family Spalacidae; genus Nannospalax; species Nannospalax galili. The sequence goes on from NW_008352267.1 coordinate 8,939,611, forward strand.
GTTGTCCATGCCCCAGTGAAAGAAGCCACACACATTTGCATATAGGCAGCACTGACTGAACTTCATAAGCTGTATTTAAAAATATACGTATGAAGTTGGTAAGGAGATGGGAGGTATGCTGTGTGGGTAGGGGGAGCTGGCAAGAGGGAGTTAGGGATGGATAGGAGCAAGGTTCTTTGTACATATGTACTTGAAAGTTCCAATTAAAAAAAATGAATCAATAAGTATATAAACTGCTTAGAGCTTGTTTGTTTTGTTTTTAATAGATTATTGATTTTGTGCCAGTGGAGAAATAAGAACTGAATAAATGCCCTCAGCATCATTAAGTTCAAGGGAAAAAAGGCATTGGTGATGGCGCTTTGTATTAGAGAAAACTTCCATATTGTGGGAAGCGAAAAGTTTTGAAGTTTACAGTTAATTGGATAAATTCATCATTATCCTCCATAACATTAACAGTACTTCTACTAAAAACAGTAGTTCATATGTTTCTCTTAGAAAAATTTTAGCCCCAGATTGTTCTTCTCCCATAGTGATTTTACTGAGCGATTAATGATGTAGATATACCATCTCGGGATCTACACTGACATTAGTCATTACAGTGAGATGGGACTGAGACTGGTGGCCAGATTAGTGAAAACCAATCCCAAAGAATCATTATACACAACTGTGACTACACTACTTGGTACCCTTCCATAAACCCACTATAACTACACAACCTACAGAATCACCTTGGATTCTGCCTTGACAATAGAAAATGAGCTAAGTCCTTTTCTTGTTCAGTAGATCAAGCATTTTAGAAACAATGTGTAATATCGACTTCTAAAAAATTTCTTCAAACAGCATTAATCATATCACAAAAAACTGTATATTCTTCCTTTCACAGAAATATTTATTTTAGCATTCTAACTTTTTTTGTTAAAATTGTGAAGAACCATAAAATATCTATAATTGTTCTCTACTTGAAAGCTAACTTGTTAGCATCCCATAGTGTTGTAGATTCTTGAAGAACATGAATCATGGGTTGGGGACAGTATTTTTCTGCTTATAGCAATGGAAACAGGAAGAGTATTAGAATGTTTCTTAAGTTCTCATTCTCAAATAATGCAGCTTATACAGATGGATCTTGGCAAATGTAATAGTTTATGTTAAACGTAAGAAATACATTTTAAAGAAGTTTAAACAATTTTTGGTGTTGTGGATTTAAGCCATGGCTTTGAAAATGCTGTACATGCTCACTGTAGAAAAAGACCTTGTCTGCATACTTAGAATGACTGCTGAACCAATATTATAAGCATCATCAAGAATATAGCTCTCAGTGTGTCTGTTTTCAAAGCATCAGGAAAACTGAGAAACGCATAAATAATTCCACTGGGAACTTGTGGTCACTGCCAGTGGCTGCTGATCCTCTGTTCTCATGGGTGCTGTTCATTTGTTCTCACAGGTGTCGAGGCTGCTCCTCCACTCGCCCTGGGCTGAGGCCACTCTTCTCGCCTGGTGCTGAGGGAGCTCTTCTGCTTGCCCTGTGCTGCCTCCTGTCGTCGCTGCTTCTGCCGGTTCCCAGACCCCAGGGCTGGTGAGGAGACTGTGTCAGTGGAGCCACATTCAGACACAGGAGACCAGGTTCAGTGACACAGGTCTGCTTTATTGCAGGAAGGCAAAATCTTATATAGGGGTAGTGGTCCAATCACAGCACAGCAAGTAGGATACCTTATTAGCATAACAGGTTTAGCGTCCTATCACAGTACAGCAAGTAGGATACCTTATTAGCATCATCCTATTACCATAACAGACTTAACATCCTATCACAGAACAGAGGGTATGATGCCTCATTAGCATATTGGGTTTCAGATTTCAGAGCCAGGATTCCTGGACCCTGAAAGTTGCAATATCACCCTAGACTCAAGCCTGTCTCCCACATCTTCCTCCCTTTTTTTATTTTTAAAGGTGAGGTATATAGCCTATTGATATCAGTCCAGATATATCAAGGCAAAGTACATTGGCTTGAGGGTCATTGTACCATAGCCCCCTCCCTCAAGATGACAAGCTTCCTTAAGAGCAGGTTGTGCCAACTCCATGCCAACCAGTGGGAATCAAGATTCTTTGCCTCTGCATTGTTGTCACCACCTCAAGAGTCACCCAGCATAATGGACTGTGCCTGTCTTAGGTTTTCCCATCTCTCAGGATCTTACCCGTCATTGACTAACAGCCCTAGAAGGGTGGGTCCCTTACGTGGTTTGGCAGAGGGAGAGGCAGTACATCCAGTATTGGCCTGTTTAAAGGCTTCCTCAGGTGTTAAGAATTTGTTGAAAACCATCAGAGGCCAATTATAGGTTGGTAAGGGCAAGGAACAGTGGGTTCTTGCTTTTAGAGACATGCCTGGCAAGATATGGAGGTGGGGCAACAGCTAACTGAACCAGAGAAATACAAGTTTTAACAAAACTAAGGAGACCGTTGACAACACAGGGTCCAAAAACCAGAAAAGTTAGTATAATAAGGGGAACAGCTAAGCCAGACAGGAGCATGGTACATCTGTACTTCAGGGGACCATTGGCCAGGGGGTATAGATTTTTACATGGAATTTACCTCCTTTTCATTGGCTACATTAACAATCTATCAAGTTAGGTTGACGGGTTAGTGGGGGTTAACGAAAGTTGCTAGAGCTTGAGAGTTAACAATACTGATAACATAAATAATAAGGAACATAGACAAAGGTTTTTCTCTAGATTGAGGACTTAGCTTAGCTAATGTCTGTTTGCAGAGAGAGATGTTTGGGGTCTCCCCAGGTTGGTGGCTTTCGTTGTCTGTGATGTTGGGTTGGTCTCTCAGTGGTTTACAGGTGGGTCGCTTCCTCCAGGGTCAGGGCTGCCATCTCCAGGGTCAGTGGTTGTGGAGGGAGGGTTTTATTGCAGGCATTTCTGATGTTCCAGGCTGGAATTCAAATGGGGCCTGGAACATTATCTGGAAAGACACAAGGATAGCCTCACCCTTGTGTTAACAACATGTGTCAATAATATGATGGATATATTTTAGCTTGCCAAAGGAAAGGAAGTGAGTAATGTCCATCTGCCAGATCCTGTTAGGGCAGGTGCGAGACCAATGACCCCATCCTCCACAGGCCCAACACATGCCCTGTCTGTCTTGGCCTGCGATTGATGAGCAGCCAGTGCCTCAGTGAGAGTTGTGGCATGAGCTCAAGTGGTCCGCACATCCCAACAGGTCAGAATCCATTTAGAGACATCCTTATGTCTAACGGATCCTATGGCAAGGTGACACTCGCCAGAGCAGCCTTCATATACAAGATCCTTGAGCAAAGAATCTGTGGCCCCCTGATGGCTGATTTTCCTATTAACACTTTGTTGGCACCTTTTAATGAAGTCAGAGGAAGGCTCACCTGGTTTTTGTATCAATCTGGTCAATTTGGTATCCTCACAAGTCGGCATACTTCAGAAAGCATGGACCATGCAAAGCAGTACTTGTTCAATGTAGCGAGGAGGTCCCTGTGCCTGGGCTTGTGGGGTTTTAAAATTGCCACACCCTGCCAAGGCATCAAACCCAATGTTTTGGACATTGGCATTTTTACTGTGCTCTGCCTGTTGTTCACATTCATCCTGTAAAGCAGCCTTCCATAAGAGAAAATCACCTCCCTGTAGACAGGCACAGACAATACTCTGCCAGTCATAGGAGACGTTAGCCACATGGCTGATTGTATCTAATAGGTGGCCAAACCAAGGGTAATGAATGTCATCCTCAATGGCTGCCTTACCAGCTTTTTTAAAGTATCATGAGAATATGGATTCCAGGAATTAGGGTTCTGTAGTCTCTGATTGACAGTAACTGGGAAAAACTGTGGAAAATCGCCCATTGTATCATATGAGAGGGGCCTAGGCAGGAGGGGCTTCCAGTCCTCCTCTGGAAGGGAGGGGTAGATGGACTGGGGGAAAATTTTTAGAGCTAGTGCAAGATGGCAGAAAGTAGTCATTGCCCCCTAAAGGCAGAGCAGAGGCTGCCTTAACCTCCCATTTTTCATCAAAGCCAATACAAGATGGCGGAGCATAGCCATTGCCCTGTAATGGTGGGGCAGGGGTGATCTTGACTTCCTGTTTTTCATCAGGGGAGCTCTCAAACCCTAATTTCTCCTAGCATCATTAACAGTCATAGTTTTATCAGAACAAGAATCTGTTACTTTTGTTTTAACTGGAAATGCCTGGGACAGGCCATCCCCAGCATCCTGTTGTTGTATTTGTTCAACTATCTCCTTAAATAGGTGATTTCCCTATTCAGGGGCTTCAGGAGGAACCCCCTGAAGGGAGGCCAGAATGGCTGCCACAAGAGTTTAGAATAACCCAGACTGTGGGCATCCCTCCCTGACTTCTCTACATGGGGCCAAGAATAAAATGAAAGCCCATTGTTCAGGATCCCAGCAATAAGAATCTGTAAACCAGGGGGCAAGAGCTAGTACTTCATCTAAAATCTTAGTTACATCCTTTTCTGTTACCCTAATTTGCCTACTCCTGAGGAGAGAAACCAGTGCAGCAGCGCAGAGGCCAGCAGCAGCTGGATGACTATTCCCCATACTTGAGGTCACTCACCCTGCAAGTTGTACCCAGAAAGACTCAGGAGTCATTCAGAAAGACAAATGTTAGGGACAGGAGCAACATGTCAAACTGCAGACTGCGAGCGGGAAGAAGCAGCACAGAAGAACGAAAGCGGCAAGCACCCACGGAAGAATCACTGGCAAATACGGTATCCAGAGCCCCAAGTGTCACAGCCCAAGTGTTACAGCCTCATGGGGTCAGGCTTTTTGAGACACACGTTGGGCGCCACCTGCGGTCACCGCCAGTGGCAGCATCTCCTCCGTTCTCATGGGTGCCACTCATTTGTTCTCACAGGCATCGAGGCTGCTCCTCCACTTGTCCTGGGCTGAGGCAGCTCTTCTGCTTGCCCTGTGCTGCCTCCTGTCATCACTGCTTCTGCCCGGTCCCGGACCCCAGGGCTGGTGAGGAGACAGTGTCAGCAGAGCCACATTCAGACACAGGAGACCAGGTTCAGTGACACATGTCTGCTTTTTTGCAGGAAGGCACAAGCTTATATAGGGGTAGTGGTCTAATCACAGCATAGTAAGTAGGATACCTTATTAGCATAACAGGTTTACCATCCTGTCACAGTAAAACAAGTAGGATACCTTATTAGCATCATCCTATTACCAAACAGACTTAACATCCTATCATAGAACAGAGGGTATGATGCCTCATTAGTATACTGGGTTTCAGATTACAGAGCCAGGATTCCTGGATTCTGACAGTTGCAATATCACCCTAGACTCAAGCCTGTCTCCCACAGGAACTAAAGACATATGTTGATAAGGGGAAAACTTCCTTTGTAGCATGATTAAAGCCTGAGGTTTAATCCACAACACTGTATAAAAAGTATGAGCAAATAAGAAATGCCTCTCAATATTGACTTAGCTTTCCCTTCTTTTGTCCTTCCCTTATTTTTCCTTTTTTCAGACTAAATATTATTTACCTCTAATGTATTTCACATATACCCTCCCACACACGTGCACATACATATCAATTTAACTTTCTCTTTTATCATTTCCTCATCAAATACAGGTTTAGACATGTTAAAGGCGTGATGTATTATTTTTATTACCTTTATTGATTGATTGGTTGGTTGGGTGGGTGATTAATTAGTGTTTGATATGTAGGTATACATATGCAATGCTATGGAGGTCAGAGGAAATCTTGTGAGATTTAATTCTCTGTTTCTACCATATCATTCCCAGGGGGCAGAGGGCCAGGAACACACTAAACATTCTTTAAAATAATTTTATTTGATGATACAAATGCATGTTACATCCCAACACTTAAAAGGATGTTCAGCAGCTTGTTTAAAGAAATAAAATACTTTTTTTCCTACTTTTTCCTACCACTGTCTTGCAACTGCTTGTAATTCCAGCTCCATGATTTCCAATGCCCCACTTCTGGTCTCTGCAGATACCTGCACACATTTGGAATACACACATACACACACACACACACACACAACACACAAACATTTGTTCAATATTTTACCTAATATTTGATATCCTGACGTATATCTTAACTGAAACTGGGTTAATGTTTTATTTATGTTTCAAAAACTATTGTGTCTCTTACTTGTCTAGTCTTAATATCACTGAAGGAGTTCCATGACTATTTTGTGTACACAAGTTAGTTACTATTGTGCAATGTTTCTGTCAAATTTTCTGTGTATATCACATATTTTGATGTCTGCCTCTTGATTTTCTTGTTTCATGGATCACAAACATCTATTAGGATGAAAAAAATTAAAGGGGTAATTTCTAGTGTCCCTCATCAAATTTAATCTACAGCAACAGTGTCAGCATGCACAATACCCATGAAAACTCATGAGGCCCAAAACCCATCAAAGAACTGGGTGAATGGGCAGCAGGCCCCAATCTTATCAAAAGAACTATTGGCAGCTGATTGCTGCAGGGTGAAGAAGAGCTGATCTTCTGTAAGGCAGTGACTATACATTGGCTGACTAGACACCAGTGGCTGAACTTACACTGAGGGACGTCTGGGTACACTAACTTGACTCAAGAGGCCTTAATATAAATAACAGAATACATGAAATCTGGTGGGAGGCTATGGGATGGTGCAGATGGGGGAGGGGGTGTAAAGATGATTTACATGCTGTGTTTGAAATACACAAAAATTTAATAAAAAAGAGACACTGTGAAAGAAAGTTAATGGCTTTATTTTAATCAGCTGCAGAGTAAAAACGGACACAATAAAAACTAATGATGACTGCCATCTCCAACGTGAGATGATGGCTAATAATTGCTCAACGGCCCTTTTCCTTGTCATTTTCCCTTCCCATATGATCACTTATTATTGACGCTGGTAAGATCATCAGATACGTACAATTTCTCAAATTTCCCTTCATAGATAACTTCTAGAATATAATTCATAAGAATAATCTCTAGCTGCCTGAGATTAGAACCTCAAAAGTTTAAACTAGAAAAGAATACTTGATTTGGGGTTTAATGAAAAATATTGAGCATAATGCTCTAAACTAACATTTGATGGTAGATACTAATTTGAAAAGGGAAGATACTAAAATAAAAGTCATTCAATTGCAATATACACAGTAAAACCATCAATTAATCCAAATACTAACCAACTCAATCAATCATCAAAGAAATGAAGTGTACTGAATTTGTGTCTGTATTTTAAATAATTTACAGGAATACATTTATTGTGTTATCAATAATATAAGAATATCTATTTTAGGAAGTACTATCATAGACAATATGAAAAAATGTAGCAATTAGAAACTAATATTCTCCAAAGCTTTAAAATTATGTTTAAAACTATGTTACTGTATTGAGTATAATGTTACGTGTCTTTAGGTAATAAAACCAGTTTCCTTCTCTACCAACAACATAATAGATATTTCTTATTTTAAATAAATTCTTTATGTCCTAGTCTCCTTAAAAATCCTGAGCTATGGAGTTTTAGATGTCATCAAATTAGTCATTAGGATTATTGAGTCAGTATAAGCTAAAGGACCATCATCTTAATTTTCAGTAAGTCAAATATGTACAAGTTTATAGCATTATTTTAAATGAAAAATAATTCATACTGATAATCTTATTGAATATTTACCCATGTTAACTTTTGCACAATGTTAGATTGAAAATAAGTAACATACTTTATTTTAATTGCATAATAGTTCAATTGCAGTATCAACATTCCTCATTATCTTTTAGAAGAATAGAATATGGATTCCAAGAGGCTCTTTATTAGGAAGAAAAGGTTCTGATCTACATTCTTATTATTAACAAGAAAGCACAGTCTTTAAGATGTAGTGTTTCAGAAGAAAATAATCGCCACTGGAAGTGTACAAGAAAAATCTCCTCAGTAAACACAAGTTATTCACATAATTTGACAGGTGATCAAGTTTTCCTGGAGAAACATCCTCCAGAGTAGTTTTAGGGAAGGCTCAGAGTACAGAACCAAGTTCCATAACAAGTGTTACATCAGTGCTCATATTGGCAAATAGCATTCTGTGATTCCTATACTGATAATTGTTTTAATTTGCTAATAATGTATTAATAAAGCAGAACTAATATCCCTAGAGATAATAAAACAACAATTCTGTCAAGCTGTGTGTGATTATGTAATCAAATTGAAAATCTCAAAACAGAAAATGACAGAGAATGACAAAATTGACTTCTGTAGTGTCAATGTAGACTATCATTCTAGGTAATTCTACTTCTGAAGCATTTGATTATATTTCATGTAACCCTATTAGCTGCTAATATCAATGCTGTAATCAATATAGCTTCAACATTTTAAAAGTAACAGCAAACCATAGAGCTCTAAAGAGAGTATACTGTATATGCATACCTGTGTGAAATAAGGATTCTTAAAAAAGTTCTGTACTCAGATTAAACAAAATAATTGATAGGCCAGGAATGGTGGGACAAAACTCTAATTCCCACCCTTGAAGCAGAGACAGGCTATTCTCTCTGAGATGTAAATCAGTCTGGTCTACATAGCGAGTTCCAGGTCAGCTGAGGCTAAAGGGAAACCTGCCTCAAACAATTACACACAAAAATACTAAAAATAAATATTTTTTATTATTTCACATATCATGAATACATGTCTTAGTAAAGTTTGAATCATAGATGCTAAATCCATTAGAATAGGTTTACTATTATATCAAACAAAATGTATTTATATGAATTAGAGGTTGTTGCCTGTAAATGAAGGAAGACAGTAAAATGGAAAATAAAACTTACTTCTCCTTCACATCTCCTATTCATGATTCAAAGACATTCTTTTCCTCTTAGAGACAAGAGTTATCCAATTTTGCAGTCTTTTAGATAGATCCCTGCGTCCCTGTTCAGCATGGAAGAAGCCAGAATGGTCTGCATCCCTATTTCCTATTGGCAATTTGGCTAACTCCTTCAGAGGGTGGTGTGACAAAAATAGGAGGTAGGAATTGGCTAGGCAGTTAGGGTAAAAAGACCTCAAAGAAAAGTAGCTAAAAGTCAAAATATCCTTGGGCCTGTTAGCAATACACTCTGTTCCAGAGGCCAAAAATGTCAAAATGTCAAAAGTATTTGGGATCTCCTATCTGATCCTTACCAGATTTTAGGGTTACCTCTTCAGAGAGGAGAATGTTGGAGCAGACAGAGTGGACATGGATTTGATCAAAAAACCTTATATGCATGTATGAAATTCTCAATAAAGTTTTTGTAAAAGTTAAAAATAAACAAATAAATAAAACCAGAAAAAATGCAAAGAAACAAATTATTAACTTATTTATATTATGCCTTTTCTAAGAAACTAGAAAATATTTATAAACTCTTAAATTCCATATATCTATGTGGAATAACAACAAAATCCTCAATTTAGCACAATATAAAAATTATAATGAATATTAAATAAACTTGAAAAAGACTTTTTGACTGGTTAGATTGAAATCTTAATCCTATATTCAACATCTAAGTATAGGAAGCATTTTGGTTCCCACCTATCTAACAATAGATGGGAAAACCTAGGAAAATTTTTCTTATCCTCAAGATATCACAGATGATATTTTTTGGTGTCACAAGACTTTACTGTTTTTGAAGAGTTGTACCTTAAAATTGTTTTCCTGAGAACTCAGTGTCTCCCACTGAGAAGCAGTGTAATCTCTAGCAAAATGACTTGGGCTTGCAAACATAAATGGCTCTGGCTAATGGGGTATCTGAGAACATGCAAAAGGCTAAGGCATAAATGTGTCTGCACAGCTGCTTTCTACCAGAGCTTTTGTTGTCTACCATTAGTAAAAGAAAAACATGGCCTAAAAGGTAAGAAATTCTGTCTGGTGGACATCTCAACAAAAGCCATTCAATGACAACATAAACACTGTGGAAATTAAGCTGCTGCAGAGTAGTTCATTCTTTTAGAAATATAGAGGTAGTTTCACTAGAGCATTCTATAATGAAAGAGAATGGATGCATCTCAAATTTATTCATTATATGAAAATTATCAGGGCTGGAGAGATGGCTCAGCAGTTAAGAGCACTGACCATTCTTGCAGAGGACCTGAGTTCCCAGTATCCACACAGTGACTAAAAACTGTCCTTAACTCCAATTCCAGGGGAATCTGATGCCCTCTTCAGACCTCTGTGGCATTGCAGGACATGGCACACTTACATACATGCAGGTAATAAACTCATAAACATAAAATAAACATAATAAATAACATTTTCTAAAAGAACATTGTCAAAGTTCTCTTTATGTCTGTAACAGTTGAAAACACTTATTTTAGAATAATTCAAATGTGTAGAAAATACAATTTAGACAGAGTTCACGTACATCTAATATCTAATTTTGCCATCTTTTCCATTATACTTGAGTGTGGTATATGACAGACTTCTCTTTAGTTAATTAATTTTAGATAATTAGAGGTGATTTCTTCAGACAGTTGCTAAAGACATCATTTTTGTATTGTAAATATTAACTGCTATAAATTTCCCTTTAATGCTTATTTTTAAAAATGATTTACCTTTATTTTATGTATATGAGTGTTCTGTCTTCATATATGTAAATGCACCACATACCTACAATGCCTGCAGGTCCAGAAGAGTGTGTTTGATTCCCTGGAACTGGAATTACAGGCTGTTGAGAGCAATGTTGGTGCTAGGTACTAAACCCAGGTCCTCTGTGAGAGCAGCCACTGTTCTTAAGGGCTGAGCCATCTCTCTCTCTCTCTCTCTCTCTCTCTCTCTCTCTCTCTCTCTCTCTCTCTCTCTGTCCCTAAATGCTTATCAGATTATAGTCTACTCATGTGTCAAGACATGCTTCAATTATGCTCAGCTCAAAATATTTAAAAATTTCTCTTGAAACAATTTTGATTCATATCTGATTTTAAAGTATATTACTTAATTTTCAAAAATTTTCCAAACTACTTTGCTGTTATTTATATTTTCATTACATTTAGATATATACATTTGATACAACTTCTTTCCTAATAAAATTTTAAGATGTGTTTTATGACCCAGAATGTGGTCTATTGTACTGAATAATCCTTTAGAGAGAGACAAAAGAATGTATATTTCATGGAGTTCAGGAGAAGTATACTGTAATTTTCACTCGTATCAGTTTGATTGATAGAGCTATTCGATTTAGATGTATTCTTACTGATTTTCTGCCTCGTTGATCTATCATTTACTGATGGACTTATTGAAGCATCCACATAGGTTATTTGTGTATTTCCTAGTACAGTCTAGCAATTTTCTCCTCAAGTATTTAAACATTTTTCTGTTAGGAGATAGGTAGAAAACTGCCTCCCTAAAATCATTTGTAAAATCCAACACATTTTCATGATGAAAAGTCTCACTGTTATAAGCACAGGAAAAGTTTATTTCAATAACAGTCTTATGAATAAGATAATGCAGTGGTTTTCCAAAAAATTATCAATATATTCCATACAGTTACAATAAAAAATTGTAGTAATTGACACTGTGGGCATTAGTTACCATAATAACTGTGGAAATTATGTCTGAAGCTTATGTGCAAGGAAATGATCCAATATAAACAACTAAATGCTGAAGAAGACAAAGCCATTGTGGAGCATTTGCAGTATTGCCTTTACTCATCAATACACATTTTTTTCATGAGTTTTTCCAGTTAGGTAAGAATTCTTTCTGAATTGATTAATAGTTCCCCACCAGGAATGTGGATGTTTAAACAGCTTTGAGATACAATTTAGAATACCTATTGTAGAGAAAACTTACAACAAGTACTGGTAAGGATGCAAGGAAAGAGGAATCCTTATCACTGTGGTGTAAGTGCAAAATAGTATAGCCATTATGAAAAAAAAAAAGTGTGGAAGTTTTTTTTTTGTTGTTGTTGTTTTAATTTAAATTAGAACTAACATTAAGCACTAGCTCATGCTTTCCTGGACATATACACAAAAGGACTTCATAACCTTCTACAGAGATTTTTTTTTTTCAGATTCACATGTATTGCACTTTTCTCAGAATATAAAGGATATGGAACCAGCCCAGGTGCCAATTAACAGGTTAATGCATAAAGTGTGGAGCATACACAAAATATAGTTTTACTCACCTTTAAAGAAAAAGGAAATGAGATTTATGAGAAAGTGGATGGATCTGGTGTATACTATATTATGCAAAATGATCTGAACTCAGAAAGACAAAAATGTTATAGTCTCTCTCATATGCAGATTCTAGTTTCTAATGTTTCTTTCTATGTATATGAATTGTCATATATATGAACAAAATCATAATAACTATAAATGGGGTGAAGTGAGGTTAAAAAGAAATGCTGATGGGGTAGGGGCTTTAAGGATCAATTAGAACAAATTTTGTTTGAAAATGACGTAATGATCCCTAATATTTTTTGTGCTAATTTTCTTGAAAAAAAAAAAAAGAGCTTTATTTTTGAGAATTCCACAGGTGCATATACTCTCTTTTGATAAAATACACCTCCCCTACTCACACCCCTCCAGCTGCTCCCTTATTTTCCACATTGTTTATGTTATGTGTAGATTTGTAAATCCACACACTGTCTCTACTTGATGATGCTTGTATGTACATGGGTATAGTGTCATCACTTGGCGCATGAGTAGCCTCTCCATTATCACCCTGCTGAAGAAAATTGACATTTGCTACCCCAGCAGTCATCAACTGCCAATAGCTCTTCAGCTAAGTGTCTGAATTTATTAGTCTATCCCTCATCAATGATGGGATTTTGGCTGCCCTGATATAATGCCAATCTTGTGCATGCATCACAACTAGTGTGAGTACATGAGTGAAACAGTTTCCACGTTAAAGCAAACATGTGCCCGGTACTCATCCATTACCACCTCTCGCCCTTACAGTCTTTCTTTCCCATATTTCTAGATGATCGCTCACATTTGCGAATAGAAATGTGGTAGTGATGTCCCATTCAGACCTAAGCAGGGCACAGTTTTCTATTCTATGTATCTTAACATGTTGTGGGTTTCTGTATTAACTGCTCTTTCAGAAAAAAGAAGCTATTTTTGTTGAGAGTTGAAAGGTGCTTGAATCCACAGATAAAAAGACAAGAGCATTGGGGTCAATTTAATCTATGTTCATTTAGCAGAACTATAATACTAGATTCTATCCTGGGGTCTGTACCTTGCGATAGGGTTTTTGGTCAAGTTAATATATAATTTTCAACATGTAGTGTGAGAGTCAAATCCAATCAAATCCATCCACTTACCTGTGAATTTCATAATTTCATTCTTTTACAGTTAAATAATAGCTTATTGTATATTTGCACCACATTTCCATTATCCATTCATCATTTGATTGCATCTTGGTTATTTCCATTCATGGCTATTATGAATGAAGCAGTAATGAACATGGATGAGCAGATATCTCTTAATAGAATACACATTCCTTTTGGTATAAACCTAGAAGCTGGATCATGTGATAGATTTGAGTTGTAGCCTTTTAGGAAATGTTCACACTGATTTCAGTAGTGGCTGACCCAGTTGGCAGTCTCACTAGCAATGAATACATGTTCCCCTATCCTCAGGAGCATATCATTTTTTAAAATTTTTATTTATTTATTTATATTATTTATTTATTTACTTATTATTATATGTGTATATGTATATTGCCCACATGTAGGTAAGTGCACCCATGTTGTCCAATGCCTGCAGAGGTCAGAAGAGTCTGTCAAATCCCCTGTGACTGGAGTTACATACAGTTGTTAGTTTCTATGTGGGTGCTGGGATTCGAAACCGGGTCTTCTGCAAGAACAACCAGTGCTCTTAACCACTGACCCATCTCTCCAACCCCAGCATGTCATTTTTATTTTGATATTAGCCATTCTGTTTCTGGTATGATGTAATGTCAAGCCATATTAATTTGTATTTCCATTATGCTTAAGTATGTTGAACATCTTTTCAAAAAAATTTCACACATATGTACATTTGTAACCATAATAATTAAAGAAGAGGTCATGAAATGGGGAAGGCTTCAGCAGCATGTGGGACGAGTGGAAGAGGGGAGAGGAAAGAGTGGAGCTAATGTCAATCATATACTCATATATGAAATTCTCAAAAATCAAAAAAATAATTTCTCAGATACCTGAATTTTTTCTCTTGAGAGGTCTCTATTTATAAGTTCCATTTTTTAATTGAGATTTATGATTACTTGGTCTTTATTTTTTTTAATTTTTATTGAAATTTTATGGGTATTTCATACTAAACAGCTCAAACAATCTTAATCATCTTTATATCCCCATCCCCACTGGCTCCCTCCCATAGTCCCCCCATTCCCCATTGGAGCCCATATACTCCATCATCCCTCTTAAGGCCCACTGGGTTGTCAGTATCCCCAACTGTGGGAGACAGGCTTGAGCCTAGGGTGAAAGTCTTAGTGACGGCCATACAACAGGCTCAACAAAACGGCCTGATCCCTGGAGCCCAAGAAATACCTTGTGACATTTGCTCCCATTGGCAGATCATGAGACTCATGCCTAGAACTCGCCACTCCCTAATCACCACCCTTGGAAATCCAAATTGCAACACTTAGATATTGTAACAGTCAGGGTCACGTGGTTTCCATGAATCCAGGCTCTGTAATCTGAAACCCAGTATGCTAATGAGACATCCTACCCGCTATTCTTTGATAGGATGTTAAGTCTGTTATGCTAATAAGGTATCCTACTTGCTGTACTGTGATACAATGCTAAACTTGTTATGCTAATGGGATAGCCTACTTGTGCTGTGATTGAACCACTACCCCTATATAAGTTTGTGCCTTCCTGCAATAAACCACACCTGTGTCACTGAACCTGGTCTCCTGTGTCTGAATGCGGCTCTGCCAACACAGTCTCCTTACCAGCCCTGGGGTCTGAGACTGGTCAGAAGCAGTGATGACAAGAAACAGCAAAAGGCGAGCAGAAGAGCTGCCTCAGCACTGGGCAAGCAGAAGAGCGGGCTCAGCCCAGGGCAGGCAGAAAATTGGCCTCAGCCTAGGGCAAGCAGAGGAGCAGCCTTGACACCCGTGAGAATGAGGGAACAGCACCCACAAGAATGGAGGAGTGGTCACCGCTGGCTGAGACCGCAGCTGGCTCCCAACGTGGGGCATGAAAAGCCCAACCCCACGAGGCTGTAACACTCTGAGCTGTAACACCTTGGGCTCCTGATGCCCCCTTTCTAAGTGCTCTTCCTGTGGTTGCTTGCTGCTTTTGTTTTGTTCTGCTTTTTCTTCTGGCTCGCAATCTTTGGTTGGGCATGCTGCTCCTGTCATTTTCACCGATCGTCTCTTTGAACAGTTCCTGAGTACCTTTGGGTACATCTTGCAGGGTGTGACCTCCAGTATGGAGAATAGTCATCGAGCTGCTGCCAGCCCCTGCGCTGCTGCACTGGTTCCTCTACTCGGGGTAGGCATATTAGGGTAACAGAAAAGGATGTAACTAAGGCTTTAGATGAAGTACTAGCTCTTGACCCCTGGTTTACAGATTCTTATTGCTGGGAACCCAAACAATGGGCTTGCATTTTATTCTTGGCCTGGCATAGAGAAGTCAGGGAGGGATGCCTTTAAAAAAGATGCATAAGGCTGCCATTAAGGATGGCATTCATTCCCCTTGGTTTGGTCAGCTATCAGATACAATCAGCCATGCGGCCAACACACCCTATGACTGGCAGAATATTGCCCATGCCTGTCTACAGGGAGGTGATTTTCTCTTATGGAAGGCTGCTTTTCAGGATGAATGTGAACAACAGGCAGAGCACAATAGAAATGGCAATGTACAAAACATTGGGATGTATGCCTTGGTAGGGCATGGCAATTTTGAAGCCCCACAATCCCAGGCACAGGGACCATTAATATGGGTCCACTCTTCTTGGAGTTAATTACATAAGGTCACTCATGTAATTGAGGCCTGGGCAATTACAGCCTTTAAGCTAGTTCAAACCTCCCATCTTCTATATGGCTGTGACCCAGAGTCATTGGTCTTCCCTCTCCCGTGGTGAGATCAGGGCCCTCCTACTGGCAAATGGAAGGGCCCACACCTGTTGTTAATGCAAGGGCTAGGCTATGCTTGTGTCTTTCCACATAATGTTCCAGCCCGATTTGGATCCCAGCCTGGAACATCAGAATTGCCTGCAACAAAAACCCTCCCTCCACAATAACCGACCCCGGAGATGGCAGCCCTGACCCAGGAGGAAGCGATGCACCTCTCAACCACCAAGAGACTGACCTGACATCGTGGAAAACGAAAGCCACCAACCTGGGGAGACCTTGAACATCTCACACCGCAGACAGAGACATTAGCTAAGCTAAGTCCTCAATCTAGAGGAAAACATTTGTCTCTGTTAAATTCTGTCTCCCATTTACAAGAATCCCTGCCTTCACTTGTTGAGATGGTTTTACAAAACAGGAGAGGCCTTGATCTCATGCACCTCCAACAAGGGAGATTATGTGTAGCCTTGGGAGAAGAATGTTGTTTCTATGCTACAATTCTGGAAATGTAGAAAAATCACTTGATAGAGTCAGAAAAAGACTCTTAGAATGAGAGAGACTGAGACACAAGGATGGTATGAATCTAGGTTTTCCATCTCCCTTTGGCTTACCATGCTCCTGTGTGCCTTAGCTGTTTCTCTTATTATATTAACTCTTCTCCTGATTTTTGGACCCTGTATTGTCAAGGGTCTCCTTAATATTGTGAAAACTTGTATTTCTCTGGTTCAGTTAGCTGTTGCCCCACCTCCAGATCTTGCCAGGCATGTCTCTGCAAACAAGGACCCACTGTTCCTTGCCCATACCAACCTATAATTGGCCTCCAATGGGTTTCAACAAATTCTTGACCCCTGAGGAGGCCTTTAAACAGGGCAATACTGGATGTACTGCCTCTCCCTCTGCCAAACCACACAAAGTGACTCACCCTTTGAGGGCTGGTAGTCAATGATGGGTAAGATCCCAACAAATGGGACAACCTAAGACAGGCACAGTCCATTATGCTGGGTGACCCTTGAGATGGGGACAACAATGCTGAGGCAAAGAATCTCAACTCCCACTGGTTGGCATGGAGTTGGAACAACCTGCTCTTAGGAAGCTCGCCATCTTGAGGGAGGTAGCTCATGATACAATGACCCCCTGAGCCATTCTACTTTGCCTTGATGTATCTGGACTGATATCAATATACTATATATTCTAAACTATACCTCACCTTTAAAAATAAAAACAGGGGGAGATGTGGGAGACAGGCTTGAGCCTAGGGAGAAAGTCTTAATGACAGCTATACAGCAGGAGTAACAAAATGGCCTGACCGCTGGAGCCACAGGAAACACCTTATGACTTTTGCTCCCATTGGCAGATCATGAGACTCACACCTAGAGCTCGCCACTCCCTAATCACCACCCTTGGAAATCCAAATTGCAACACATAGATATTGTAACAGTCAGCGTCATGTGGTTTCCAGGAATCCAGGCTCTGTAATCTGAAACCCAGTATGCTAATAAGGCATCCTACCAACTATTCTGTGATAGGACGTTAAGTCTGTCATGCTAATAGAATGCTAAGTCTGTTATGCTAATAAGTTATCCTACTTGCTGTACTGTGATAGAACACTAAACTTGTTATGCTAATGAGGTAGCCACTTGTGCTGTGATTGGACCACTACCCCTATATAAGCTTGTGCCTTCCTGCAATAAACCAGACCTGTGTCGCTGAACCTGGTCTCCTGTGTTTGAATGCGGCTCAGCTGACACAGTCTCCTCACCAGCCCTGGGATCCAGGACCAGTCAGAAGCAATGATGACAGGAGGAAGCACAAGGCAAGCAGAAGAGCTGCCTCAACACCGTGCAAGCAGAAGGGCAGGCTCAGCCCATGGCAGGCAGAAGAGTAGTCTCAGACTAGGGCAAGCAGAGGAGCAGCCTTGCCACCCATGAGAAAGGAGTGGCACCCACGAGAATGGAGGAGCGGTCGCCACTGGTGGTGACCACACCCAACCATGCTCCAGTGCACCTCCATCCACTAAGTCTAGTCGGCCCATCTAGAGTCCCTTGTTTTAGGAAGATCAGTTCTTCTTCATCTAACAGCTATCAGTTGCCAACATTCCTTCAGATAAGATTGAGGTCTGCTGTTCATTTGCCCAGTTCTATGCTGGGTTTTTGTTGTCTGAGTTTGGATGGGACTTGTGTATGCTGACACCATTAGCATAGAATCATATGAGCAGGTTCTAGGAGCTTGTAGGACTTTGTTTCCATATGATCATGCAACTCCTTCCTAGCTCTTACAATCCTTCTGCCCCTTCTTCCTCATTGGTCCCTGAGCCTTGGGTGGGAGAAGTTTAATAAAGGGATCTTGTTCAAGGACCAGCATTCAGCAGACTCTTAATCTCTACACTTTGGCTATTTGTGACTTTTTGGGTTCCTGGCCCTCTGCTGTATGAAGAAGCTTCATTATTGAGAACCGAGTGATTCATTAATGTCCTCTTTATTATACCTATTCTATGTCACATGAACCTTAGGTGTAGATGTTCTTTAATTTTTTGAGATGCTTGTTTATTCTATATAGCAACCCTTTGTAAGAAGTATAGCAAGTAAAAATTTTTTTCCAGTTTGGTAGAATGTCTCTTCACTTGAATGATCATGTCCTCTGCAATACAACTTTTCAGTTGTTTGAGGTCCAATTTGTATTTGTTAGTCTTAATGCCTGTACTACCTGTGTTTTGTTCATAAGTCTTTTTCCTGTGCATATAAGTTGAATAATATCCCCTAACTTTCTCTTAAAATATTCAGGGTATCAGTTTGTAAGTTCAGGTACCTGATCACTTTACAATTGAGTTTTGTGAGATAAGTATGTGGTTTCATTCTACATATCATTAACCAATTTGAACAGCACCAGTTTTGAAGATGCTGTATTTTCTCCAATGTGTAATTTTGGCCCCCTTTTCAATAATCATGCATCTTTAGAAGTGTAGACTTTGATGTGCATCCTCAATTCTATTCCGTTGATAATATGCCTTATTTTATCCCAATATTATAGTGTCCTTATTACTTATGGCTCTGTAGCGTAACATGAAATTGGGGATGGTGGCATCCAGTAGGGTTTTGATTCTTCAAGACTGTCGTGGATATCCTGAGTCTTTTGCATTTTCATCTGAAATTTTAATTGTATTTTGCAATTTCATTGAAGAACTCATTTGGGATTTTGATGAAGCTTGCATTGAATTGATAGATTGCCTTTGGCAGTATAATGATTTTCAAAATATTAATCTTTTTAATCCATGAACATGAGGCGTCTTCCATCTTCTGGTTTCTTCTTCAATCTTTTTTCAGTAACTTAATGTTTAGGATATGCAAGACCTTCACTTTCTTGGTTACATTTATTCAAAGACATCCTACCCTCTTGTTTTTTCGGATGTTTTGAATGGATTTGCTTTCTTGATTTCATTCTTGCTATGCTTATCTTTGCTATACAGGAAGGCTAATGATTTTTTTTTTTTTTTTTGGTTAATTTTGTGTCATGCTGTTTTGCTGAAAGTACTTATCAACTGTAGGAGATTTTTTTAAGTCTTTAGGGACTTTTGAAAATAAAATCATATCAAAGACACTCTTTCTCTCCAATTTTTATCCATTTTACCTCCCTCACTTGTCTGACTGTTCTAGATAAAACTTCAGCACTGTATTGATCAACAATGGAGACGGGGTGAAAATCTTTGTTTTTTGAAAATTTTTTGAGTTTTATGAATTCAGTTTGATGTTGGCTGTGGGTTTCTTGTATATTGACATTATTAATATGATATTTCACCATTTTATTCCTAAACTCTTCATAAAATTTATCATGAAGGGGTATTTGATTCTGTCAAAAGCGTTTTCTACATCTGATCATATGATCATGTGGTTTCTTTCCTCAGTTTATTTATGTGGTGAATTATATTTATTGATCTAACTATTTTCAAACATTTTTGCCTCTCTGGGATGAAGTCTACTTGATCATAGTTAATGGTCTTTTTAAAAATACTTACATTGTGGGGTGGGGGACTGGGGAGATAGCTCAGTGCTGTTTCTTCAGAGGACCTGAGTTCAACTCCCTGAACACACATGGCGATTAACATCCATCCATCACTCCAGTTCAGGGGTTCCTACACCCTCTGCTGATCTCTGTGGGTCCTAAACTATACAGTTGCACCTGCTTTCATGCAGGCAACACACATATACATAAAATAAAAATAATAAAATATTGTAATGTTTAATTTTTTTGAGTTCTTACATGAATATTATTTATATCACTTCCACCCCTCTCTCCTTCTCTTCCAAATCTTCCCGTGTTTCCTACCATTCTATCTCAACATCCTGGACGTTTCTTAACTATTATTGTTATTTATACACACACACACAAATATAACATACCTAGTATGTATGCCTACTATTTAGTTATTCTGATAGGTACATGTGTTTAGATTTGACTACTTAGGAATGGAATAGCTGATAAGGGAACTTGGCCCTAGAGGGAAAAATGATTGTTCCTCTCTCCTTCAACCACTACATGTCATAGCCCTTCATCTGGGGATCAGTCATTGTGAAATTTTCTCCAGTCACTTTGGAATCTCAGCTGGTGTTGTCATTTTGTAGGTCATGTTTAGGCAGCTGTAATGTTGCATTGCTGAGGTTTGATGAGTGCAACTTCCCTGTCATGTGTGGAAGACACTATTTCATTGCATGTGTCCTGGTCCTCTGATATTTTTAAAAGGTTCTTGAATTTGGTTTGCATTTATTTTATTGATAATGCTTGTGTCAATGTGTTTATGGATAATGCTTGTGTATTAGAAAGACTAGCCAGTAATTCACTCTTCATGTTGGATGTTTATCATGTTTGAGTATCAAGATATTACTGACTGCATAGGAAAAAATAGAAAAAAAAGAACTCTTTCCTTATTTAGCTTATGGAATAATGAGTTTTACTGATTCAAGTTATTCCTTGATGGTCTTGTGGAATTCTGGTTTGAATTCATCTGATCCTGGACTTTTTAGTTGAAAGGTTTTAAGTACCTGCATCTAGTTCATTGGATTTTTTGGATTTGTTTAAATTATTTACTTCATCTTGATGTCACTTAGGTAGACTATATAAACCTAAAAATAGTTCCAATAACTTTAGAATTTCTGAACTTCTTTAGTGTCTGTTGTAATGTCTTCTCATTGATTTCTATTTTATTAATTTGGGTCTTCTTTCTCTTTCTTTTAGTTAACTTGGCCAAGGATTTGTCATTTAGATAAATCCTTTCAAATAACTCTTCATTTCATTGATTATTTGTAATTTTCATATTTATATTATTATTTCAATGATGATTTTTATTATCTCTTCCCTTCTACTAATGTGGGATCATGTTTGTTCTTTCTTTCAAAGGCCCTTGTGTACATTGTTAAGTTATTTTGAAATTTCTTATATTTTTATGTAGGCTTTTAATGTTATAAACTTTCTTCTTGGGATCACCTTCAATTATTTCCCATACTTTTTTTACATTGATTTTTTACTTTCATTTCTCAAAAACTTAATTCCTTTCTAATTTTATGTCCTGGCCCAATTACTATTCAGTAGTATGAAGCTTATTCTCCATGAGTTTGTATATATCCTATAGATTCTATTGCTGTTTTGTGGTCAGATAAAATGTAGGATGCTATTTCAATTTTCCAAACTCTTGAGACTTGCTTTGTGTTCTAATATGAGATCAAATTTGGAGAGAGTTCCAAGGGCTCCAGATAAGACAAGCCTTCTTTACTGTTTGTTGAAGTACTCTGTAAACACGTTAGCTCTGTTTCATTTATTATGTCATTTGGTTCCAATGTTTCTCTGTCTGTAATTATTTGAGTTGCTGTTTATTGGTGAGAATGGGGTATTCAAGTCATGTTCTGTCACATTGTTGGTGTTGTTAAGTTCTAAAATTAGATTTAATGATATTTATCTAATGAAGATAGGAGCACTATTTCGTTATATATTTTAGAAATGCACTATCATGTTTGAGCATTTTTTTTTCTTTAGTCGGTATAACTGTTCCTCTATATCTCTCAGGACTAATTTTGGTTTGAGGACTCTTTGTCAGATATTCAGATAGCTACACCTACTTCTTCCTTTTTTTTCAGCTCCATTATCTCAGAATATATATTTTCCAAGGTTATACACTAAGGCAGTATCTAGAATTGATGATAGGATGTGTTTCTTGAAGACAGTTTATGTCTTTTTGGAGGGAAGGTTGAAATAATAGAGTTATTATTGAAAGATTTGGACTAATGCCTGTCATTTTGTTGTGCATTTTATTTTTTCTTAAATAGTTATTATTTGGTATAGAATTATGAATTCATTTACTATGACCATTTTGGTGTGTTTATCCTTCTTTTGATTCTTCAGCATTCCTTATTCATTTAAGAGCTGGCTATTGATCATACACTCTTTTAATCTGCTCTTATCATGGAAAGTTTTTGTTTCTCCTTCAATTTTTAAGGATTGTTTTCTTGGTATAATAGGTTGAGTTCACAGTTGTGGTGTTTCATTTTTCAAGCTCTTTTGACTTTAAAATTGTGTTAAATATGCTTGTGTTATTCTGATAGGCCAGTCTTTATCGGTTATTGGACTTTTCTCTTTTGTAGCTTTTAATATTATTCTTTTCTTCTGAGATTTTTAAAGTTGTAATTGAAATGTGTCTTTTTCTGGTCCTATCATTTTGGGTTTACTTTGAGATTTTAACGTTTTAATTGAAAGATTTCTTTTTCTGGTCCTGTCATTTTGGGTTTCTCTAGATCTCTTTTGCCTGGATAGATATCTCTTTCTCTAAGTTTGGGAAATTTTCTTCTATAATTTTAGTAGAAATATTATTTAAGTATTTGATATTGTAATATTTTCCATCTTCTATGGCCATAATGTTTACATCATTTCCTGTTGTCTCAGAGATCTCCCATATTTATATGTGTATAAATTATCATTGATCTTTACTGAATGGTGTGTATATTCCACCTTGTCTTAGCTGTAAGCCTGGATTCTCTGTGTGCTACATGATCTATTTTGTTAGTGAGGTTTTCTAACCAAGATTTTATGTGGCTTATGGAGATTTTCGTTTCTGTCATCATTTCAGTTTGGGTTTGGCAGAACCTATTTTGAATGGAATTTTCCCTTTACAGAATTCTGTTTTCATAATTTGGATTGAGTTGCTGCTTTCATTTATCTCTTTGATTTTGCCTTCTTGAAACAGATCAGGCCTGGTGCAGGAAGCTGGATGTTGCTGCTTCCTGAAGCTTCAAAAATGCAGGCTAAAAATTGAGACCTTAAAGTTTTTCCAAAATAGGGTCATGTGGAATCCCTGAAAAATTCTGAATAATAATACTTTATTTGCAGAAACATTTTGTAGGAAGTAGTTCGTGATCTTGAGGGGGTGATGATATCTTATCTTTATGGACCCTATGTTTTTAATTGAGTCACAATACTTATAGGTGTATATAAAAAAAAGAAATGATTCACCCCAAAGCCTCAAGAGAAAGACAGCCTTGCTGATATCGTTTTTTAAAGATTTTTAAACTGCAGAGTCTAGATCTATCATAAAATCAGTTTATCTGCTTTAATTTTTATCAAGTTTGTACTAATTTGTTAGGGCAACAAGAGATAGTTGAAAAAGGGTCTACTTATTTAGATTTACTATGTCTTTTCTCTCTATTTTTGTTTCTTTTTTTCTTGTTTTTTATTCCTTCTTCAGACAAGTTATGTGTACTACATACAGTAGCACTGTTATTTTAACTGGAATATTTATCACTAGGCAATTCCTCCCCTTTTCTCTGACAAATTTCCTTATTTTGAGGTGACCTTTCTCTGATATTCATAGATTTACTTATTTTCATTTGATTGGTGTTAACATGGGATACTTTCTGTCTTTATTTGACTCATGGTAAAAGCATTTTCTTTTAATTGTATTCCTGATAGGTAGCCAAGGGTTATTGACAGTATAGATTTTCTTTCTGTCGAAAGAAGATACTAAGTTACTGGCAAAGTAGGTCTGCTTACAATGAATTAATTTCCTTTTCTGAGAAATTATTCCTATTTTCTTTTTTTAAAAATTTGTATATAGAGTCCCACACTCTATTTCATCCATTTACACTTTGAGTAGTGAGGAACTAACTCACAAAATCAGTCTGTGTGACAAGTGACACCTTTATCCTGGAGTCATCTTGCCAACCATTTGGTTGTGTCTTATTCCATTTTCTTCTGTTAACAATTGTCCCCAATGCCTTGCTAAGGCCTCACAACTGTTAAGAAAGTGCTCTTTCAGTAAGCTTTATCCTTTGCCATATTTTTTCTCCTAGTACTTTGATGCTTCACCCTATATTTTTTGTGCTGAAATAAATTAAATGAAATATGTGCTAAAATTTTTGCCATACTGATTGATACCTTTTTCTTTAGTTAAGATTGTTTTCCTCTGATGTTTTACTAAATTTTCATTCTTTTTAATTTTGCAATTTAAGTATATGTCTAGGTATATTTTATTGTTATTGTTTTGCTGTTATTTTTATTTGTTGATTTATTTTGTTCTCTGAATAAATGGGTCTGTAGTTTTATATCTGCGATTAACTTTAGAAACTTTTCAGCCATCTTTATAAATGTTCCTTTTGCAATGCAATCTTTTTTCCGATATTTGAATTATTTCTTATAGTGTTTTAAATTGCCCAAGGTTATAGACTGTTCTGCTGCTCTGTTCATTTTACTTATGTTTTCTTTACAGTTAACTTGGGAAGATTCTACCGAAATTACCATTAAGCTTACAATACCTACCTTGTTCTTACAAAGTCCACTGGACCTCATTAAAGACATTCTTTAGTTCTGTTACCACCACTGGTTTTAGACGTATTTATAGTTTCTTTCTTAAGATTTCAATTTCTTTCCATACATCAGTCATTGTTTCTTACATATTTTTATTTTTCTATTAGAATGTTTAGCATTTTCATTATAATAACTTTAATTCATTATGCACTATTTTTAGCATATGTGACTTGTCTTAGGCTAGTTCTGATGTTCACTGTGGCTCTTGACATTTTTGACCTGCTTTTCTTTGTTCATTATGCTTTTCCATAAACTACATATGCACCTTTAATTAATAGCAATCAATTATAAATATAACTATAGAGGGAGGGGCATGTTACTTTTTCTAGGAACTGGATTTTTTATCATATGTAAGCAGAATTTGTTGTAGCAGTTTTTGACTAAAACTTTGCTTTTGTCTCTACAAAACTTAAAATAGTCTGTTTATAAATTGCCAATACACAGTATGCCTGTCACTCTATTATTGATTCTGTGATTACAATCCTTCCTCTGGTATTTGTTCATTGGTTTGTTGGAATAGGCATTATTTTATATGAAGACATGATTTTCCTAGAAGAATTTAAATATTAACACTGCATCATGTTATAAGTGTTTGAGTTTTGCTTTCATAGAAATTCTTTCCTAGGAAACTTATCATTACATCCAATCATCTCTCTCAACTGAAGAACAGATAATAAAAATGTGAAATATTTATGAGATGGAATTCTGCTCCATGGTAAAGAAAGATGAAATCATGAAATTTGCAAGTAAGTGGATGGAACTAGAACTGTTAATGTTAAGTGAAGCAACAGAGACTCTCATTTGTGGATATTAGCATCAAATACTTATAAAAATGGAAAGTAACCACAGAGGTAAAGAATAAGCCTGAGAGGGAGCATGGGAAGGATTAGTAGGAAATGAATGTTACCAAGGTGGAACTGGAAAAAAATGGGGTATTCAAAAGGGAGGAGGGAAGGACATACAAGGATCTATGGTGGTGTAGGAGAAGAAACTTAAGAGAAAGAAGATAATAGGAGACAGGCATTATCAATGGGAAAGGGGAGGTGCTTTAATAGGTAGGAGGAGGGAGGTTAGTCAGAGAGAGAGAGAGAGAGAGAGAGAGAGAGAGAAGGAGGAGGAGGAGGAGGAGGAGATGATAAATATTAGGTGGTGTGAAAAACCAAAGAGAAATATATTAGTTCAAAAGCCCACTGAAAAATACACATACACAATGTGTACCTGAGTGCATGTGTTGAATAAGCTTGTCCTCCAAGTGGCAAGATTGACTGGCAAGCAAATGGATAGATGGCCTTCTGTAGCTTCTCACTTTTTTTACTACACCTGGACTACAAGATACTCTAGGAGGGAAGGGGCAGAGGGAGACAGTCACTCTCCCCCCCCACACACACTCAATCAGTCAGCCTTAACTACATGAGATGGAGGGACTAACAGTAGGGATAGGGGAATCAAGAGAGAGGGAAGGCACTTCACCATCTTGGACTCGCCAGCCAAAATGTAGGAAAAAAATCCCAAGGGTGCTCATACCTTTGTACGTACCCCCTCACAACCATCATATGCTCTTTTAGCAAGCCCAATAAATCCTGTTGTTCCCTAAACTGTAGTTTGGAGGAATTTTGAATCGGTTTTTCCTAAGGATGGTGGGAAGAGAAGACAGGCTGTGCCAAAGCACACACCTCCCAGCAGAGTTCATTTCCCTGAATAGGACTCCTGTACTAAACCTTACCCACCATAGCTCAGGGACCATTGTGGAAGAGTTGGTGGAATGATTGTAAGAGACAGGGTTTGTGCCTGAACATAAGGAAATTGTCTTTCAGGCCTTTGGGAATTTGCTCTTATGAACTTACAACAATGGTGTCAAAATGCAGAAGACCCATGCTGACTTAATTAGACAAAAACCAAGTATAGAACTAGGGAAATGGCAGTAGCTCCCAACCTTATCCAAGGAATTTTTGACAGCTGATTATTGCTAGTGGAGGAAGAGTTATCTTATTAAAGGCTGTGATGTTAGATAGGCTGACTATACTCCAGTGGATGTACTTGCAGAGGATGAACTTGTACTAGAATACAAGAGTTTGACAAGATAGGCCTAAACATATATGACAGAATGCATGAAATTCGCTGTGGGGTTCTATGGGGTTCTATGGGGTTCTATGGTACAGATGGGAGAGGGTGTCTAAATACGATTAAGATTTATTTGTATGAAATGCATAAAGAAATTAACCAGGCAAATACATACTGGTATGTGCCATAAGTATGACCTAATTCCCCCATCCTTTAATTCACAAAATCCATAAATGCTTTCATTCAGAAGAAGGATGCTTGGCATCAATATAAAATACTTAGATGTGACATTGTGGGTATATAATACATTCTATAACTTATGAGGCATTTTATACACATAAATTTGGGTAAATGAAAGAAAATACAAGTTAGGAGAGATGGCTTAGTGTTTAAGAGCACTTAGCCACTGCTCTTGCAAAACACCTGGGTTCAAATCCCAGCACCCACATGGAGGTTAGCAACCTCTGTTCCAGGGGATCCAATACCCACTTCTGTCCTCCCAGGTACATGCCATGGGCATATGCAACTTCTATATGTGCAGGCATAAACCACATAAAATGAAAATGAAATTCAATACAGTTTTTAAAAAGAGAAAAAAAGGGGTTAGATTAATTTTAGATTCAATTATTCTAATTTTATGAAGATCAATAAAATATTCATTAGGGAGAAACTGGAGGCTGTCATGTAACAGTGAGAACTTTTTGAGATAAAATGATAAATTTATTATTATTATTATTATTATTATTATTATTATTATTATTAATGGTCTTTTGAAACAGCATTTCCTGTTAGCCCCAGCTAGTATGATACTTGCTATGTACAACAAGAGGCCCTCAAACTCAGAGATCCACATACCTCTGCCTCCCTAGTGCTGCGATTACAGGCAAATGCCAACATACTTGTCTTTTAGAATTATTTTTTACTGTTTTTATTAAGCTTTTTCATATTTCATAAAACAGTTTTTAGTCAAATTAAGATCCCCTCCCCCATTCATGCCCCTATACCCCCCATATTGATCCTCATGTATTCTTCCATACATGTTCTTTGGTGGAAGTTCATCCACTGGAGTCTATTCAGCCTATCTAAAAATCTTAAGGAAAAGTCTACTCTCCCTCTCCTAACAGCAATCAGTCTCCAACAGTACTCAGGCTAGGGACAGCCCACCATCCATTGTCCTAGAACTGCACTGGGCCCTTGTCTGATTGATTATTTTTAACAAAAAAAAATTGTATTGGAAGTCAGCTAGTCATTCCAGGATCGGCTTATTTCTATCAATACTTTATTATAGTATACTGTGCAGTTTTCCTATTGGGGATGCGATAATCTTTTTCCAACAAAAAGTTTCTTCTGATATTATCCTAACTTGGAAATACAGTTATCCAATGTAAACTTCTGAATTTTTATTTTCATTTCTATGTTTTGATCCATGTCTTTAGAATGAAAAAATATTTTGATTCAAATAAATATGTTTTAAAATAATTAGCTATGTAATATTAAGTCTTTCTATATTATGTATGTTTCTGGGTATTTGTGCTATTGTTCGGTACAGTACAAGATTTTAATATCTGATGTTCATCATAAATTTGTTTCTAGAGTAAACATAATAAATAATCTTGAAATAAGAATTAGAATTTTTCTTTTTTATTCTTTGTGAATTTTTCTAATTTTAATTTTTTTTGTTTTGTTTTCAAGAACATCACACATGAGTATTCTTTACATTTTTTCCTTAACCTCCAGTGAGTTTCTACCAAGTCTTCCCATGTCATGCCCCTTTCCACTACCTCTGTTTCTTGTCATCTTCATTGGTTATTAGTGTTACATATACATACATTTATAAACACACACATAATATATATGTATATATACATATATACATATAATGATTTGAGTATATTTAGTTGTACCTGTGTTTGGGTGTACCTGTGTTTAGAACTGTCCATTTGGGATTTGATAAACTCTCAAGGAACCAATTCCTGGAGAAACTAAGTTATTATCCATTGATTACTTGTAAAATATAACCACCTGTAAATTCATACGCCTAAGCAATCCTGAACAAAAACAGCAGTGATGGAGGGATTACTGTACCAGTTTCAAACACTATTAGAGAACTGTAATTATAAAAGCAGCATGACATTGGCACAAAAAAACATGTGGATCAATGGAACAAAATAGACCTTCCAAACATAACTGTATGCAATTTCAGCTACCTACCTAATATTTGACAAAGATGTCAAGAATGGACATTGGAAGAAAGACACTGTCTTCATTAAAGAGTACTGAGTAAACTGGATCTCCACATGTAGAAGAATGAAATTAGACCCATGTTTATTATCCTCTGTAAAAATAAACTCCATTTTTTATTCTTTGATAATGTTGTAGATGTGTATAAATGAATTTAATTTTATTTGCATCCCTAGTTGCTATCTTTCATCCCCCTCCTGCTTCCACTGAAATCCTTCTTCCAAATAATTTCCACCCTCCAACGCTCAGGAAGCATCATAGAATATGGGGTGGAAAGAATACAAGAGCCATGATATTCTGGAGTGGGGAGTTGTGCAGCAAAAAGGAGGAACAGGACGAGGATGAGGATGAGGATGAGGAGGAGGAGGAGGAGGAGGAGGAGGAGGA
>NW_008352267.1:8969180-8979702 GCF_000622305.1 Nannospalax galili
TCAATTAGACTTAGTGTGGTATAAGAAAAAGAAGGAAAAAGAGGTAGAAGGGGGAGGAGGAGGAGGAGGAGGAGGAGGAGGAGGAGGAGAAATCTATCTTCTGGGCATGACATAGTTGTGGCACTCAGGAACTCCAAGCAGCTCTGGTTTTCTGAGTAAGTCTTGCATAATATTGTGCTCCTGGGCTGAAGGTTGGGCTGCAGATTTGACTCAGCAGTTAAGATGATTTGTCCATCTAGAGCTCAGGGACCATTACCCAAGAGGGGGACAGACAGATTATAAGAGCCAAGGAATGAGGTGGATGACCATATTGAGAGCCTTACAGGTTCCTGGGACCTTGTTGATCTGAACCTACAGCAATAGTATCAGCATGCACAAGACCCATGTAAACTCAAGCAGACAAAACTTAGCATAGAACTGGGGAAAAGGGCAGCAAGCCCCAACCTTAGCTGAGGAACTATTGGTAGCTAACTATTGGTGGGTGAGGGAATGCTGATCCTTTAGAACTGACTCTAGATAGATAGACTGACTAGACCCCACTGAATTAACTTGCATCAAGGGATACTTGGGTACACTAGCTTCGCTCAATAGGCCTTAACAAAAATGATAGAAATTCATGAAAATCAGTGGGAGTCTACAGGAGGGTGCAGATGGGGAGGGGATATAAAAAAGATTACAATGTTTTATATGAAATATACAAAAAAATCAATAAATATTTTACAAAAGATCATTTACTCTTCCAGAAGATCTGGCTTTTGTTCACTTCACCTACATATTGTTCACCTACCATCTGCAACTCCAGGTTCAAAGTATCTAACAACTTCCTTTGGCCTTTATGGAATGAAGTATGGACAAGTTTTTCATATATAAACAAAAGAAAACATTCATATACATAAAATAAAAATAAATATATTTCAAAAACTTAACAAAACAAAAACCTTAGGGTCTGTCAATATTTTATCACAAATGGGGGATAGGTCTTCCAGGAGGGACTGTTGATGTTTAACAGAACGGAGGAGTCTTTGTTTTCCGTGTGGAGCCACTGATAAGTAGACTCATGCTCCAGTTAATCACCACCCTGCAAGTAACTCTAATTAAAATCAGTGGGCCACACACAAAAAATAATTAAAATGTTTTGTACAAAATACTTTTGATAAAATATTGCTCTTCCACGTCTTTTGAATAAAATTCATTAATATAGAAGTGGAAAAATAATTGGAATTTTCATTATCCATTTAAAATATTTGTTAGACACTATATGTCAGTCAAAATTGTTGATTTACTATTTCTTTTAACCAAGATGTTTGAAAATTGTAAATAATTTTATATTTATATTTTCTATATTATATTTACAATAATTTTTGTATACAGTGTCATAAATCGAGGAGAAAATTTAAACCATATAAATGATTTCACATGTTTTATTCTCCATATTTACAGGCTTTACATTTTTTTAGACATTGAATTAATGAAATGTCATAGCTTTTCAAATGATCTACATTGAGTGCTCAGTCAAGTTCATGTTTATATCTGAACTGCTGAATAGAGTCATCACAAATGGTGGAAGGTGAGCACCTGCATTGTAAAAATAATGTTCTGAAGCTGAAAATTAAAAACTAATTTTTATAAACATTTTTAGCAAAACTTATGCATTTTATTAATATTGATGCCCCAGTTATAGTTTGTCTTAAGGAGCACTAAAGCACCCATTACGGGGCTAGAGAGATGGCTCAGCGCTTAAGAACACTGACTGTTCTTGCAGAAGGCCCATTTTCAAATCCCAACACCCACATGGCAGCTAACAACTGTCTGTAACTCCAGTTCCAGCTGATCCGACAGCCTTTTCTGTACTCTGTGGGCATTGCACAACATGGGTACACTTACCTACCTTCAGGCAATACATGCATACACATGAAATAGAAATAATAAAATTTAAAAAGCAATCATTACATTTTATTATACACATGGCAATGTCAGAAGACCAAACTGATCTTAACGTTTCAGCTGAAAAAAATTAAGTTATCCAAGATGTCTATTTCTCCTTCCCTCTACACTCTTCTGTCTCTCTCCATCTCTCTCATTTCCCTTTTTTGTCCCTTTCTGCATCCTTCATTTTTTTTCTCTTTTTCTGTAATACATAGGCACACACACACACACACACACACACACACACACACACACAACACAGAAACACACAGACTGCCCTACTCACAAATAGAGCTATAAAGTTATTCTTTACATTTTAAAGGGTTTTGTCTTTTCAGGAGGAATAGTGCAAGGCTGTTCTGCAGTTTCCACATATCTTTTTCATTTGTTTTTTCTTCCTGTTGTTCTAGTTTGCATTTTTCTGTTGTGATACACATCATGGCCAAAAGCACCTACCTGAGAAGAAAGGTTTATTTTGTCTTACAAGTCCCAGATCTCAGCCTATCATTAAGGGAAGTAAGGGCAGAAATTCAAGGCAGGAATCTGAAGGTAGAAAACTGAAGCAGAATCCATGGAGGAATGCTGATTTCAGGCTTGCTCTTTGGCTCATGCTGAGATGCTGAGCTAACTTCCTTATATAGTCCAGGCCTAACTGCCTAGGGATGCTGCTGCTTATGGTGGCCTGGTCCTTCTCAAGTCAATCACCAACCAAGGTAATCTCTCATAGGTATGGTCAGATTAATCTGATTGAAGCAATTCTTCAGTTTGAGATTCTCTCTTCCCAGTTGACTCTAGGTTGTGTCAAGTTGATAATAACTAACCGGGACACTATTGACATCTTATATAATGTATTCTTGTTATAATTAGTGGATGAGCAACAATTCGTTATTAGTAAGTAAATTTCACAACTTGTTCAGATTTCCTCATTGTTTATCTAATGTCCTTTTCTAATTCCATCGTTCTATAGTTTATCACTTCATCTTGTCAGTGTAGGTTTATATTTACCTGTCACAATTGCTCAAAATTCCATTTTCATTAACCTGGAAGGTCTGAAGAATGCTAGAGATCAGCTTTTCTAAAATACCTCTCCATTGGTATATGTGGAGAATATATGTTTTTCTTTGAAAATTTCATACATGTATATGAATTTCTCGATTACTCTCTCCCACACACCATCTCTGACTCCCATCCCATCCCTATCAACCACTGAAATCTTTACCAGTCATTTTCCCAGATTCATAAATTTGGTTTTGTTTTGTGACACATTTAGTTTAACCAAGGCTATCTGTATGAGCATTTAATTGAAAGTATCCATTCTAATTACACAATATCAACAGTCCCTGCTACCAGCATTGCTCTATGTAATATTCGACTATTTGAGAATCATTTGAGAAGTGCAGTTTTCATTTCTATAGTAACATGCATTCATTTATTTATTCAGTCTTTTACTTATGTAAGTGTGGACCTATGGATACTTATTCTTTTTAAACAAAAGTTTATGTTAAAAATTAGTTAGAGCCTCAAGGTCTAGAATCAATAATTATTGTTTTAATCTTAAGTTAATACACTTGCCTATGGTTTCCTTTCCTTAATATTGTCCCAGGACTGCAGATTGGAGGATATTTATATGAGAATCCCCTGTTTAAAATTTAATATCTGTCACTTACTAAACACACTTGTGTACATTAACTTAATTTCCTGCTTATTTTCTTACCTCCAGAAGAGGTGAATTATGCTAATTTATTACAAATATTTTGGAGGACTATTCTTGTGCCATAAACTTGTACAAAAATTACATAATGGATCTTATAGATCATCTGGCAAGTTGCTATTGAGGGAAGACCAAAAATATTCATATTTAATACTTAACTGAAGCAATGGATGTGAATGCCCATACCTTTAATCCTAGTAATTGGGAAACAGAGGCAGATGAATCTCTGTGAAACTGAGTCAGCCTCGTCTACATAGGGAGTTCAAGGCTAGTTGGGGCTGCAGGAAGACCCTCTATCAAACTACCCCCTCCTAAAAAAATAAGTGAAATGATAGAAAGCTAGAATCACTGTGCACATGATAACATTATCAGCCATCTCCTCTCTCTGTTTAATAAGATCAGCAGGTGTTTCCTTCCTAGTTTCAGATTAAGCCTACTTTCTATACACCTATAATAAGAGACTAGTCATGGAACTATCCACTTCTTGAGTGCATCCTATTTAGAGAAAAACTTCACTTTCTGAAGCCTCTGCAAAATCATCTAGCACTACCTGAATCAACTTACTCATGTCCCACAGCTCTCCATGACATTCATGCTTCATTGATTCAGCCAAAATCAGGCTTTGACTTTTGGCACACACCTGGTAGATTATCTGATGCTATCTGATGCTCAGTAACACAGTGGAAGTCTTTTCCCCCATAAATGCTATTGAAAGCTCTTACTCGTTCTTTCAGTTCTTATTCTTAGATACCATATTTTGACTTCTCATGAAACTTAAATTATCTGCTTTTCATTTCAGTCTGACATCTACTGTAAGCCAAATAATAGCCTCACAAGTAGCCTCATCAATGAAATTGAAATATTATACATGCCTATTTCCTTTTCATCAGGAGAATCAGAGACCTGCAGGATAGCTGACACCATAACACATCATTTTAAGAGAACTTGGCAAGTGCTATGCAACTGTGTGAGGTTATAATGGCAATTTCTTGGCAAACAGGTAACACCCTACAGGCAGGTGGGGTAGTTATTACAGGTGCCAGATATGCTGCCAAAGAAAAATTAAGTATTTCTTTTTATACTTCTTGATTGAACCTTCTTTCATATTTCAGTTTTGTAGGAAGGGTTTAAAAATACCAACCAGGCTTTTATGCACTCTCCCTTAGTAAGAGATAGACCTTGAATTAGCCTTAGATATTTTGATATTTGATACTCAGGTAAAAATCTTAAATGATTTTTTCAGAGACTACGTTATGTGCAGTGGATTGTTAATTATAATCTACAACATAAACAGTTATCTCTTCATGTAATTATGGAAGATATGTATATTTTATTTGACTTTTCATAAAGTCTATTTTAAAATGTTATTTCTGATAATAGTATCATAGAAAAAAATACACATATATAAATGAAAAATAAAAATTTTTCACTGGCATACTACATCTTGCATTCCAGGAACAAAGCACAAATCTCAGTATTGCTAATGTTCCTTAAATGAAGAATGAATAAAAGAGAACTGCAGCTATGTTAGTATCTGACTTTTCAGAGATGTGAAGGACTCTGCTGTGACTAGCTAGCTCCTCCTCCTCCTTTTCCCTCTCCTGTCATTTTTCCAACTTTGCTTTAAATGCAAGGCTGCTATTTTGTTGTTTGCCTGAAGGTGAAAGTAAAACCCCAGTGAGAAAGAAGGTTTAAAGCCCCCTATACCAATCGAACATTAGCCAATATCTTCTCAAATCTGAGCTTTTAAAACTGAACAGAGACTTTCATTTTATAACTGAAATTAAGGTTTACAAATACACTTGGAACAGAAGCACACTGATCTCAAATCTTGCAAGTTTGTTAACAGATCAAATTGTTTCTTCTATGAAAAGTTGAACTGTTCTGCAATAGACTTAATTCATGTGTTTTGCCTGAAGCCATCCTAAAGAACATGAGCAATGTGATAAAGTTATTTACTTGTTAGTGGAAATCTTAGGCTTTTTGAACTGCCAAAACAATGTTTGTCATACTAAAGCTTAATGTGAGCTCATAACATTGGTCCAATTAAGTGAAGTACTCCACAGCCACCTGTATTTCTGTCAGTGCATGTGTCCCCGGAGTGCAGTCAGTAGTATATAATAATTCAGGAATGATTGCCTGAAAGGTTTTATTGGACTCACTCAGTTAACTCAGATAAAATACTGAGAAAAAAAAAAAAAAACCTTCCAGGTGACATGCTGACTTTCAGTCTCCAGTATTTATTTTCTGCCTAAATATGAGCTATCTGGTTAATGGGGAGAAATACAGAGATTTGCATAAAAAGTGTGTCGTATCAAATTTCAGAAGTTTATTTTTCAAGAAAAATGTGGTCTTTCAAAGGACCCTTCAAGATGTTCAATGTTGGCTGGTCTCATGTGTTGTAAAGAAGTAACTTGTATAATTGACTAAAGGAGGGTTCATTCAAATTGATACTTTCTTTGCTTAGGCATACCAGAAAGTAAATAAGTAAATTGCAATTTTATTATTGCTAACTGAATTTTACTTTGCTCAGCTCACCGTTTTTGCAGGCGGAGAAAAATCTGTTTTCCCATTTAATGTGGTGAATGGCAGACACCTGTTGGGCTATCCATGATGGGCTAACAGCTAGCTTTCAGAGTACAATAGTAGTTTCATGCGAACTGAGTCAGTTTGCATTTTATTGTATTTTTATTAGTATGAAATGTATGCATATTTTATGCAGTAGAATATATTACAACACTTGTATGGACTATCTATTTGATAAATCTGTGTAGTTGGCGTTTCCCACTCTTTATTGTTTCTTTATGCTGGAAGACTCTGTGCCTCTCTTCTGGTTCTTCAGTTGTATCCAAAAGATTATTGTGAACTATAGTCAGAAAACTTGCGGCAGAACAAGAGCGTATTTTCTATCCTACTGCATTTTTCTGCCTATTACAAAAGCTTTCATCCAATATCCCATTTCTCTTTCTTCCATCTTCATAATAATCTTTCTATGTTTGAATCTAATCTATCTATATCTAAGTTAATCTTTCTATATATGGGAGAAGAGATGCAACCTTTCTGAACCTGGGTTAGCTCCTGTGCCATCCATTTTATTTCAGATGAAAGTATTTCATAACAGTTTGATAGTTAATTATTCTATGATGCATATATTCCAGATCTTTATAACTCACTTGTCCCTTGCTAAATATTTTCACAGATTATATACCTTGGTGCTATGAAAAACTGAAGAGTAGATCTGTATATACCCCTTGAGAAAGACATTGTCATATGTTCCCTAAGAGCTGCACCTTCCTAGACTCCATGATCAGATTCACAGGAAAGCAGGCTTAGATTACGTAGACCAAAACTTCAACCTTTTGAGATATACTGTACATTCCCTCAGTCTCTTCAGAAATGCCCATCATTTGTTATCAAGGAGATTGTGAGGCATCCTTGAAATGAGATTCTTAAGGTAGAATTTACATACATTATTTTTTCTCTCTAAGAATACTCTTTCCACTTTAAAAGGTTGGATTTGGTTCAGTTGCTCTCTATCCTTTGTCTTTAGAATTAGAAAATTACTGTTTTGGAAAGTGAATATGGATATGTTTGATTCATATTGTGAGATATAATAATTTCATATTACTGGAAAGAAATTAAAAATATATGATATTAACAGCTGATTATGCTGGAAGACTTTAAAGTATTAAAAAATGAGACTGAATTATAAAATCCTGGGACTGAATTCTGCATGCCATTTAGAACAGGGAATAATATGAGATGTATTAAAATTCCCCAAGGCTTATGATCTCATTTGATCAGATGCTCTAATAATACTAAATGGATCACAGAGTAGTTGACAAAATAAAGCATGTTAATATGCAATGTCAAGTAAATTGTGAAATTGCAGCTATAGCTGTGGGAAATAGGATGCTCCCATAAGACAGGTATTCTAGTTTGTTTCTCCACTGCTGTGATAAAATAATCTGACCAGTACAAACTTGGGGAAGAAATTGCTTATTTTATCTTACATCTCCAAGGTCACAGTTCATCAGGGAGCCCAAGGTAGGAACTCAGGGCAGGAACCTGGAGGCAGGAGCTGGAGCACAAACCATGGAGGAATACTGCTTACTGGCTTACTCCTTTGGCTCCTGCTCAGCTTGCTGTCTTATGCAACACAAGCCATGTGCCCAGGGATCTCACCACCCACAGTGGGTTGGGCCCTCACACATCACTCAAAAATCAAGAAGATGCCCCACAGATATGGCCACAGGCCAGTTCAACTGAGGCAATTACCCAGTTGAAGCTCCCTTAACCCATGTGTGTCAAGTTGACACTAAAGCTATCCAGCATAACAAGTGATTTCACCTTAAATCATCATTCGTTACATCATTTGGAGCATGCACAAATATTACACTTAGCAACATATATTTTGACATATAAATGTTGGCTACCTACATTTCTCAAATTTATGATGTATAAATTTTTTCTCCTTCAGTAAAAAGATTTTTTTCTTTAGAATGAGGCCTTGATAAATGTCTATTTGAAACTAAAATAATATTACCACTTATGACACTGTTTATACCACTATATAATTCTTATTTCTGTATCTTGTCTTCTTACTTTTAGAAGCAATTTTAATTAGTTTTAAAAGTATATAGAGGGAATATGTAAACTATCAATTTATCATGCAATTGAATTGTTCTAATGTACTTTGAATAAATGAGAGATGAAACTTAAGTTATAAATACATGTAGGAGCTCCAAAAATTATGATACTCTTTCAAATTGTATAGAATACAGACATAATATTATGGAAAACAATGGTCAAGTACACATTTGCTTATGTTAGATTTAGTTGGATACAACTTTCAGATCCTGTTAGATCATTGTTTAAGTATCACCAGCTTCAACTGAATCACATGAATTGCAAAACTACTACTTTTCCAGCGGAGTGCTACGGTGAATATCTGTAGTTCCACCTACTTGAGAGGGTGAGGCAGGCAGGCGAGTAATGTGAGTCTAGAAGGTCAAGGCCACATTGGGAGACAAAGTGATGCCCTGTCACATACACATAAGTGAAAGGATCACTTTTCAGATATATTTTAAATTCAGCCTTTGTTTATATATTGGCATATTAATCATTTCATACCCAAAGTAAAAGTTAATTTTTCTTTAATTGAAAGATGCTATATAGTGAAAGGTATACACTGTGCATTTTGTGATCACTTTTAAAATTACTGTAATTTGCTCACCTCCCTCTGCTTACCTGGGCCTGCACAACTGGCAGGCTTCTCTTGGACCAGTAGGCCTCTCTCTCTGGGGTAAGTCTATCGTGCCCTCCGCACCTTGACTCCCCCAGCCTCATTCACCCTCCAGTCTCCCCCACCAGTCTGTCCTCTTAGCCTGCGTCCTGTCCCATTCCTTGTCGTCTTGTCCCAGGCACCAGGGAAAGCACCACTGCTTCCTGATCCTTTGCATCCAGACCAACTCAGTTCCTTTTAGGTCTACAGGAACAATCTGCGCCTGGCCCTGCCCTCCCCTCCCTCTACTTCCCTGGGCCTGCACCACCCTCCAGCCTCTTTCCTGGCCCTCGGGGTGACCCTTCCTCTTCCTGATCCTTTGCATCCAGACCAACCCAGGTCCCTAGTGCACTGCCCCAGGAGTGCTTGGGGCCACTTCCCACTCCCATCTTCCTTTGCATTTCTAGGCGGAATGGCCACCAGCTGCCCTAGACCAGCATCTTTCCTGGGCCAGGATCCCAGGCCAGTCCAACCCCCAATTTCCTGAGGGCAAAATCTTTCCTGGAGGGATCCAGACCTTAGGAGAAAGCCTGAGACCATCTGAAACTCATCTGACTTGGGCCTCTGTGGGAACTCCTAAGATTTGTATGGAAGCACAAAAACCTTGGATAACCAAAACAACCCCAAGCACTAAGAGCAATGCCAGGAGGATAACTATACCATATTTTAAGCTGTATTCCAGAGCTATAGTCATAGAAACAACATGGTACTGGCACAAAAATAGACTCATAGGTCAATGGAACAAATTTAAAGACCCAAATATGAGTAAATGCAATTTAAGCCACCTGATATTTGACAAAGGGGCCAAGAATATTCACGAGAGGAAAGACATCATGTTCTACAAATGGTGCTGGCAAAACTGGATCTACACCTATAGAAGAATGAAACTAAACCTCTATCTTTCATCCTCTACAAAAGTCAGTTCCAAATGGATCAAAGACCTCAATGTAAAGCCTGACACTCTGAAACTGTTAGAAGAAAACATTGGGAAAAACCTACAAGATATAGGGGTAGGAAAGGATTTTCTAAACCCGACATCAATTGATGAGGAATTAAGGGAAAGAATTAACAAATGGGACCTCATGAAACTAAAAGGCTTTTGTACATCAAAGGAGCCAACCAGTGAAGCCATCAGAAAACCCATAGAATGGGAGAAAATCCTCACCAGCAACACATCCAAAAGATGTTTAATATCCAGAATATATAAGGAACTCAAAAAACAGAGAATCAAGACAAGAAGTAACCGAATTAAAGACGGGCTAATGAGCTAAACAGAGAATTTTCAAAAGAAGATGTAAAGATGGCTATGACACATCTTAAAAGATGTTCAACATCATTAATAATCAGGGAAATGCAAATTAAAACCACTTTAAAATTTCATCTTTCCCCAGTGAGACTGGCTAAGATCAAGAGAATAAATGATACCAAATGTTGGAGAGAATGTGGGGAAAGGGCAACACTCATCACTGCTGGTTGGGCTGCAAACTTGTTAAACCCTTGTGGAAAGCAGTGTGAAGAACTCTTAAAAAACTATAAATGAACCTACCATTTGACCCAGTTATACCACTTCTTGGCATATACCCAAAGAACTCATCCTATTG
>NW_008352267.1:8979806-8988466 GCF_000622305.1 Nannospalax galili
AATGTGGTTCACTTATATGACGGAGTTTTACTCAGCAGTAAAGAAAAATGAAATCATGAAATTTGCATGTAAATGGATGGAACTAGAAACTGTTATACTAAGTGAAGTAACACAGACTCAGAAAAAAAAAGTCGACATATGTTCTCCCTCATATGTGGATCCTAGAATCAAACCCTGATTGGTGAGTATGTATCCAGACATAACTACAGAAACAGAATAATGGAAATGAACCAGGGAGGTAAAGGAAAAGAAAGAACCTGAATGAGAAGAACAGTATGAAAAAGGCCTTAATAGGGAGATATGGATAAAAACTGGGTTAGTTTAAGGGAGCGGGGAGGGAAGGGTATACAAGGAACCTAGGCAATAAAGGGAAAGAAGGAGATCAAGAGAGGTAGGAGTATAGGAGAAGGGTATTATTAAGGGAAAAAGGGGGGAAATGGGGGCACCTTAAGAGGGAAAACCGTGATAGATTGGTGAGATAATGCAACAGATAAATATTGCCTCGCTAGTTTTGAAAACCAGAGGGAACCATATTACACCTACAACCTACTGACAAATTATACATAGCAGATCAGGAAATATATGTCTAGGTAAGGTTTATCTGAGAACAATTGGTCTTTGCCGAAGATTTATCTACATGACACACAGTAATTAAATGTACCAGACTGGGGGAGCTAAGG
Source organism: Nannospalax galili (assembly GCF_000622305.1). Classification (NCBI taxonomy): domain Eukaryota; kingdom Metazoa; phylum Chordata; class Mammalia; order Rodentia; family Spalacidae; genus Nannospalax; species Nannospalax galili. The sequence continues at coordinate 8,980,487 of NW_008352267.1, forward strand.
AACTAAACTTCTTGGATGTTTAACAGACATACTTTGAGGCCTATAATAATTTGGTCAGAGGGACACAAAGAACAGTTTTTGCTCCTTTCCCATCCTACATTTAGTAGTTCCAGCAGACTGAGTATCTATCAAAATGTCCTGTAATTGTGGTGGATCACTTGTCCTCTTGAGCAAGGAGGCCGAGTAGACCCCACCAGATGGCCTTGAACCAGCGTCCAGTCTGCAAAGTGGAGGGTCAACACAGAGGATCCATTTCCTCCATGCTTCCAAGCAGAGCCAACCATGGTCAAGCAGGACCTTTGATTTATCTTCACATAGGCAGAACTGGTAAAAGAAAGGAGCCAGGGGATCCTCCCAAGCCCATGTGACCCCTTGGAACACATCTTCAAACGACCTTAAGAGTAAAAATAAATTGGTTTATCTGGGCCAACTGTATCGCCTTAAACACCCAAAAGGAAAGTGTAACCAAAGATTAATGGAGCCAATATAATTTTTAAGAGTCCACATGCATAGCTAAAGGCTACATAACAAGCAACAATTCCAGATAGCAGATACCTTCTTTTGAGTTGTTGGCCAGGGTGGCCAAAGGAACTCCGAGATAGTAACCCAGCACAGAACTGGGAAAATGAACAGCAGACCCCAATCTTATCTGAAGGAATATTCACAACTGTTTGCTGCTAGATGAGGAACAGCTGACCCCCCTAACACAAAGACCTGTAGATAGGCTGACTGGATTCACCAGAAGGGCAAGTAGTGGGGAATGGCTGGGGGTGCCAACAACACAGCAGACAGTTGCAGGGATATCAGAGTAAAATGGCTCTAATAGGGGGAGGGAGGCTATGAGAGGGTGCCATCTAGGAAGTGGGTGTATAGTTGAATTAGATGCTTTGGTGTGTTCTGTGTGATATACACACACAGACACACACAAAAAAATCAACCAATTAAAAATGTATTATATTTGAGGAGAAAGCATGGAAATTTATGTCATGCTGATTAGTAAAGGTGAAACATGTTGCCGTAAATTCTACCTGATGATTTTATAGACATACACAGGCACCAAGGATCCAAGCAACAGATTATGACTAGTAAGAATCAGATATATACAGATTAGAGATGCATGCACCAACATCTCAGTGTTAGTAGCAAAAATAATGAGTCTTTCTGCAAGGAAAAATATATTCTAAAATGAAATGGAGATCTTTTTTAAAGGTTAAAAATTTGTTCAATTTTATGTCTTACAGGGCTTATACTGTGTTCAGTATTGTATAACTGTATTAATTCAACCGTGAACATAGAAACTTGCACCCATTTGTGAAAGAGATGTGCTCTTGCTCTGGAGTTTGCTACTGTATATGTTAAAGCTGTAGTGAAATGTTTCTTCTAATCATGTAGTTATTAAAATTTTTTAAAATGATAAAAATAATAATTCTTCAAAGAATAAAAATTTTCTCCTTAATAATTAGTGGATGTGAAAAACATTACCATTGAAATCTACCTGATGAGTTTATATCTATGCTCAGATGTCAAGGAGCTCAGAAAGTAACCTACAGTGACTAGTAATAATCAGATATATAGAGATTAGAAATGCATGTGCAATCATCTTAATGTCAATTGCATTAAAAATGAATGTATCCACATGAAACTGCATATTTTAATAAATACATGGAGATCTTTTTAAAGGTTAAAACCTCATTTAATTTTATGTCTTATAGGGTTTATATGGTGTACAGTATTTTATAACTGTAATAATTCAAGTGTAAACCTAAAAATTTACAGCCAAATTTGAAAGAGATGCATCTTAGCTCAGGAAATTGTTTTCGAATATGTCAATGCTGTTGTAGTGAAACACTTCTTCATATATATGGTTATTAAATAAATAATTTTAAAAACACATTTAATATGACTAATTTATGGCACATTTTTGCTCCCTTCTTTATAGATATGTGTCACTTTCTTATAAACATTAGTAGGACATTAAACCTTCAGACTAAATTTATAATTTCAATAAAATCAACAACTCATGTATCACACTGTATTTTGTACTAAATCTAGGCAAACAAGAAAATTCTGTCAACTGCAATTTGTTATTTAATCTACCTGGGTATACTTTCTCCAATTGGAGTAATCCCACATATTTTGGATTGACTAAGTTTAACTCTAAAAATACTGAAAGTGTTCTAACTGCTCTGCTCCCTTTGTTTTATATACTGAAATGATCCCAGTTTCCTTGACCTGTCATAGACTTTAGAAAACTGTCTCTTGATATGTGATTCTTATGACTAGAATTACTCAGTTTCTGGGCATGAAAAAATAATTTCTTCCTTTAGGAGAATAGAGTCAGGAAAGAAGAAACACTGAACATTCAGAACCACAGATGAACTTTAGAATAACAGACATTTGAAGAGAAAAGTAGTAAATCCACTTTGTCCAAGAAGACAATCTTCTCTTTGATGAGACACAGAATAAAAGCGTGTTAGAGAGGAGAAGGGAAAAAATCTGGGTCCTATGGATTGAAAAACCTATTATCTTTTTAATTTCACCTTGTGCTGTGATATGTGGTGCTCAATATATCATGTATACATGTTCAATGTCAATCAATTAAAAATATTTGCATATATATTTGTATGTCTAGTTGTTAGTCTGTGCATAGATAGTGGCTTCCTGCAAAGGCTAGAAGAGGGTAACAGATCCCATGGAATAGAAGAGGTAGTTTTCAGCTGCCTGAGGTGGGATCTGGAAAATGATCTTTAGTCCTATGCAATAACAGAAGATCTCTTCATTGCTGAGCCATCTCTCTAGCTCCCTGTCAATTTTTAAAATTAATTTTTTGGCAATTTTTATACAATATGTTCTCACTTATATGTATAACGCAGACTATAGAATCTGATTTGTGTCCCCAAATGTTCTTCAGTGTATATTCATTCACTGGGTCCAACAAGAGCCCCATCCCTGTAGAACACTGCCCTTCCCCCTCCAAGCAGAAATCAATTTCCAAAAGTTCCTAAGTTTGGGTTTCAATTTCTTTCTCACCTCCCTATCTCCATGTTGGAATTTTGTCTAATTTGACCTTGCATGTGACACATGCTGTCACCATTGCTATAAGTTCATATGAGTAACTGACAAACTGTCTTGAAGACTGCTTCCTTATGACCATTCATCCCCTTTGGCTCTTAAATTCTTCCCACCTCCTCTTCTACAATGATCCCTGTGCCTTAGGAGGCAGAGGTTTGAAACAGGTGTACTAATCAGGGATAAACATTCTGTAGCCTCTTATCCTCTACATATTTTTCAAGTGTGGGTTTCTGTGTTAACACCTACAGCATAAGGAAACTTCTCTGGTGAGTGTTGAGCGATTCATTCATACCATGTGTAGAGATTGCATTGAACATGTGTAATTTAGTGTTAAGCTTTCATAGACACTTACTCTCTGTGTTTGACAAGTTTTGGAACTCTGTAATACTCTCTGTTGCAAAAAGAAGATTCTTTGATAAAAGGTGAAAGGTACACTTGTATGTATATATGAAAAGGCATATTTAGAATAAAGTAAGCAATTACATTGTTCCGGGGATGTGGAAAAACGAGGGTTTTTTTTTTCCTCTAGGACCTATGACTCTTCCCCAGACATGTGTACATGATGATGTGTACAGTACCAAAAATGAGTTCCTTCACATTGAGAAGTCCTTAATTTCAGTAAGACAGCTGTTGATTACCATCAAGCTCAAAGTGCCATTATTGCAACAATGGGTTAGTTTGCTAGGTTGATTATTGTTCATTGGGCTTTATTTTTAATCTAAAAATTAAAAAAAATATTCTCATTAACATTTCAACACAAAGGAGAAGGAACTCAAGAGAGGCAGGATAGCAGGAAACAGCTATTAAGAAAGGAAAATGGGGTACTTAAATTGAGGAGGGAGGAAGAAAGTAAGGGAGAGAGAGAAAAAAGTAAATCAAGCTTAGGTGGAATAAGAAGCCAGAGGGAAATGTATTAACTCAAACCCCCACCCTAAAAAATACATGTAAAATACCTGAACGTGAGTGCATGTATATACTCAAGGCTATATAACAAGGAGCACAATGCCAGGCAAGAGAAACCTCTCCTTGAGTTTTTGGTCAGGGTAGTCCAAGAGACTTCCAAAATAACACAGGATATTTTCACAGCCCTTGAGTACCTCCTGGAACCTGAAGGTAAGAGCCTATGGCAGAAGACTGGACATGTATCAGAGACAGTATCTGGAGCAATGAATCTGGAACTGACCCAAAAGTTTCTTCCCAGAAGATTAGCTCTCATAGTTCTAGAGGATACTCTCAAAGCTGATAAGACAGAAAATCAATCAGTGGTTCTACCCAGCTGTAAATTCTAATAGCCACAAAGACTGGCACAGTAAACTATCTCTATTGGTGCAGTCGTGGCACTATTACCTAGAGTAATCAGTAGCTATGTAATTTAACTTAAAGTTCTCTCAAGGGAGGTAACTCATGGGTGGCATTGTAAATATAGCCAAATACACATGACTGGAGAAATTATAGATTCTAGAGAAAACACTTTCTCTGTTATATTTCTAGACAAAGGTAATTTCTTAATGTATGCGAAGTAGGGATCTTTGTGTTTACAAACAAGTATGCCAGTCACCACTCATTAAAGAAGATTCATTTTTACAACAGATGGAGGCTATTACAGAGTTCCACAACTGGTCATACATACAGAGAATATATATCTGAGAGATGCTCAGACCTAAGTGACACATCTGCAGTGGTAGCTCAACACCTAAGACTCATGGAAGAGAACAGACCAGGGGGTAGAAAGAATGCTAATAAATCCCTCAACTCTCACCAGCAAAATTTCCTCCTACAACACACAGCAATGAACACAACTAGACAACTTTTATAGAATAAGAGACCACAGAGTGCATGTCCCTGGATAGCATTTCTATATTAAACCTCACCTACCCATGGCTATGGGACCATTGAGGAAAGACTGTCAGCACCAGGCTAACTCCATGAACATAATGAAACAGAGACTTTCAGGTTTCTGTGAAATTATTCATAGAAACTTACAACAGTGGTGACAGGATGTACAAGTCTCATTCCAACTCACTCAGACAAAAACCCAGAAAACAACAGAGAAAATGGGCAATAGGCCTAACTGTAGCTGAGGAACTAGCGGAAACTGATTAATATGGGATGAGGGAGAGTAGATCATCTTTAAGGGAGTGACTCTAGATAGGCTGACTAGACTCCAGTGGAGGAACTTGGACCAAGGAACATCTGGGTACAAATTTTAGACCAGAAAAAACTTAACATATGTGAAAGAATACATGAAATCTGGTGGGGAGCTTTAGGGGATGCAAATGTGGGGAGGGTCAAAATTGATTAAGATCTATCATACAAAATGCATAAAACCGCAATCTAAATATTTTAAAATGAAAGAAAATTAAATAAGTTTCAACACAGTTTTCATAGAAATTGAAAAAAACAGTCTCATAGTTTATTTGGAAACACACAGACACATACAAACACACAGGATAATAAAAACAATCCTGATGGGTGGGGAGAAAGGAAAATCTAGAGGCATAAGCATCCCTGACCTCAAATTATACTACACAGCTACATTACTAAACCTGGGTGCCCAGGTGTAAGTCCATGTACTTTTAGCAACATGATTTTTTAATAAAGGGTGCAAAAGTACACAAGGCGAAAAGACAGTCATGTTAAAGAAATGAATCTTGTCAAACTACATAGTTACATGTAGAGAAATAAAACTAAACCCCTACCTATAATACTGGAAAAACTTCAGCAGAAAATAGTAAAACCTGATACACCAAATCTGAAAGAGGACAAAGCAGATAATATACTAGAAATTATAGACACATGGAAAGAATTTCTGATCAGCACCCCAAAAGCACAAATATTAAGACCAACAATTGACAAAATATACTTCAAGATACTAATATGTTCTATGGAGCAAAGGACACCACAATTCAAGTGAAGAGCAATTTACAGAATGGAAAAAATATTTACGATCTATACATCTAACAGAAATTAGTATATAGAATATACAAAGAAATAAAAAAGTAAGCACCAAAGCATACACAACCCAATTAAAATTGTGGCAAGTAACTGAACAGTTATTAAAAGATGAAATGCAAATGTTTGTGAAATGTATTTTAAAATTCAGTATTTTTGGCCATCAGGGAATTCAATTTAAAATTGATTTGTGATTTCATCTTACCCCAGTCAGAATGGCTAAGAGCAAAAAAAAAAAAAGAGTAAATAAACAATGACAAATATTTGCAAAGATGTGGGAAAGGGAAGAACTTACTGCTGATGGGAGGACAAACTGGCAGAGCCTCGACTGAAATCAGTGTGTACATTCCTCAAAAAAATTAGATCTTCAGCATGATTCAGCCACACAGCTCTTGGGAATGTACCAAGAACCTGTGGCTAGACAAATAACAGGCCATAGGAGAAAACAAATTACCATTACTCTGCTAAATTGGCATAATGCTAAGCTGAGTCATAATGATTTATAGCTATAACCATAGATAAGTGCATCATTCAACTTTCACTTTAGAAACTTCTTGCAGAAGACGGCAATTAACACAGACACCCACAACTGGTCAATGTTCAGAGAATAAGACACTGTGTAATGCTCAGCCCAATATGGCACAATGGAGCACATCCTCCTTCCCTGGTTCAGTGATCATGTGGAAGAGGGGATGGAAAGATTGAAAAAGTCAGAGATGATTGATAGATGAATATAAAGTAATATTTTTCCCAAACCTTACAGCGCAGTTGCACATATGAAATCTCAACTTTTGTGACAGGATGCAGAAGACCTGTGCAATCCCCAAAACAGACAATAAAAAACCATGAAGGGAGAGGTGGGCAAGAAGCCCCAGCACATACTTATATACCTTTTTTTAATTTTTTTTAATTTAAAAAAATTATTTATTTAATAACCACATAATGCAGAAGCATTTCATTACAACAGCATTGACATATTCAATGACAATTTCCAGAGCTAAGATGCATCTCTTTCAAAACTGGCTGTAAATTTTTAGGTTTACAGTTGAATTAATACAGTTACACAATATTGTACACTGTATAAACCCTGTAAGACATAAAATTGAATGAAGTTTTAAACTTTTAAAAAAGATATCCATTTCATTATTAAAATATACTGTTTCATATAGAAAAACTCATCTTTAATGCAACTAACACTTAGATGTTTGCACATGTGTCTCTACTCTCTATGCATCTGATTATTACTAGTCACAACCAGTTACATTCGGATCCTTGGCACCTGAGTAGGTACATAAAGTCATCAGGTAGATTTCACTGGTAATGTTTATCACCTCTACTAATTAACATGAAGTAAATTTTTTATGCTTCCTCCTCAAATATGTCATTTTTTTGTTGATTTTTTTTGTGTATATCATACAGAACATCCCAAACAATCTTATTCATCTATATACCCACTTCCCCCCTGCCCCTTACTGGAACCCATATACTCTGTTATCCCTGTTACTGTCCACTGTGTTGTTGGCGCTCCCAGCCACTCCCCAGTGCTTGTCCATCTGCTGAATCTGCTCAGCCTATCTAGAGTTCCTTGTTTTAGGAAGATCAGCTGTTCCCCATCTAGCAGCAATCAATTGTCAATATTCCTTTAGAAAAGATTGGGATCTGCTGTTCATTTTCCCAGTTCTATGTTGGGTTACCATCTGGGAGTCCATTTGGCCACACTGGCCAACAATTCAAAGGAAGGTATCTCCTATGTGGCATTGTTGCTTGTTTTGTAGCCTTTAGCTATGCATATTGGCCCCTTTAATCTTTGGATCTACTTTCCTTTTGGGTGTTTAACGCCATAAAGTTGGCCCAGAGAAACCAATTTATTTTTACTCTTAAGGTCATTTGAGGATCTGTTCCTCAGGGGTCACATGGGCTTGGGAGGAGCCCCTGGCTCCTTTCTTTTACCAGTTC
>NW_008352267.1:8989709-8989988 GCF_000622305.1 Nannospalax galili
TCTAGTTCCATCCATTTACCTGCAAATTTCATGATTTCATCTTTCTTTACTGCTGAGTAAAACTCCATCGTATATATGAACCACGTTTTCATTATCCACTCATCAATTGAGGGACACCTAGGATGCTTCCTTCTCTTAGCTTTTGTGAAAAGAGCAATAACAAACATGGATGTACAACTGTCTCTGCAATAGGATGAGTTCTTTGGGTATATGCCAAGGAGTGGTATAACTGGGTCAAATGGTAGGTTCATTTGTAGTTTTTTAAGAGTTCTCCACACT
>NW_008352267.1:8990650-8990935 GCF_000622305.1 Nannospalax galili
ATTCTTCTACAGGTGGAGATCCAGTTTTGCCAGCACCATTTGCTGAACATGCTGTCTTTCCTCCAGTTAATGTTCTTGGCCCCTTTGTCAAATATCAGGTGGCTAAAATTTCAATTACTCATATTTGGGTCTTCAATTATGTTCCATTGGTCTATGGGTCTATTTTGTGCCAGTACCGTATTGTGTTTATGACTATAGCTCTGTAGTAGAGCTTAAAATCTGGTACAGTAATCCCCCCCAGCATTGCTCTTAGTTTTCAGGGTTGTTAGCTGCCATGTGTGTCCT
>NW_008352267.1:8991343-8991952 GCF_000622305.1 Nannospalax galili
GTGATGTTTCCCCTTTCATCTCTGATTTTGTTGATTTGGAGGTGCTTTTTCTTTCTTTTGGTTAACTGGGCTAGTGGTCTGATTTTTGTTATTTCTTCTTGTCAGCTGGGTGTGGGTTTCGTTTGTTTTTGCTTTTCAAGTGTGTTGAGTTGCAATGTTGTCATTTATTTGTGTTCTTTCCAGTTTTTTGATATAAGCACTTAGAGCTATATACTTCCCTCTAAGAACTGTTTTCAGCGTGTCCCAGAGGTTTTGTTGTATTGTATTGTCCTTTTCATTTAATTCCAGGAATACTTTTATTTCTTTCTTAATTTCTCTTTTGACCCATTCATCATTCAGGAGTGTGTTTAATCTCCATGTGTTCGTGTGGTGATTTTGGCTTCTTCGGGTGTTGATTGTAAGCTTTATTGCATTGTGGTCTGATAGAACACATGGAATTATTTCAGTCTTTTTGTATTTGCTGATCTTTGTTTTGTGCCCCAGTATATGGTCGATTTTGGAGAAAGTTCCATGGGGTGCTGAGTAGAAAGTATGTCCTTTGGTGTTTGGGTGGAATACTCGGTAGATATCTGTTAAGTCCATTTGATATATGGTTTTGTTTAATTCAGA
>NW_008352267.1:8992360-9037815 GCF_000622305.1 Nannospalax galili
TTGCAGACAACAAAAAGATGGGCTTTGTTTCCTGATCCATTCATATAGTCTGTGTCTTTTGACTGTGGAGTTCAGTCTGTTAATGTTTAAAGTTATTAATGAAATATGAGTATTGAATCCTGTCATTTTTTTGTTGTTTACAATCTTGCTACAGCTGTACTTTTACACTGTTATACCCTCGTTGGAGTTCTTTCTGCAACCCCTTGGGTATAGTCATTCCTTTCTTCAGCTCTTTGTAACTTTTTAAAAGTGTTTGATGCCAGGAATCTTGACCAAGCTCCAGGGAATAGGCCCATCACCAAGATTATGAGAACAAAAATTAACCTGGCTACAACTTTTAAAATTAATAATAATAGAGGACATGAAGTTGGGAGGGGTAGATGTGGGTGGAGATTGTGGAGTGATCTTAGTAAAATCAAAGATCATTGTAAGAAATTCAAAAAAATCAATAAAATATTTTTAAAAAGATAAGAAAATCAGATTATGTATGACTTCTTGCCAATAAACTTTTATATATGAATTAAGTAGGAAAAATGTGAAAAAATAAAAAAATTCCTAAATTCCAATTAGTATTTTGTAACAAATACAAATAGTTAACACCTAAAAAGTTCATTTGATTTAGAAATATTAATACCCAATCTGAGCTACATCCCATTGAATGTATACTTCAATATCTGAGATCAGCAGAATAAGGCCAGACATAATCCAGAGAGTTTTGCCTTTTGCAATGCAAGATACAAGGACAAATAGAGATTGCTTGACCTCACTTTCCATTCCAAGTTCCAGAGAAGTCCATGGCCTCAAACTAAGGTTCTTTTGTTTAGATTCCCTGTGCCCAAACGAAGCAGGATCCTTTTGTAAAATCACGAGTACCGTGAACTTTCCCTTCTGAAAGGCTTGGTACTCTCAGTGACTGGGAGCACTAGGAACTATCATGACAACCCTAAAGTTCCCAACAAAAGAAATGCACTTTCCATTAAGAACCATTTTTATATAGTACCTTCATTGTAAGGAAGTAGGAACACATATGCTTTCAAAATGCAAAATTATTTTATAACCAAATTGATGACACTGTGTAAAAACTGGAAGATCTGTGGGAGCCTGACATTCATTTTGTTGCTGGTTGGCTACAGTAACATTTGGCAGAGTGAGGTTACTGAATTCCTGGACAAGGACATTGTAGCACCATCGGAATTCAAATCAAATGAAAATGATTTTGTGTGTTTCACCCCTAATCAGAGAGATGTCAAGGGAAGCGATTGTACTGCTGATAGTCAAACTTCTCTACTCTCGATTGAACATAATTCTTTTTATTTTGTATTTTATTGATTTTTAAATAGATATTTTTGTGTATTTCATACAGAACATCTTAATCAACTTTATACTCACTTTCCCACTGACATCCTCCCATGCCCCCCCCACCCACTGAAATTCATACATTCTCTCATTTGTGTTGAGGACTATCCTGTCAAGTTATTGTCCCCCAGATGTCCCTCAGTGCAACCTTATCCACTGAGGTCTAGTCAGCCTATCTAGAGTCCCTCCTTTTAGGAAAATCAGCTCTTCCTCATCCAGCAATAATCAGCTAATAGCAATACTTCACATAAATTTGGACCTATTGTCCAGTTACACAGATTTTTGTCTTGTTGAGTTTGCATGAGTCTTGTGCATGCTGACAACATTGCTGTAGATTCATATGAGCAGGGTCTCAGGAGCCTGTAGGACTCTATTTACATATGATCATGCACCTCTTCCTTGGCTCTTACAATCTTTCTGTCCCCTTTCCACAATGGTCTGTGGGCCCTAGGAGGGTGGAAATTAATATAGGAGTCCTGTCCAAGTATTCACACTCTATAGATTCTTATTCTCTATGTTTTGGCCATTTGTGACTTTTTGTATTTCTGGCCCTCTCTTACATGAGGGAGCTTCACTGGTGAGAATTCAGAGGTGCCATTAGTGTTCTCTTACCCTTTGTTCTATGTTCTGTGAGCCTTAGGTGTAGCGGTTATATCATAGATGTGCCACCTAGGCTTGGAAAATTCATAGACACTGTCTATGTATGACCAGTTGTGGAACCTTGTAATAGTCTCCATCTGTTGGAAATGAATTTTTTTGATGGGTGATGACTGGGATAGACCTCTGTAAATACAGTGATTCATATTTTGCAAAAAGTAAGAAATTACATTTGTCTAGGGATGTGGCAGTCTTGGGGTTTTCTCTAAGATCTATGACCTCACCAGCTATGTGTATTTGAGTAAGTTTACAATACCCATATGAGTTTCCTCCCATTGATTGGGCTTTAAATCCAATTAGGTAGCTGTTGTTTACCCCCATTACTGCACCAGTGGCATTTGCTGTGCTGGTCATTGATGTGGCTATTAGGTCTTGAAGCTGGGGGTTGGACAAACGATTGATGTTCTCCCTTAGCACCTTGCATAGTGTTTTCCAAAGTTATGATAGCTAGCCTTCAGGAGATGTGGATTTCTGGTCAGTTTCAGCTCCATTGCTCCAAATCTTGTGTCTGAAGTATGTCCTGCCTTCATCAATAGGATATTACCTTCAAGTTCTGGGAGGTAATCAAGGGTTGTGATCAAAGCCTGTGTAACAATTGAAGTTTCTTAGACTATCCTGCCCTACAACTCAGAGGAAGGTTTGTCCCGCCTGGCACTGTTTCTTATTATGTAGATTTTATCTATGCACACAGACTCATGTAGAGATATTGTATGCATAGGTTTTTGGACTAATACAATTCTTTTTTATTTTTTATACTAGCTAGGCATTTGTTATCTCTCCTCTCTCTCTCCCTGAATCACCTTTCCTCCATGCCCTCCCCATTTAAAGTATGACCATTTTCCCCATTTCTCCCTGATAATTCTGGCCTACTATGGTTCCACCTAGCTTGAGCTCCTTCTAGCCCTTTATCTCCATAGTTCCTTGTGTAATCCTCCCTCTCCCCCTCTCATTTAAATATCCATTTAATCATTTTACCCATTTTTTACCCTTAGTAACACCTGTCCTGTACTCTTCTTCTCTTTCAGATTCCTTCTTTCCCTTCACTTTCCTGATTGCATTCTATTTTCCTGATTCCTGAAGTTATAACAGAATATATACTAACATATAAAGATTTGGTGCCAAGATCCACAAATGAGGGAGAATATAAATTTTTTTGTTTTTCTGAGTCTGTGTTATATCACGTAGTATACTGAACACCTTTTAAGATTGTTTCTTAACCATTTATTCTTCTGAGAACTCTCTGTTCAGATATTTAGCATATGTTTTAATCGGGTCATTTGTTCTCTTGTTTCTTGGTTTCTTGAGTTCTTTATATATTCTGGATGTTAAACCTTTGTCAGATTTGTCACTGGTGAAGACTTTTCTCCCACTCGGTGTGTTTTAGCTTCACTTCCTTGTTTGTTTCTTTTGTTGTGCAAAAGATTTTTAGTTTAATGAGGTCCCACTTGCTGATTATTGGCCTTAATTCCCAAGCAACTGATGTCTGACTTAGAAAGTCCTTTCTTACACCTATATCTTGTAGGTTACTGTCAGTGTTTTCTTCTAGCACTTTCAGAGTTTCAGGATTCACATTGAGGTATTTCATCCATTTGGACATGACTTTTGTGCAAGGTGTAAAATACGAGTTCAGTTTCATTCTTCTGCAGATGGAGATCCAGTTTTGCCATCACCATTTGTAGCAGATGCTGCCTTTCCTCCAGTGTTTGTTATTGGCAGCTTTGTCAAATATGAAGTGACTGAAATTGTGTGTACTCATGTTTGGTTTGTCATTTATGTTACATTAATCTATGTATTTATTTTTGTGCCAGTACCATGATGCTTTTATTATGATAGCTCTGTAATATAATTTACGATCTGGTATAGCAATCTCCCCAACATTGCCCTTTGTTCTCATGGTTGCTTTGACTATTCTGGGTCTTTTGTGCTTCCATATGAATTTTAGGACAATTTTTTTCTACTTTGTGAAGTATGTCATGGGGATTTTGCTTGGGATTGTGTTGAATATATATATATATATATATATATTGTGATTTTTGTCTTTGAGTCCATTTATATGATTTATGACATATATTGATTTACGTACATTGAACCATCCTGCATTTCTTAACTAAAGCCAACAAGATCATCATGGTAGATGATTTTTTTGAAACTTGTTATGCAAGTATTTTGTTGACAAACTTTGTATATATGTTCATAAAGGATATGAGATTATAGTTTTCATCTTGGTTGTATATTTACATGGTTTTAGTATTAGAGTGATGCTGGCTTCATAGAAGGGATATGAGAGTTCTCCCTTTGTTTCTATCTTTTTTGAAAAATGTTCAGTAGTATTGGTTGTAGATCTTCTTTAAATATCTGGTAGAATTCTGCTGTAAATCCGTCTGGGCTTTTTGAGGATTTATATTACTGTTTCAATTTCTTTACATGTTATGGGTCTATTTAAACTGTTGGTCTCTTCTTGGTTTAGCTTTGGTTATTCCTATAATCTTAGATACACATGCATTTCTTTTGTGTTTTCAAATTTAATAGAGTATAGGTTTTAAAAATATTCCCTGATAAGTTTCTGAATCTTTTTGTTGCCTTTTGTGATGTTGTTTCCTCTTTCATCTCTGATTTTGTTGGTTTGAATTTGCTCTATCTTTCTTTTGGTTAACTGGGATAAGGCTCTGTCTGTCTATCTTGTTTAGCTTTCAAAAACCAGCTCTTAGGTTCATTGATTCTTTGTATTGTTTTCCTTGTTTTTATTTCACTAATTTCTGCTTTGATTTTTGCTGTTACTTCTCCTCTTGTGGGTTTGTACTTAATTTGGTTTTGCCTTTTGAGAGTATTGAGTTGCAATTTTACATCATTATTTGTGCTCTTTCTGATTTTTTAATGTTGGCACTTAGAGCTATAAACTGTCCTCTTAGGACTGCTTTTGAAATGTCCCAGAGGCTTTTTTTGTGTGTTTTTTTTTCTTTTCATTTTGTTCCTAGAATACTTTTTTAATGATTTTTTTTTTAATTTTTAATAACTACATGATTAGAAGAAGCATTTCACTACAGCTTTAACATATTCAGTAACACACTCCAGAGCAAGAGTACATCTCTTTCACAAGTGGCTGCAAGTTTCTAGGTTCACAGTTGATTAATACAGTTGTACAATATTGAACTCAGTATAAGCCCTGTAAGAATACTTTTATTTCTTTCTTATTCTTCTTTGATCCATTCACTATTTCAAAGTGTGTTATTTAATCTCCATGAGTTCATGTAGTTACTAGGGCTGCTTTTGGTGTTGCTGTTTTAAGCTTTATTGTGTTGTATTCTAAATAGAATGCATAGAGTTATTTCAATTTTTCATATTTTTGAGGTTTGTTTTGTGTCCCAGTATGTGTTCAATTTCATAGAAAGTTCCATAGGGTGATGAATAGAAAGTGTATTCTTTGGCATGTGGGTGTAATATTCAGTAGATGTCTGTTAGGTTCATTTTATGTATGGTATTGTTTAATTGAGATGTCTGTTTATTCTTTGGTTGACATGTCTAATGGAGATAGTGGGGTAATGAATTTCTCTATTATTGAGATGGACTTAATCTGTGTCTTAACATCCTGTAATACTGTTTTTATGAAATTGGGTGCATGAGAATATGGTGAATATGTTCATGATTTTAATATCTTTTTCGTCAGTTGGTCCTTTGAACAGAATGAAGTGACCCTCTTTATCTCTTCTGGCTAGTTTTAATTTGAAGTCTATTTGGTCATATATTATAATTGTGCAACCCCTGTTTGTTTCTTAGTGCCACTTGCTTAGAGTACTCTTTTACATCCTTTCACCTTAAGGTAGAGTCTGTCCTTGAAGGTGCTATGGCTTTCATGAAGACAACAAAAAGATGGATTTTGTTTCTTAGTCTTTGACAGGATTTCAGTTCATTGATATTTAAAGTTATTATTGAAAGATGCGCTTTGGTTTCCATCATTTTATTTTCTGTTTTCAGTCTTGGTCTAATTTTTTGTTGCCACAATTGTGCTTTCATTTAGTTTCTTTTGACCCTTGGCTATCATTGTTACTTTTTCTCCATTCTTTGTATTATATCAAGTGTTTTCTGAAGGGTTGGTGTTGTGGACACGTATTCTTTCAGACTATTAATGTTGTGGAAGTTTGTTCTTTCTCTAGACTATAGTAGACATTTTGCTGTGTAAAGTATTTTGGGTTGGCATCTATGGTCATTTAGAAGTGGGAATACTTCAGTCCAGGCTCTCCTAGCTTTCACAGTTTGTACTGATAAGTCAGCTGTAATTCTGATGAGATTCCTTTATATATAACTTGTTTTTCTTTTGTAGCTTTCAGTATTTTCTCTTTCTTCTGTACGTTTAGTGTTTTAACTATGGCATTAAATGGTGAGTCCTGTGTACTTGGTGTTCTATGTACTTCTTGTATTTCTACGGTCATGTCTTTTCTTAATTCAGGGACATTTTCTTCTATAATCTAGTTGAAGATCTGGTCAATACCATTATCCTGAGATTCTTTTCTTTCCTCTATGTCTGTGATGTGTAAATTTGGTCTTTTCATGGTGTCCCACATTTCCTGCATATTTCATTCTTATGCTTTTTATTAATTTCATAATCTTTCCTTAAGTGCTCCAATTCTTCACATTTATGGTCCAGTTTTGGTATTGTTTTCTGTCCCATTCATTCTATCACTGAGGCTTATTTTTCTTGTTCCAAATTAACTTATTGAGATTTTTAACTTCCTTCTTCAGTTCAGCCTGTGTTTCCTTCAATATGTCTATATCTTTGGTGAATTTAGTCAGAAGTTTATCCCTATCTTCTTTTAGTTAGTTGACATTTATAGGTTCTTTAAATTCATTGAATTCTTTGATTGTGTTTATAAATTTTCTTTTCAATTCTGTGTCCTTGATTATCTCTATGGGGTTCAGCTTTTAGAACTATTCTACAGCACTGGTGGTGTTCTGTGGAACATATTATTCTGGGTTTCCACATTATTCTTTTTCTGTTATGATTTTGGTATGTGGGTTTATTTCATTATTTATTATTATTATTTGTGATCCTTGTATGAAACGCAAATCTTCCTTGGCTGAGTTGAAGTCTCATTCTGCTTGTATTATTGGCATACCTTGCTTGTTTTCTTATTGGGTATGTAAAGCTATCTGGTCTTGGCTTCAGGTTCTCTCTTTTGATTTTATATTGGAGGAACCAGATGACTTCAGTCCAGCTACTAAGGAGTTCCCACAGCGGCCCATGTAAGGCACCAGTCAGGTACTCCTCAGCCTTCCTCATAAGATCTGGGTCCCTATAGCATAATTGGAAGTCCACTAGGAGGAAGAATGGTGTAGCTACTCACAGGCCATCTACAAACCCTGGGCCCCTACTGAAGGGTAGAGAAGACTAGCCCTGTAACAGTGGGAAGGGCTGTACATCATCCCAGTGTAGGGGAATGGGCACTGTGTGATTTTGGATATTCCCCTCCATGTGGTGGTCAGATCAGTGCACTCTCAGGCAGTCTGCAAAGGTCTCATCATAACTATTTTTAATACCAGTTTTTGAAATTCACTTTTATTTTACGTATATGAATGTTTTGCCTGCATGTGTGTGAGAGAATCACATGTGTGCCAATTCCATGGGCCAGAAGAGTTTCATATCATCTGGTACTGGATTTACAGATGGTTGAAAACTACCAAATGGGTGCCGGTAAGTGAACCCAGGTACTGGGCACCCATTAACCATTGAGACATCTCTCCAGTACCCCATCATAATTACTTTTATTAATTCTTTGCTCAGATATACACATATGGAGTATTCCTACCTGTAATATCACCAATTTTCACAAAGTCACTTTCATTATTTTACAGACATATATTGGATTTATTAAAACAGTCATGAAAATGAATAGGAAAAAAATTAAATTTAATTTGATGCCACATTTAAAATTTCTTTTTTGGTCAGGCATAGTAGCGCACACCTTTAATCCCAGAACTTGGCAGAGGCAGGCAGATCTACATGAGATCAAGACAAACATGATTCACAGAAAGAGTTCCAGCTGGTGAGGCTACAGGGAGATGCTATATTAAATAACAACTAAGACTTCGCTTTTTTCATTGTCTTTTTTATCTGGTCATTTTATTGAATTTCACTTTTTCTATATTTCTGTTAAGGGTCATAAAGTACAATGTTCTTCTACAAAAGTAAACACTTAAACATCTAATCACAAAAGGAAAAAAAGTTATTAATGTCATATTTCAGTCTTTGATAGTTTCCTCACATCAATTTCAGGACTTTCTTTAGGAGTAATAACCATTTTAATAACTGTGGCAAAGACAAAGAAATAACCAATAAGTTCATAATTACCTGTATTAATCAACTTGTATCATTGTTCTCAAATAGTCAGAAAAATATTCACTAAGATATACAATCAAGATCAATAAATGTTTAATAAATTTTTTAAACTTGCTTATATATTTCTTATGTCTATTTTGAGCAACAAAGAATACAACAAATAACCTTCATTCTTGGATTATGAGGACGAGTAGAAGATGATTGATAAAGTAAATAAAGTTTTATGTGTTTTCAGAGCCAAAATTTTCAATATTTTCCAATTTTTAGTCATAATGAATACAAACCAATCTATTATAAGAAGATTTATAAAATTCCTTGAACCAACATGTGGTCAAGGATAAATTTTCTGATATTCTTTAGATATGTCTCATATAGGTTAAAACAGGTGTAGCTTTCTCAGTTTCTAGTTCAAATTTTCATCGTTAGTCAACGTGATCCACACAGTAAAGCACAACTGTCATTGCTGTAAAGGAGCCTGACAACTTCAGGACAGGCGAAGGTCACTTTCACCTCTTCTGAAAAAAATTCTGAGAGAAATCATTGGAATCTCTACTGTGAACTGTTTGGCTACTTCTAATCGTCATCATCGTGCATGTTAGTGAAGCTCATCATCTGCATACCTAAAGGAGATGTGTATTCATATTTTGAATTAGGTGTTAATAGTTACTCCACTATGAATAAAATGAAGAATGGAAAAATCATAATCTATTAAAAGGGAAAATAGGCTAAACTAGGATAGAAATTTTGTATTTTATCAAAGAAATGCACTATTATTCCCTAAATCCCATGTCTACTTATTTACAAAATGTTGAGTATATTAAGCAAGGTGCCTAACTCATATAAGCTGAAAAATAGAGAAATCCTATGATGACTATTATTATCTATTTTCGTTGAAATATAAGGAAAGTATCAAAGAATATTCAGATGTTAAAGAGATTGCTAAAAAATGAAAAACCAAAATACTTAGTCCTGAATTTAAATGTATTCTGCTACAAATAATTTTAAATAATAATAATTACAACTTTGCATCAAACTGCACAAATACTTTATTTGCAAGTTTAAAGTGAAAAAAATATATATATATGCCCATTTTCTTAGACAGTTAAGTCTCTCGTCTCTAGACACAGTTATGTGAGCTTCAATATTATAACAAGAACTGAGTTTCTGTGTATCAACTTTATTAATAATTTTTAAAAGATATTTTATTATTTTTATTTATGTGTGCAAATGTATTGGCTGTATATATGTAAGTTCAACTATGTCATGCAAGGCCCATGGAGGTCAGAAGATGGTGTCAGGTCTTTTGGAACTGGAGTTACAGACAGCTGTTAGCCTCCATGTGGTTCCTGGGAATTTAATCAGGGTCCTTTGCCAGAGTAACCAATGCTCTTAACTGCTGAGCCATCTCTCCAGTCCTTTTATTAATAATTTTAGAATATTTCCCAAAAGTATACATGATAAACAGTATGTATAATTCATGGAGGCTCCATTCTATAGCAGAATTTGTACAAGGCCAGCTCTTTGAATGCTATATTCATACACTTTTCTATATAATTGTGGTTTTGATGTCTTTTGCTCATCTGAAACTGACTCTTAAAATTCTGTTTTACTCATCCAAGCCCAGAGGCTGACCATAGGCAGTATTTCAACTACTTCAGTGAAAACAATTACTAAATCACCATTGTTAATCTCAAAACATTTCTATTTCATCTTCATTTTACAACTGGAAAGACCTATTTGCTCACATTATACAAATCATTATCTCCTATGCATCCCTTCTTACAGGACACTTTTGAGAAGTATAGAATTCCAGGTGATAATTCAGAAATGTTGGCTGAGTAATTTCCAAGAGCTGAATTGTACAAAGCTGAATTGTAACTATGAACTTATATCAGTCTTAGGAACAGAAATTTTGGAGAAATTTGCTTTATCTAATTCATTTTTTGGCAAATAATGAAATGTGAGATCACAGAGCTTTAAAGATATTACTGCAAAACGATATGCTCTTGAGCTGTTATTTGCTTATGAAAAGATAATTATGGAAACATATGATGAGGAGCATAACATGTTTATAGTTTAAGTAATATGTGGCAAACAAAGGTGCAATGATGAATAGGAGACAGGACAATGAGTGTTCCCAGATTTTCAAGTGAGAAACAAGAATACATTTTTTTTCTGAAAGAAAGTATTGATCTAGGTTATGGATGGTGGTAATAAATATCACTGACTGTAGAGGCAATCACGGAAGTCATCCTTTATCCCTCCTCATCCGTTGACATGAGGCACTATAAACCAGCAGTCGACTGTTCAGCCACCTCAATAAATCTGTAGTCAAGGTCATATTTTTCTAGAGTGTTTAGTGTTATGGTTGGCATGACAGGATCAAGAGTGTTTTTGAAGTTCATATAGATTATGCGCACTTCATTTCTTTGATCACTTAGATCTGTCACTGTGTCTTAGGAAAAAGTAAGTTTGTTTTGACAGTATTTCTTCTTTTAAGTTCTGAAGGAAACAGCCTGGTTTCCTGATTCATATAACTTGTGGTGAACAATTCCATATTTGTTTCTACATAGATCCTGATGAAATGGTAGATTTGACCTTTCTAGGCTTTAATCACATATACAGTACTTTCACTATCTGACCATTAAGCCCTCAACAAGAATTTCAGTCTCTGCTACTAGATATAATCCTTTTCAGGGCTGTTTTATTTTCTAATTGCTATTTCACCCTTCTATAATGAATAATTTATTTCATTCATAATGTAAAGAATAAATTATGTTTTTAAACTCCCCTTGGTTTTAAGTTAAGGATTATAAAATGCAATGCAAAGAACACAAAGTTATGAGACACTCTATTTGAATTTCATTTTGGTATGATAAGGGAAAAAAGTGAGTACAGGTTGTATTTGGAGAATAATTCCATGATAACAGCTTCACATAGGGGAAGATGTCTCATTGTTTGAAAGAATTAAGAACTTTAATTATTTGATAATTAGGCAATGTGAGGTAGCAAGGTGTTTCACAGCTGCCATTTTTTTTCAGTGGATAGCTGATGAATCCAAACAGATGGAGAGATAAGATCTGTGAAAAATGGCCTGCAGTGGTTTGTACGTGATAATTATGAAAATAATATTTTGAGAAGTGAGAGACAGTGGTTGAAATTGATAGTCATATTCGTTATGTATCATGAAGGTTTCTTTTAAAATTACTTTATAGACTAGTCTTTTCCATTTTATTAAGAGGAGGCAAAGTCAGTCTTTTGCATTCTTACTGCCAAACAGTTGATTCCCTTTATACAAATCATTAGTCCTGCCATTCTTCTTGAATCAAGCCAGCTTTATCACCAACCAGAAAGGAGCTCCCAGAGGCACAGGTGAGAATAGAGGAAGAATTTTAAAGCAATGTTGGTGCTGTCTCTGACAGAAATTGCACCAAAAATGAAAATACTAGGCCTTTCTATTTAGCCTCAAGGTTATTTGAATTTATTTTTTAATGTGTTGTCCACTGATGCTATAAGTATCACCTTACTGCTCAATTGCAACCTTGTTTTCAGGTAAAACTTTTTAAAATTCTGTCTCTTTCCTCCCAAGCAGGCATACTGTTTCAGTTTAATAAGGTCTATAGGAATTCAGAAGAGCTCAGTTCAACAAAATGAAAGGAAATCTCAGATACCAAGCAAAAATGAAGCCTGCTGAGTCAGACTTCATCTCATCAAACATTTTCAGCTGCACGAGAAATAAATTAAAGTCTTTCATTTTTACCTTGGGGCCTTGAGGAGGGGACTAGAATTGTTAATTTTTCTATACAGACAAATCTCTTCCTTGTATTTCTGTTAAAGATACCAAATTGTCCCTTTAGTTGAGGTTAGAGGAAAGCAGTAATTACATTCATGATATCCTATCACTAAGCATTCTCTCACTTTGTAAAGATTTGATATCACTGCTAGACGTTTGTGGCAAACTATAGGTTCTTAATCCTTATACTGTTACTTTTATTATTATTATTATTATTATTATTATTATTAGCATACTCCACTCCAAATTAATAACAAGTACAGCTAATATCATGATCAATACCATGTACTTGACTTGTGTGACAATCAAATGGTGAACTTCTCTTGTTAATGATAAGAATTTGTGACTCTGGCTTAGCAAGGATAGTGTCTGTAGGAGTTCTGTAAGTTTGTCAGTTACTTCGAAGCAGAGGATGTTTATTCTGTTTGATTGACACAATATTGAGGAAGCTCAAATTGACCTTTATTTTTTAAAATGTTTCAGTACTTGGGCCATCTATCTCTTTCTCTGCCTTTCTGCTTCTTTCTGTGAATTTTGAATTCTCTGCCCTAAGCATATGTCTTTGTCCTTGATCCTTAGATCCTCATCCTCATTATATTTCGCAACCTCATTCTGTCAGCATAGGCTCTTTCCTTTAGGACCCTTATGCTTAGAAAATTTTACAAGGCAAAAAATGTCAGACCAAAACAGAAAAATAAAACTAAAAGAAGAATATAACCATTTTTTTTCTTAGCAGCTGCAAATCCTTTTGTAGTAATTTTTTAAATATTTTATTTATTATTTTTAAGTGTATGCTTACATTGCCTGCCTTTAGGGAAGTGCACCCATGTCGTGCAACGCCCAGAGAAGACAGAAGAGGCTGTCGGATCCACTGGAACTGGAGTCATGGACAGTTGTTAGTTGCTATGTGGGTGCTGGGATTAGAACCCAGGTCTTCTGCAAGAATATTCAGTGTTCTTAACCACTGAGCCATCCCTCCAGCCCCTGTAGTAATTATTTTTAAACACATAATTGCAATACAATGCATAGGATTATATTATACAATATACTGCTACCAAAGATTTAGATTTCAGAGTTAGATTTAGATTTTACTTCACTCTTTGGAGTTGTTTATTGTAATATTTTCAGATATTATTTCTTCATTATTGGTTGTTTCCAAAGTTCAATATTGCACATACTGTGCAATAAAATTTAGTCATGGAATATAGCATTTGTAATGTTAAATGGTTAACCTTAAGGAAAATTTAAATTGTGTATCCAAGTATGTTGCAACTTTTATAATTTTGATAAATATTATAATTGCTTCCTTATTATTTAATAATGGATAAACATAATACTATAGCACATAATATATTAAAAATAATTTCCTAACATCTAGTATCACTATCCAAAGGAAATAATTTTCAACATTTTTCTTTTTAGATCTGGTCAATCCTAATTTGTTGTCATGTTTATCCTACTAATATTTAGCTTTCCTCTTATTGCTTTTTTAAGAAAAATCAATGAATTGGCTATTTTCAATGGTTTTGTGGGTAGTTTATTAATATAAACATCACAAAATTTCTGATGTTTTATTCCTCTAAATTTTGTTAGTTGAAGTTGAACATCCCTTCAAAAATATAATTAAATAATAACTCAAATTAACTTGAATATTAACCCATTATTCATCCAGTTTGATATCTTTGTGCAGTTGTACTACACAGCACTCTAAATATATAATCATTTACTTGAGCTCCACTCACAAACAGCAACACAATTCCTGAAAAAGCCACTTGTCCTTGGTTCTTTGGAGTTTTCTCTAGAATCTATGACCTCTTTAGCCATGTGTATTTGGGGAGATTTACAATGCCGCCCAGGAGTTTGCTCCCATTAAGAGATTCCAATTTGTTAGCTATTGATTAGTCCCTCGATAATAGTGTCACTATTGCACCAGTAAAGACAGTTTACTGTGCCAGTCCTTTAGATTATTAGGCTTTACAGCTGTGTTGGACCAGTGATTGTTTTTTTTCTCCCTTAGCAGCTTCCATAGTATCCTCTAGAACTATGAGAGCTACTCTTAATAGAGGAGACTTCCATGTTCAATTCCAGTTGCGTTGCTCTAAGTCTTGTGTCCGAAGTATATCCCGTCTTCAGCAAAAGGGTCTTACCTTCAAGTTCTTTGAGGTAATCAAGGGCTGTGGCAATAGTCTGTGTTCATTTAGGAGTCTCTTGGAGTATTGTGATCAACAACTGAAAGTGAGGATTCTCCTGTCTTGTACTGTATTTCTTGTTATATAACCTGCAGGTATACACATACACTCATATTCAGATATTGTTTGTGTATTTTTCAGAAGGTTTTGAGTTAAGACCTTTCCCTCTTACTTTTCACACCATGTAAGCTTTATTTATCTCTCAAGTCGCTCTTTCTGACTAACCTCCCTCCTCAATTAAAATGCCACCATTTTCCCATTGATTATTTCTATCTCCTATTACCCTCCCCCCTTGAGTTCCTACTTCTTAACTTGCAGGGCCTTTTGAATGTCCATCTCTCTTCCCTTCCCAATTGAGTATACGATTTTCCCCATGTCACCCTTGGTAAAATCTTCTTACAACTATCCCATGCTAAGGGAGAAAAATCAATCAATGGTCCAACATAGCTGTAATGGTTCTTTCTTTGCCTTTACCTCTGTGTTTTGTTTCCATTTACTTGGCTCTTGTTGTTATATCTGGATAAATACTTATAAGGGATTGGTGATAAGATCCACAGATGAGGGAGAACATATGATGCTTGTTTTACTGACTCTCTGTTACTCACTTAGTATAACAGTTTGTAGTTCGATCTATTTCCCTACAAATTTCATGATTTCATCTTTCCTTACTGCTGAGTAGAATTCCATTGTGTAAATGTAGCACATTTTCATTATCCAGTTGTTGGTTGAGGCATTTAGGTTATTTTCATTTCTTAGCTAAGATGAAAAGAGTATTAATAAAAATGAATGTACAAGTATCTATACAGTAGGGTGAGTCATTGGGTATATGCCATGGAGCGGTATAACTAGACCGTAATGGTAAATTCATTTTTAGTTTTTAAAGATTCCTCCACACTGCTTCCCATAGTGGTTGCAGGAGTTTGCAATCCCAGCAACAGTGAATGAGCATTCCCCTTTCTCCACATCCTCACATGCATTTGTTCTCTTGATCTTAGGCAGTTTAACTGGGGTAAGATGAAATCTGTAGCAGTTTTGATGTGCAATTCTCTGATTACTAAGAAAGTTGAGTACTTTTAAGGTGTTTCTTAGCCGTTTTTATAACCCTCTGTTCAGACCATTATCCCATCTTTTTATTGGGTCATATATTTTTTAGTTTCTTTGGTTTTGAGTTTTTTAGGTATTCTAGATATTAATCCCTTGTTGGATATATAACAGGTGAAGATTTTCTCCCACTGTGCGGGTTTCCTCTTCACTTCCTTGCTTGTTTCTTTTACTGAATAGAAGCCTTTTAGTTTAATGAGGCCCCACTTGTCAATTGTTGACCTTAATGCCTGAGAAACTGAAACTCTATAAAGTCCTTTCCTATCTTCAAGGTACTGCCTATGTTTTCTGCTAGCAGTTTCAGAGTTTCAAGTTTCATACTGAGGTTTTAGGTACATGGGGAGATGACTTCTGTACAGAGTGAAAGATAATGATCTAATTTCTTCCTTTTACAGGTGGAGATTCAGTTCTGCCAGCACCATTTGTTGAAGAGGCTGTCTTTCCTCTGGTATGTGTTCTTGGAATCTTTGTCAGATATCAGGTGGCTAAAATCGCATGCACTTGTGTTTGCAACATCTATTATATTCCATTCATCTATGTTTCTGTTTTACACCAATGTCATGCTGTTTTATGACTATATCTCTGTAATATAGTTTGAAAATTGAAGTGGTGACCCCATCATTGCTCCTTTTGCTCAAGCTTCTTTGATATTTGAAGGTATTTTATGATTCTATATGAATTTTATGATGATTTTTTTTTCTGGCCCTGTGAAGAACATCATGGGGATTTTGATTGACATTGCACTGAATCTTTAGATTGTTCTTGTAGGATGGTCATTTTCACAGTATTAATTCTACCGATCCATGAGCACTGGGGGTCATTCCATCTCCTGGCGTTTTCCTGTGTCTCTTTCTTCAAAGATTTAAATTTTCATTGTAGAAGCCTTTAATATTTTTTTAGATTTATTCCTAGATATTTTTTAAGCTATTGTTAATGGGAGTATTTCAATTAATTCTTTCTTTGATTACTTGTTACTGTTATGTTGGAAGGTTACTGATTTTTTAAAATTTATTTTATAATTGGGAAAATCACATGGGCCATATTACATGCACAAGAAAAACGTGATAATGCCTATCCAGGTTAAGAAGCAATATCATGACACCTCCAACAAGAAATTAGTCAGTTTTGGAAAAATGGATGTTGTACTTAGTGGAAAAGAAACACTTGCAAATGAGAATCAAATAATTATGCATCCAGAACTGCTATTTATAAGATATGTTCCATGAGATTGGCTAATCAGTTTCAGAATGTCTGGAAACAAGGCATGTATATGTGACGTTGTATATTAAGATCCATATATAAAAAGTTCCAATTTGGAAACAGTGTTAGCATGCAACCATAATCCCCTGTTTGTTATACAGGTCATCTACACTGCAGCCTCTTAAACACTTTACATTTGTAGATGTATCGAGAAATGGGTGGCACCATATGGAAATATGGTGGGTATATTTCATTTGGAAAAAAAACTGGAAAATTATGTCTCAAGAAAGAGGTGTGTGTGTGTGTGTGTGTGTGTGTGTGTGTGTGTGTGTGTGTGAATGTGATCAAGAAGGGCAAGGAATAACCTGCCTTGTTTATTGAAGTACTGAAAAGAGATGAAAAATATATGGTGGTATACATAAAAAATTCCAATGAGAATAGGAATTGAAAATGATTTTGAGAATTGTTGTGACATACATACACACACACACATACACATATAGACAGAGAGAGAGAGAGAAAGACAGAGAAAAAGAGAGCTCAGAGATACTAAAATACTTACCTTTATAGACAAGTGGTTTTTTTTTCTGTTAGCATCTACTAGTGTTGATGTGATTGATACATTAAAGGAATAGTTCTGGTATCAGGATTTGTTTTTACCAACTGCTGGTATCAATAATCAATATAACTACAACTTTCAGAAAACAATATCTACACAGAAAGATGATTTGATTGGAAATTCTTCATCCTAGAAAGAAAGGGGTTGTATATGGTCAGGGGTTTGAATGTTTTCCAGGAATAGGGCTGCCAATTTTACCTGCACAGCTATTTCTAAGACAACTGCTT
The DNA here is from genome assembly GCF_000622305.1 of Nannospalax galili. Classification (NCBI taxonomy): domain Eukaryota; kingdom Metazoa; phylum Chordata; class Mammalia; order Rodentia; family Spalacidae; genus Nannospalax; species Nannospalax galili. The sequence continues at coordinate 9,009,834 of NW_008352267.1, forward strand.
GAGAGTGTAAAGAAACCTTGAATAATTGAGATGTGACTTTACATAATATTGTGTTCTCCCAAAGGGTTCATTTTTGGAGTAAAAATGTCTGGCAGGTGTATGATGAATGTATGATTAACTGGTACTATCTCCTACTAATGCTCCCAGAAACTACTATATTAAGAAAGAAAACTAAGTGGTTTTCATAGTAACAATTTGATGAGGAACACCTGAAAGCTTAAGGTACCATTTGATAAAACATTATGGAGGCTGTCTGTGCCAAGTGTCTTGTGGGAACTATGTTCAACATGAAGAGATTGTAATTCAGGTACTAAGAAGAGGGAAATAAGAATCACTCCCTTTATCATGGCTCATCAGGAATCTCATTGAGAAATTTGAACTTCTTGTCTCTCAAATATAGTCTACAGATCTACAGATAAAGTGATCTGCTATCCTGGTAAGAGTTCTTTTAAACTTCAGCAAATGTACGTGTGGCAAGAAAGCAAGCCACTGTTCTTCCAGAAGTAATTGTGGTTGTATTTGGGTTTTTTAATTATATTTTATTTTTATTGATTCTTTGTGGGTTTCATACAATATAGCTTTATGGTATTTAGATCTCTTTTTCTATCAGCATCTCTTCTCACTGCCCCCTGTGTGCCCCCCTCCAAATTACTGTACTCTGTACTGTATGTAATGTGGCCTATAGAGTCTGACTTGTGTACCCAAAAGTCCTTCAATGTGGGTCCATCCACTGGGTCCTCCAAGAGTTCCATTCCTATAAGATGCTGTCTATCTTGCTTCAAGCAGCCATCAATTGCCAAAAGTTCCTTTATTAGTTAGGATTTCAGACCTTCTTCCCCATGTCTATTCTTATTCTGGAATTTTGTCTGGTTTGAGCTTGCATAGGACTTGTGCATGCTGTCACTATTTATGTGTGTTTATATAACTAACCAGAGGTCCAGAAGACTCCTCTTATAGACATTCACCCCCTTTGGCTCTTAAAATATCCCTGTCTCCTCTTCCATTATGATCCCTGAGCTTTGAGTTGAAGAGGTTTGTAATATCTGTCCTCATCAGCCTCTTCTTTCCCTCACATTGGCCATTTGTGGGTTTCTGTGTTAATCACCATCTGCTGCATAAGGAAACTTTTCTGCTGAGAGTTGAGAGATGCATTCATTATATGTGTAGAGGTTACAATAAAGATGTGTAACTTAGGGTTAAGCATTTCACAGACGCTCATTCTCTGCATTTGATAAATTCTGGAACTTTGTAATGGTCTCCATCTGTTGCAAAAAATAGAAGCTTTTTTGATGATGGGTGAAATGTACACTTGTAAATATGAGGATGCATATTTAGAAAAAAGTAAGAAATTATGTAAGTCTGGGACATGCCAAAAGTAAGATTTCCTCCAGAATCTATGACCCCTCCACTCATGTGTATTTGGCTGTTTAAAGTGCCGCATATGAGTTGTCTCCCACTGAGTGGGTCTTAATTACAATGAGACAGCTGTTGATTACCATTGGGTAGAAATCACACTGTCACCAAGAATGATATTTTGCTGGCCCAATCATTGTCATTTATTAGGCTTCAAAGCTGGTTAAGACCATTGATTGATCAGCTTTCTTGGCAGCGTGTACAGTATCCTCTGATATGATGAGAGCTAATGTTCAGAGAACAGACTTCCAGGTTACTTCCATCTCTATTGCTCCAAGTCCTGTGTTCAAAGTGAATCTTGTCTCCAGAAATACAACCTCACCTTGAGTTCTGGGAGGCAATCAAGGGCTTTGGCAACAGCCTATGTTATTTTGGGAGTCTCTTGGACTACCCTAACTAACAACTGCAAGGGATATTTCTCCTGCCTGGAACTGTGGTTTTTGCTACATATCATTCAGCTATACACATGGACATGGATATTCATTGTAGGTACATTTTTCAGTAGGTCTTTGAACTAATACATGTCTCTCTGTTTTTTCATACCATCTAAGCATTATTTATCTCTCTGTTCATTTGCCCTAAATAACCCCTATTACTTCCTCCACAGGTAAAGTTACCCCTCTTTTCCCAATTTATTCTTCAATAGCACCTGTCTCGTAGTGTCCCCATGGTTCCTTGTATTTTTTTTTTTTTGAAACATGGTCTCCATGAAGCCTGAGCCTGAAACTGGATATGAATAATGGACTGGACTTGATCTCACAGAGATCCCTGTACCTCTACCTCTGCATGCTAGAATGCCTCATAACAGTTGGTTCAGCCATGTGTTTTACAAACATGTAATTCTTAGATTTCAAGATTTGACAAATAGAGGAGGGAGACTAACTTCAGGATGATTTGTTCCTGATGTCTTTTCCATGTTTGATTTGGATGAGACTCTGCTTGATAACATTTTAAACTGGTGCTAGAAAAGATAAGGTGGAATGACTCTAATTTGTGTGAGACTGGCATGAATTAAAGGGGTAGAGAATAGTGTGGTTCAATGTTTGTGTTTGCTCACAAATCATGTTGATCCCTAATCTTCAAAGGAAGCCTAGTAGAGTTTTTAATCTTTAGGCTCAGAGGTCTCTGTCATCATGAATAGATTGGTGACTTGTAAAATCTTCTGGAAGGGTACATTGTATGTCCAGTCCCTTCTGTTATGGGAGATCTATCAGTTATCCCTTTCAGAATGGATTTCCTATGAGAATCAATAATTGTTCAGCAAACACAAACTATTCCAGCAGCTTGAACTTACCAAACCTCATGGCAAGGAAAATCATAGTCATATTTTTGTAAACTAATCAGTCTGTGGCATTTTATAAGAAAAAAAAGCAGAATAAGCAAACTACCATTATGAAGAAACAAGTTATGAACTCTAGTTATACCTAATTTCTTCAAAAGCTTCTTTATTCACATACTTTCAATAAGAAAGTGCCAAAAGTAGATATAAAGTGAGTCCTCACACTATTCGAGAACTTGACAAATTGGGGAAACTAGTGCTGTTCTACATTTACTAGAATAGTTAAAATTTAAAAAAAGATAAATAAATCATTGTATTGTTCTGAAAATATAAGAATTATGAATGTGGAGGCAAGTCAGTGGTAAGGAAGTTATGCATGACGTCAGTAATAAATGGGTTCTAACATCTGGTTCTGTATGGTTATAGCTTCTGTTATTTTCCTCAACTTTCAAATAGTATATGAAAATCTCTTTTAATATAGGACCACTTGTCAGTATGCTACAGTCACCTACCTGGTGACAGATTAACTATATCAGAAAACTTTCATTAAAGATGAAGCAATACTTTGTTTTCTATGTAAAGTGGCATAGAATGCAGATGCACTTACTTTCCTGCCCATGAACTCCTAGTATCACCCATGTGGACTCATTTAGGTGTTACACCTTCATAGTATTACACCTAACACTTTTCTCCACCAAACACTGTAAAATAATTAAATGTGGCAGTTTCTTTTTCTCTTGGAGTTCTGTGGAATGATGTGTTTGACCACTGTGAAGCATATGGACTGACAGAGTGCTGATATTGTGTTTTGAGAAGTAAATTACATTGCAAACTTAGTGACAAGTTGCTTTGTTGGCATACTAACATCCATGAGACAAAATATTCACCAAATTAGTGATCAGCATACACTAATATTTCCTCAATGTGTGCATATATATATATATGTGTGTGTGTGTGTATGTGTGTGTGTCTATAAGCATTTCTCCTATTATTCCTATTATTGTAAACTACATAAGACTTCTTTTTGAGATATTCCATTGTGAATTTTGATATTTCAAAGAAATATTAGAATTATTTTTATGGAACAACTTGAAGTTTATTAAGAAAATATTTTTAAATACCTATAGTATTTTCGGGGGGGTCTTTTTGAGACAGGATCTCCCTATAGCTCCAGCTGTCCTGGAACTCATTATGTAGACAGGGCTGGCCTTGAACTCAGAGATCCACCTGCCTCTGCCTCCCAAGTGCTGGGATTAAAGGCATGAGCCACCATGCCCGGCCCTACAGTATTTTTTTAATTTATGTGTGTGTGTGTGTGTGTGTGTGTGTGTGTGTGTGTGTGTGTCTATGTGCACTGATACCCACAGAAGTCAGAAAAGGGCTTTGAATCCCTTGAACTTAGAGCCATATGTGGTTGTGAGCTGCCTGACATGGCTGCTGGGAACAGAAGGCTGGTCTTCGGAAAGAAAATGAAAGAGCTCTTATTAGCTAAGCTGTCTCTCCTCTCCCAAGAAAAAAAGCTTTAACATAGATTTAAAATGGACATTTGTAACTCTTTGGGGTAGGTAGTTAGGACTAGGACAGTATACACTCACAGGAAATGTAACAAGGAATCCAATAAACACAAATCTGAGCTGGTCACCTTTTCACTTAAACCTCCTTTTACCATTTAATCAGCATCTAAAAGAAATTAATTATTATGTTCCTGGGGATGATTCTTACTATTTATATGGTGTGGGGTTGAGGTGTCACTAAATAATTAGGGCAAAAAGGCATATGTTTAAGAGCGTGATGGTCTTTTATACTGCCATATACATTATTAAAATTTATAGAAGCACTATTGAACCCCAATTTAGGCATGCATAACAGCATGACACATTCTTCAGGAATAATATTTAATTTAATCTACTGAAAAAATATCACAAATAACTGTGGTGTGTGTGTGTGTGTATGTGTGTGTGTGTGTGTGTGTGTGTGTGTGTGTGAAGGCAAACACTCTACAAAGGGACTGGGAAAGGGGAGAAAGTAGATACATACACCTAATATAAGCCTGGTAGGAAAATTTGTCCTGATTTAGTATAAATGCCCATGTAATCTGTTTCTTAGTTTCATTGTCAGTTGTTTAGATAAAATACTCTGACGAAAGCAGCTTAAGGAGAAGGAACTATTTGTCTCACATTGCCAGTTTATAGCCCAGTCTCAGTAAGGAAGTCAAGTAGATAAGAGCTTGGAACAACTGGTGATATCAAATCCACAATCAAGAGCTGATAGCAATGAATTAATGCTTGTATGAGGGTACTTGGCTCACTTTCTCCATCCCTATACAATTCAGAGTCCCTTGTCCAGGGAATGGTGCAGCCAAAAGTGGTATAGTCTTCCTAATAAACAAGATAAACCCCTAAAAAATGTCCATTGGGCAACTCAATCTAGATAATTCCTCATTAAATCTCCCTTCTCAGAGAATTCTAGATTTTGTCAAGTTGAAAATTATAAATTTCACATGTCACATATCTTTTGCTATGCTTGTTTAATTATAATCCTTTCTTTTCTTTTTGTCTTGAAATTTTCTGCTTATATTAAAATGTATTGTCAATAATTACATATCTCAGCATTAATGTTATATAAAATAAAATTGATTATAAATATGCAAGGAAAACAATGACCATCACTCAACAATTGAGACCAAGTGATAGCATAGATACAATTTGAGAAAGAGAAGTGCAGTTTTCGTTACATGAGTGACTGCTTCATCATATGTGTTATAAGAATGACTTTACCGTTTTATTTTTGTCTACATGAAGAAACTAAGCTATGTGTTGTAGGCTGTAATGGGGTATAATAAGTAGTAAAATGTGGTTAAACTGGAAATTTTATTGCACAAAGAACACTTCCCTAAATGGTTCAGTTAGTAACATTCCCAAAACATATTTAAAGGTTTGAATGAAGTGAAAGAGCAGCCATTTATTCTGGAAAGTGACTACTGTTACATGCTGAGGATATTCCATGCTAACCTCAATATATCAGAATTGTTTTAGCTATTCCCATCTTCCTACTGTTCTAAAGATATGCAACATCTGTATTTCTGAACACACCTAACTATATGCTCAAAGTGATGATGATCCTACTTCACTGTTTTACATAACTCTTTCCATATGTCTCCCTTGTATGGATGGAAGGTGGCCATTTGATTAGTTTTGATCCTTGGTTTCCTTTCTGTATTACAGTTATCCTTCTTAACTTTAGTCAAGCTTCATCTAGACAACCCTTATCCAAGAACTCTATTTTTAAACTGTATTGTTACTTTTCTGTAACTCAGTGAGATATAAATTTTTATAAAATGTTGTTGAACTACTCTGACCAACCACTAGAAGGGAGTTTCAGATACCATATGTATATTTCTCAGGGGGTCCGGAGCCAACTCATTTCCCTCTGACTTCCCACCCACCCAAGCTCCATTTGTCAGACTTTATGAGTGGCTATTAGCAAACATAAATTCATAGAGAAGAATATTTATAAATTCAAAAATAGCTCAATAAGCTTCACTCACATCTGCTTTAAAAAAGTCACATTAATAAAATCCTTTAGTCTTTTTTTTTTCTGTATCTTACACAAGTCCTAAATTTTTCTCCAGTCCTTCATTTCAGTACAAACGATTCAAGTTCTTACTGTTTTTTAGAAAACAATAAATATTTTTGCCTGTTTAAATATTTCAGGTATAGTTGTTTTCCTTGCACCACAAATTGAGCTGATGCAATCAACTTAATGAACATTCAGGGGTGGACATTGAACTTGGGAACATTTGTCATGCTTTGGTCATGCTCAGAGAATAGGTCATGCAATTTATCATCTATACACACTTCAGAGTCTTAGTAAAAAATACAGTATTCTTTGGGCCTTCTTCTTTTACCTTTGAGTTAATTAAATAAGGCAAATATGTTAGTATTCCTTCTATCAGGAAACCAGCCTCAAATTCATCAAATGATAATTCTCCATTCAATCTTGAATACTACATAATATAAGAGTATGAATAGAGACTGAAGTGGAAAGAAAAACATGTTCACCATTTAACAAAATTACTGAGCTTTTTTTTTTTTTTTTTGAACAGAAGGATAATGATTTGGCTGTTGTTTCTCAGGATCTCCTCTCTTATCAGTTGAATTATATAAATTATATAACTATGTTTTCTACTTTTAATCTTAAAAAGGGCAAAAGTTACAGATATGCTGTACAAAATAGCCTATTTATATAAAAAGAGAAAACTAGTCTTCCTTAATAACACACTCTGCTGAATGCATTTCTTGGTATTATTTTGGGGGAAGTGGACTAAAGCAAAATGTATTAGTCAATGATAATCTGAAAAATAAGACAAGTAGGAAGGTGCATGTAAACATGTGTGATTCCAGCCACTATTGATATTGGGATGTTGTGTCCTAACTCAGTCTGCAAACAGAAATGTTTCCTGTTTGTTGAACCACACTGTTTGATCCTAAGTCTTCAATGAATTGAACATTCCCAAAACATTTTGGGGGGAATAATCAACTTTCCTCAAATTTATGATTTAAAATTTAGTTAAATCAAAAGAATACATTCACAGCCACAAATAAAGTGTTCTTTATACAGATGACTAGACACAAACCTATCTTAGCTGTCATATAAAATTGACTATTCCATCAAATAAATGCCTGTTGAGTTAGTTAGTGAATATATTTCACCTGAGTGATTCTGAAAATAAATGAGAAATTTAAGATGGTATCACCAACGGCAATTGTATTAAGTAATATTTAATATTTTTGTATAATTTTAATTTAACTCACTTGCATAAAATATTTCTTAACTTTACATTTTATTGACAACAAAGGATTTGACTCCAACAAAACTTACTGCAGTGAATTTTCCTTGTAGTTATGGGAAACAGAACTTTGAAACCTTGCTATTCAGTGAGGTGTTCAGTAGGCACATATATAGAGATTGTGAAATCTAGTTATTCAAATCTACAAATATTTAGAATATATATTTTGTTTGACTTGTGTTTTACTTAATTACTTTTGAGAAAGAAACTCAGGTAGACCAGACTCATCTCTCTTAGTGTAGCTCAGGCTAGCCTTTAATTTCTTGATCCTCCTGCCTCTTAGAGTCCAATACTGGGATTACAGACATGAGCTATCATGTCAAGTCTTGATCTACATTTTACTGATCGTGCATCCCAATCCTCACCAAAAAATCCTCTCAGCTGACTACCTCAATCCCTCACCATTCTTCCTCTACCATCAAGGCCACCAAATGTACTATCTCAGTTCAGGGCAGAATGCCTTCCTAGTACCAGCAGAAATAAAAATTTTAAAAGCTTTAATAACATATTTATTTGCCCCCTCTAATCCAAAACATTTTCCATCAATATATAATCAATATTTAAAGATGAGTAATGAGACATTTTATGGCAAGTCTTAAAACCCAGTTGAGATTGAAATGAAAATAATGCTAAAATAGATCATTTATCATTTTATATTGATTTCTTATTATTTTTAACATGGCTGTTAGAAAACTTACTACAGTGACTTTCATTATATTTTATTAGACATTCATTACTGCAAACACTTTACTTTCCTAAGGGAGATTTCTCTCATACAATGGCACCTTATTTGCAAGTTGTGGCTCATTATCACTTCAAAATAATTAGTATGTTTTACATAATTAGATTACTTTATTATCACCTAATGTGGGGCAAGGCTATTATCTTTTCACAACAAAATGGGGTAAAGCTGTTCTTTATTCAGGAATAAGTGTAAACAGAATTTGAGACATAATTTGTGTGTGTGTGTGTTTTTATTTTTATCTCTTTAATGTTGTTACCTGATATAAAGACTTCATTTGATTCAAGGGGACATGCTCATTCAACACTGGGTTAATTAATTTGTTTCTAAACCTTTGTCCTCTTGGTTTTATAAATTGAGACACCACAATAAGATCATTACTAGATATTTCCTATGATATTAAATATAGTTAATTGTGTGCATGGGTCAATGGTTAATTTGAAAACTAAACACTTTGCTAAATATCTTAGCTCCAGAAAATTTTATATTAACAAATATCATAAATTAAGACATTTGAATTCCACTTTTAAGTCTTAGTCATATGTAGCCCAAGAAAACCTTGAAAACATTCTGTAGATGAGAATAACATTGAACTATTGATCCTTTTGCTTCTACAAGCCAAATGCTGGGAACACACACAGTCTTACACTCAACTAAAGATGAAACACTGGGTTCTGTGCTTGGTATCACAGCACCACACACACTGAATTGTATCCCTGGGCCATGGAATCATGAGTTCCCAAGGAAAGAAATGAACTCCAGAGATTATAGAATATCTTAATCTTTTTGATTTAGTGCCTGAAAATGTGAATCAAAATTGTAGTAATTTGAATAATATCAATTTCATACTGAATTTCTGATAATTAATTGATAGGGAGATTTTATACATTACTTAGTTTTAAAAAACATACACAAAATGGAAAAGTGGTACACGATTACGATGAACAATTTCAAATAATTTATGTATTTGAATTTATTTATTTTTTTGATCACTGACATTAAAAAGATTAAATGAGAAGATGTGTATTTCTAGAAATTACAGCATCTACCTAGTTTCATAATTCTGTCAATTTTATTTTCATTAATATATACAATAGATAACCATTTAAATTAAATTAAGGTTTTTTAAAAATTATTTATTTAATAACCACATGTTTAGAAGATCCATGCCATTACAGCATTAACATATTCAATAACAGTTTCCAGAGCCAAGATACATCTCTTTCTAAACTGGCTTTAAATTTTTAGGTTCACAGTTGAATTAGTACAGTTATACAATCTTGAACTCAGTATAAAACCTATAACACATAAAACTGAGTGAAGTTTTACCCTTGAAAAGAAGATCTCTATTTCACTTTAAAATATAGCTTCATACAGAAAAACTCATTTTTAATGCTACTAACACTTAAATGTTTGTACATGTGTCCCTGATCTCTATGTATCTGAGTATTACTAATCACAGTCCGTTACTTTCTGAGATCCTTGGCACTTGAGCATGGATATAAAGTCATCAGGTGGATTTCAATGGCAATGTTTTTCACCTCTACTAATTGACATGAAGCAATTTATTTTTTATTTTTATTTTTTATTTTTATTTTTTTGTCTTTTTGAAACAGGGTTTCCCTGTAGTCCCAGCTGTCCTGGAACTCACTATGTAGCCCAGACTGGCCTTGAACTCACAGAGATTTGCCTGCCTCTGCCTCCCAAGTGCTGGGACTACAGGTGTGCATAACCATGCCTGGCTATGAAGCAAATTTTCATGCTTCTTCCTCAACTGTAAATCTTTTTTGTTTTTTATTTTTGGTGATTTTTTTGTGTGTGTATTTCACTCAAAACATTCCAAACAATCATATTCATCTATATATCGATATCCCAAATGGCACCCTCCCATAGCCCCCCTCACTGGAGCCCGTATACTCTGTCATCCCTGTTACTGTCTACTCTGTTGTCGGTGCCCCCAACCATTCCCCAATGCTTGGCCATTCACTGAATCTAGTCAGCTTATCTAGAGTTCCTTGTTTTAGGGAGATCAGCTCTTCCTCATCTAGCAGCAGTCAGTTGCCAATATTCCTTTAGTTAAGATTGGGGTCTGCTGTTCATTTTCCCAGTTCAGTGCTGGGTTACTGTCTGGGTGTCTCTTGGGCCATGCTGGCCAACAACTCAAAGGAAGGTATGTCTTTTCTGGCATTGTTTCTTGTTATGTAGCCTTTAGCTATACACATGGACTGTTTCCTTTTGGGTGTTTAAAATCATACAGTTGGCCCAGATAAACCAATTTATTGTTACCCTGAAGGTCATTTGAGAATTTGTTCCTCATGGGCCACACGGGCTTGGGAGGTGCCCCTGGCTCCTTCCACCAGTTCCATCTATGTGAAGAGAAGTCAAAGGTCCTGTTTGGCCATGACGGGCTTCACCTGGAAGCATGGAGGAAATGTTTCCTCTGTGTTGACCCTCTGCTTTATATACTGGACACTGGTTCAAGTCCATATGGTGGGGTCTTCATGGCCTCCTTGATGAAGAGGACAGGTGACTCACCACAGATACAGGACATTTTGGGAGATGCTCATAGACCCCTGGAATTTAGTCGACCTAGGAGAGCAAGGAGCAAAAATGTCCTTTATGTCCCTCTGACCAAATTAATATAGGTTTCAAAGTATGGCTGTTAAACATCCAAGAAGGTCAGTTCCATCAGTCTGATACTTTTAACTACCATGTACTATGTAGATAAAGCTTGGCAAAGACCAAACATCAGATAAACCATGCCTAGACATACATTATCTTCCTTATCTAGTTGTATGTATAATTTGTCAATAGGTTGTTCAATTAACATGGTTCCCTCTTGTATTTTAAAACTAGCTAGGCAGCTAGGCATTATTTATCTCTCTCATTGTCTAACACTTCCACAATGATTTTCCCATTTAAAGTGCCCCATTTTCCACATTTCTCATAAATAACATCCTTCTCCTGTGGTCTCACCTCTCTTGAGTTCCTTCTTTCCCTTTGTCCCCAAGATTCCTTGTTTAACCTTCCATCCTGCCTCCCCTTAAATTAACCCCATTTTTATCCACATTTCCCTTATTAAAGCCTGTTTCCTACTGTTATTCTCTTTCAGAGTCTTTCTTTTCCTTTACCTCCATGGTTCTTTTTCATTATTGTGTCTCCAGTAGTTATGTGTAGATACATACTCACTTATAAGTTTTTGGTGCTAGGATCCACATATGAGAAAGAACATAAGTCATTTTATTTTCTGAGTCTGTGTTACTTCACTTACTGTAACAATTTCTAGTTTCATCCGTTTACTTGCAAATTACATGATTTCATCTTTCACTACTGCTGAGTAAAACTCCATCATATAAATTAACCACATTTTCATTATCCACTTCTCAGTTGAAGGACACTTAGGTTGCTCCAATCTCTTAGCTACTGTGAAAAGAGCAGCAACAAACATGGATGTACAAGTGTCTCTGCAATAGGATGAGTTCTTTGGGTATATGCCAAGGAGTGGTATAACTGGGTCAAATAGTAGGTTCATTTACAGTTTTTTTAAGAGTTGTCTACACTGCTTTCCATAGAAGTTGAACAAGTTTGCAGCCCCACCAGCAGTGGATGAGTGATCCCTTTTCCCCACATCCTCTCCAACATTTGGTATCATTTGTTTTCTTGATCTTAACCAGTCTGACTGGGGTAAGATGAAATCTTAAAATGGTCTTAATTGGCATTTCTCTAATTACTAATGATGTTGAACACCTATTAAGATTCTTATTAGCCATCCTTATTTCTTCTTTATAGAATTTTCTGTCCAGCTCCTTACTGCATCCTTTAATGGGTTATGTCCTTTCTTGATTCTTTGTTTTTTGAGTTCAGTATATATTCTGGATGTTAATCATCTGTCAGATGTGTAGCTGGTGAAGATTTCTCCCATTCTATGTGTTTTCTCTTTACTTCCTTGGTTGCTTCTTTTGATGTACAGAAGCTTTTTAGTTTAATGAGGTCTCATTTATTGATTCTTGACCTTGTTTCCTGAGCAATTGATGTCAGGTTTAGAAAGTCCTTTCCTAAACCTATATCTTGTAGGTTATTTCATATGTTTTCTTCTAACAGTTTCAGAATTTCAGTGTTCACATTGAGGTCTGTGATCCATCTAGAGTTGACTTTTGTGCAAGATGAAAGATAGGGGTTTAGTTTCATTCTTCTATGGCAGGAGATCCAGTTTTGCCAGAACCATATGCTGTGTTTCCTCCAGTGAAAGTTCTTGGCCCCTTTGTCAAATATCAAGTGGCTGAAATTGCATGTACTTATATTTTAGTTTTGTTGTTGTTGTTGTTGTTGTTGTTGTTTTGTTTTTTCTGCAGCTATTGTGAAAGGGAGTGTTTCTATGTACTCTTTCTCTGACTGCTTGTTATTGGTATACAGAAAGGCTACAGACTTTTGGAGATTAATTTTGTAACCTGCCAATTTACTGAATGTGTTAATCATTTCTAGGAGTTTTCTGGTGGAATTTTTAATGTCTCTTAGATTTATCATATCATCTGCAAAAAAAGATAATTTGATCTCTTTTTGAATTGTTACTCCTTTAATTTCCTTCTCTTGTCTTATTGCTCTTGCAAGAGTTTCAAACACTATGTTAAAAAGGAGTGGAGATAGTGGACAGCCTTAACTGGCTCCTAATTTTAATGGTACAGCCTTAGTTGGCCCTGATTTTAACTGCTTCCAGTTTTTCTCCATTTAGAATGATGTTAGCTGTGGATTTGTTGTAAGTGGCTTTAATTATGTTCCCTAAAGTCCAAGTCCCTCTAGGACTTTGAACATAAATCCATGTTGAATTTTGTCAAAGGCCTTCCCTGAATCTTGACCAGGTGGTTTTTTTCTATGAGTCCATTTACATGATTTATGACTTTTATTGACTTACATATATTGAACCATCCCTGCATCTCTGGAAAAAAGCCGACTTAATCATTGTGGATGATGTTTTTGAAGTGTGTCTGGATGTGGATTGCAAGTATTTTGTTGAGAACTTTGCATCTAAGTTTATTAAGGATATGGGTCTATGGTTTTCTTTTTTTGGTTGTATCTTTACCTGGCTTTAGTTTTAGAGTGATGCTGTGGAAGTTCTCACTCCGTTTCTCTCTTTTTGAATAAATTAAGTAGTATTGGATGTAGATCTACTTTAAACGTCTGGTAGAATTCTGCTGTAAATTCATCTGGCCCTGAGCATTTTTAGTCAGGAGCTTTTATATTACTGTTTCAGTTTCCTTATTTGTTATCCATCTGTTTAAGCTGTTGATCTGGAGATGCTCTTTCTTTCTTTTGGTTAACTGCTCTGTGGTCTGTCAACATTGTTTATCTTTTCAAAGAACCAGCTCTTGGATTTGTTGATTTTTGTATTGTTTTCTTTGTTACTATTTCATTAATTTCTGCTCTGATTTTTTTTTTTATTTCTTCTTTTCTACTGGGTTTGGGTCTCATTTCATGTTGCTTTTCAAGTGCCTTGTGTTGCAATGTTAAATCATTTGTGTTCTTTCCAATTTTTTAATGTAGGCACTTAGAAGTATAAACTTCCCTTTAAGGACTGCTTTCAGTGTGTCCCAGTGGTTTTGTTGTGTTGTATTGTCCTTTTCATTTAGTTCCAGGAATGCTTTTATTTCTTTCTTAAATCTTCTTTGACCCATTCATCATTCAGGAGTGTGTTGTTTAATCTCATTGTGTTCATGTAGTTACTATGGCTTCTTCCTGTATTGATTTTAAGCTTTATTGCGTTGTGGTCTGATAGAATGCATGGAATTATCTCCTTCTTTTTGTATTTGTTGAGGCTTATTTTGTGCCCTAGTACATGATCAATTTTGGAGAAAGTTCCATGGAGCACTGAATAGAAAATATATTCTTTCGTGCTTAGGTGGAATATTCGACAGGTGTCTGTTAGGCCCATTTGATTTATGGTATTGTTTAATTTAGATATCTTTGCTACTTCTCTGTCCTGTTGACCTATCTAATGAGGACAATGTGGTATTTATATCCCCTACTATAAATGAGTTGGCATTAATCTGGGTCTTAAAGTACTGTAGTACTGTTTTTTATGAAGTTGGGTGCACCAGAATTTGGTGAATATATATCCATGATTGTAATATCTTCTTGGTTAATTGTTCTTTTATCAGAATGAAGTGGCCCTCTTTATCTCTTCTGATTAGTTTCAGTTTAAAGTCTATTTTGTCAGATATTAGAATTTCAGTGCCTGCTTTTTTCTTAGTACCATTTGCTTCATTTTTAGTACCATTCGTACATTTTTTTCCATCCTTTCACCTTAAGGTAGTGCCTGTCCTTGAAAGTGAGATGAGTTTCTTGCAGACAACAAAAAGATGGGTTTTATTTCTTAATGCATTCAACTAGTCTGTGTCTTTTTATTGGGGAGTTCAGTCCTTTGATATTTATCATAATTAATGAGAGATGTGTATTGATTCCTGTCATTTTTATTTCTGTTCACTTTCTTGGAGTTGCTGTGCATTTCCATAGTTATGCCTTCATTAAGTTTCTTTCTATAACCCCATAGGTATAGGTTCCCTTCTTTGGTGCTTTGAATTGCTTCAAGAACTCTCTGAAGGGCTGGTTTTGTGGACATGAATTCTTTCTGCCCTATTTATGTCATGGAAGATGTTTCCTTCCCTTTCGACTATAAGAGACATTTTGTCTGGATAAAGTAATCTATGTTGGCATCTGTGGTCATTTAGAAATGGTAATACTTTGGTCCAGGCTCTTCTGGCTTTCATAACTTGCACTGAAAAGTCAGCTGTAATCCTAATGGGTTTTCCTTTATATGTGATTTGTTGTTTCTCTTTTGCAGCTTTCAGAATTGTCTCTTTGTTTTGTACGTGTAGTGTTTTTACTGTGATGTGCTGTGGAGAGTTTCTTTTCTGGTCCTGTCTGTTTGGTGTTCTATATGCTTCTTGTATTTGTATGGGCGTGTCTTTCTTTAATTTTGCGAAATGTTCTTCTACAATCTTGTTGAAGATCTAGTCCATACCATTATTCTGAGAATCTTCTCCTCCTTGTAGTCTATGATTCATAAGTTTGGTCTTTTTGTGGTGTCATATAATTCCTGCATATTCCATTCTTGTGTCTTCTTAAATTTTCATAATCTTTGCTTGAGTGGTCTAATTTGTCTACTTTATCTTCCAGTATCAATATTCTGTTATCCATTTCATTCATCCTATTAGTGAGGCTTTCTCCTGTCATTTCTAATTGGCTTACTAAGTGTTTCACTTCCTTCTTCATTTCAGCCTGCATATTCTTCAGTATTTCTAACTCTTTTCTGAATTCATTGAGAATATTATTTATAGATCCTTCAGTTCTTTATTTGTTTTTGTATTCTTTAAAGTCACAGAATTCTTTTATCATGTTTATAATTCTTCTTTTGAGTTCCATGCCATTTGCTATCTCTAGGGGCTTTTCATTGTACACCTCTGATGGTACTTGGTGGGGATATGTTATTTTGTTTTTTTCATGTTATTATTTTTTCTCAGTGATTTTGACATGTGGATTTTTTGTAGTTTCTGATTCCTGTGTGAGACTCAAGCCTCCCTTTGTTAAGTTTAGGTCTGCTTCTTTTTATAAACTTTATATGCCTTCGTGGTTTACTTGTTGGGTAGGAAATGGTGGTTGGTCTAGGCTTCCCATTATCTCTTTTGTTGAAAGGGTAAAATCACTTTCATCTTGCTGCTCAGTAGTTCCGACAGCGGCCCAAGTTGGATGAGGATAAGCTGCTCTCAGGCTTTCTCCTAAGATCTGGATCCCTCCAGGGAAGATGCTAGCCTCAGGAATTTGGGAGTTTGGCTGGCCTGGG
Organism: Nannospalax galili; assembly: GCF_000622305.1. Classification (NCBI taxonomy): domain Eukaryota; kingdom Metazoa; phylum Chordata; class Mammalia; order Rodentia; family Spalacidae; genus Nannospalax; species Nannospalax galili. The sequence continues at coordinate 9,025,951 of NW_008352267.1, forward strand.
CGCAGGGCCCAGGAGTTATGCTGGCCCCAGGAAGCTGCTGGCTGTGCTGCCCAAGGATGAAAAGCTAATGTTTTATTTCTGAAGTAAAATATGATTATTTAATTTTGTCCTTAAACATATGCAACTATTTTATTGTCTATAACAATGTATTGGAGTCAAATTCAAACTATTTGGGTGAAAATTAATTTTTACTCATGCTTTACTTTATTCTTCAGATTCATTCATTCTACTATCAGAATCAGGAAAATAAGAGAGACCCCTTACCCTATGCTAATGTATCAGGGATCTGATGAGTTGATTTATTTCTTTGAACATTTTCAGTGACTGCTTTAATGTTACAATGAGGTTTATGGTATTCTAAGATAAATTTTGCAACATTTGCATCTTGACTACTTAAAGTGAATGGAATTTGAAAAAACTGTGGATGCTGGAGGGAAGGTCTCCCTCACCTTCCTGTTGCCCTTCTTCCAAGATTTATATAGTGTATCATATGAAGAATTCTCTGATATTCCCTAGAGTGTGCCAAAGTATACTCATGGGAGTAGCGTCCTCTGCATCCTTAGAGAGCAGGGTCCTTCTCTCAGAAGAAAAAGTTCACAAACAAAACCTAAGCCAACCGTTGGTGCTAGATGCACATAATTTATTTTCACTGGCTCTTATCTCTTTTTCTTATTCCTATTATATTTATTTTCAAATTCGCAGTCTTCAACAAACTCATATAAATCCACTGGGGCATAACTATTCTTTTGGATATCCTTTATTTTTCAAGACATTCCGTCATCATCTAAAACATATTAAATGTTCATGTATACTTTCACAGGTTTATCTATTCTTGCTATATGGGTTAAAGCCCCTCATATAGATAGGATGAGGGAAAATGTATTTTCTTCTCTGCAAGTTCTAAGGTAGAATTTAACATCCTAAAGGCAATCTCTGGTCTGCGGTTTGAAACAATTCTTATCTCATTTTTATCTTAAAAGACTTTTTCAACAGAAGATGATTTTAGTTATTCACATTATTTTTAATCCATTTTATACCTGCCATTGGTGTGAATACATTGTTTTATCAGAGAAATTATTACACTTTCTCATAATTTTTCCAACATATTTACTTGTATCATTCAACACAAAACTTGACTTGTAATTGTATTTTGTCATATAAATATTTGCTTAAAGAAATAGAGTACTAGAATTTGTTCATATGAACTTGAAGCAATACTAACAGTATGCAGAAGACCCATGCTGACTTATTCAAACAAAAGCCCAGCATAGAATAAGGAAAATGTGCAGCAGGCCCCAACCCCCCCCACCCCCCCCCCCAAAAAAAACCAAGAACTGTATGTTTTATCTCATTTGTGATTCCTAGCCCCAACTCTTTAGGTGCGAGTATATATCCTGATGTATGAGCCAGTATAGTAGGAGATACATGCTTTCATAAGCAAAATGGTGGATATTTAAACTGGGGAATGTTATATAACCAGAGAGAAAAAAGAGATAAATAATGCCTAGGTGGTGTGGAAAACCAGAGGAAAATGTAGTAGTTCAAAAGTCTAAAAGGCTCTTGAACAATACACATTATATAACAATATTATATATTATATAATATAGACTTACATATGCATACATACATATCAGATGGAAATGTAGTATTTCAAAAAGACTCTTTAATAATACATACTATATACAGAAACACACACTCATATACATACATATATACATAAATATATATATATATATGTAGTGCATGTACATGGCTGAAGGTTATGACAACAACAACAACAACAACAACAACAACAACAACAATAAAAATCCACAATACTAGGTAGGAGAAACCACCCTTCCAGTTGATAAAGGTCATCCAATAGACCCTCAAAGAACATTGTCACAGAGTTTAATTTCTCTCAGAAATTGAAATTAAGACTATATTGCCAAAGACAGACACAGAGCCTTGGAGCAGTACAGGTGGATGTGATCTGGAGTCCACTCCCAGAAAATTAGTTCCTATAGTATCCTCTGATGTTATGCAAATTTCAAAGAAATAAAACCAATGAATGATTCCATCAAGCTGTAAACTATACAAACCACAATAATGTCTAGCCCAGCTGGTGCATATCTGTATGTATCTATATCTATATCTGTATCTGTATCTTTATCTATCAATATCTATATGTTTCTACTTATAGAGAAGGGTACCTCTCACCACTCATTAATGAAGTTTCTTTTTTCAACAGATAGAGACTATCCCTACCAATGTTCCATGATTGTTGAAACACAAAGAAAAAGTGTCTATGAGTTGTTCATCCCTCAGTGATACAACTACAATGTAGCCTCTATACCTAAGGCTCATGGAACATAGTGGAACAGGGCATAGAAAAGCCATTAATGCATTTCTAAATCCTCTCTAGCAAAGCTTTCTCTAGCAACAAATGTTGATTTACTCAGAAAACCTCAACTACCCAAAAGTGCAGAGAATAAGAGACTATAGAATTCTTGTACATGAATAGGATACCTATATCAAAACTCTGCCACTCAAGGCTCAGGAATTGTTGCAGAAGAGGGGGTAAAAATATTGTATGAGTCAGAAGCAGAGGATGATCCCAAGAAACAGAGATTTGCAAATGGATGGGTATTTATTTACTCATATGAACTCACAGCAATGATAAAAGCATGCACAATAGCCATACATGCTCATGCCAGACAAAATCCCAACATAGAAGTGGGGAAATGGTCAAGCTATCCAACTTTAGCTAATTACTATTAGAGACTGATAAATACTGGGAGTGGGATAGTTGGTTTTCTTTCAGGGTATGACACTAGATAAATTTGGTAACCAGGGTCCAGTGGATGGATGCATACCCAATGACATATGCGGACACAAACTTGACTCAATAGGCCTAAATTTACATGATAGAGTACATGAAAACTGGCAGAGGACCATAAGAAGGGTACAGATAGGAAAGATTCTAAATGTGGTCAAAATATATTATATGAAATAGGCAAAATTCAATAAAAATATTTGTGAGAGCCTAACAACATGACCATTTAAACAAACTACAACAGTAGGTTCACAATCCCTGAAGAGCCAAAGCTTCACTAACCATGAGATTTCACCATGTTTAGAGTACCAAGAATGAATTCACCACTATGCAGCAGGCTTCAAGTCTAATTATGAGAGTGTGTGGTGACCCTATATACAGTCTTGTCACCCTTGTACCAATGGACATGTCCTTCATGATAGATTGGTATTATAGCAGGAAGGATCCAGCTCTGGGTAAAGCCATATACGTCTTTTTCTCCATCAATAGACTAGATACCACCTTCCAGCTATAGGAAGGTTAGTCAGCAGGAAGAGAGATTCCTCATAATATTTGAAACAAAAAAAAAATCATGAAAAACATAAGCTTGTAAAATAGCCCATTTAATGTTTTAGACTATAGTATTTGGTTGTTTACCCAAGCATTTTCTCACTAATCTAGAAATCTTGTTCTCAGTGCTCCTCTTCTCTCCTCTTGTGATTTCCTATGAAAAATTCCTAAGAAACACCCATAGCATAGACAATTAGGTTTTATTGCAAAGTAAACTGAGACACTATGAAGAGTGAGAGTGAGTTATGGCCACTAGAAAATTGCTCCAATATTTTAAAAGGCCTTTACACAATTTTCAGTTTCTAAGTGAAGAATAAACATCTTCACTTTAAAAACCATTTTCTGAAACAATAGATTGAAAGACCTGTCTGTATTAACTTGGAAGGGTGTCTGGCTGGATATTGATCTTATAATCTTTTTTAGTAATGTATTTTATTAATTTTTTGTGGACTTCAAACAACACATTAATTATATTTAGCCCTCTTTCCTATCTGTACCCCATCATTGCCTATCCACAGGACGTCATGCTTTTTGTCACATAAATTAATGCCTATCACATCAATTTTCTGTACCCAGATGTCCCTCATTGTGAATTCATCCACTGCAGGCCCTTCAGCCTGTCTAGAGTCACTCTCTTAATCTTCCAGGAAGTTTAGAAAACCATGCTTCCTCTCAAGGCCAGAAATGCAACTTCTACTTTAATACTATTCCTTTGACCAGTAACTAGAGTTCTACACTTTCAGTTCCTGATTTTACAAGCTACTAGTTAAGAAGATAGAGAGGAGATGTCTATCTTCACTTACTTTCAAGCTTATTAATATCTAACCAGGATCCTTACACTAAATCTATCCTCACTAGCTGAACTAATTTTTAAGCAAATAATACTCATTGGCTTTCAACATAATTATACTGACTTCCAACAACTGTATGAGCTATTCTCATCTACTTTCCAGAATAACTTTCTAAAATATTATTGTTCCTAACTCTATGACTGGTTATTGCAAATTCACATACTGGGTAGGACTGTGTCTAGGTTTTTATACTTAAGACCACATTAATTCCATACATCAATATGAACTGGACATGAACCAACGAGATATTGCAAATTTCAGAACTTGTGGAGACTTTGTTTCAATCAAAACTGTATGACTTCTTATATTCCGCATTTAACAAGCTCTCATATTGTCTCTAGTTCAAGGCTATTTTATAGTAGCTGGCAAGACCACCAGGAATTTTTAGCAAACAGAGTTATTAAGATAATTGTCTAAATGGGTTGAATCAATCAATCAACTCTAAGTTATTTAAAGGCTGCTTATTTGGCACTTCACTCTCTCCCATTTCTCTTTGGCTTCCTGCCTTTGGCCATTTCATTGCTCTTTAGCACTTTCATTAGTGATTTGGCATGAAAAGAGAAAAAAAGATGAAAACTAAATGAGGCTATTTAATTTCCCAATAGATTTGGCAATTTTTAAATATTCCTTCAGGGTGATAGGATGAAATCTGGGTTAACTTGGCTACTTATTTAGAAGGTTATATATTTTGTCCATTATAATTTTTCACTGATCAGAAAATAGGTGTAAGTAATTACAAATAACTTTGAAAAAAGCAAAGTGTGTCACTTAAAAATCTGTTTCAAGAACATACCACATATTCGTTATCCAATTCATTACGTTTATTACATTTTTCAATATTTTATATTTTAGCTGTTTTCTTACATTAAAAGCTTTTCATTAATGAAGTGAGTTAGGATAGGAAACAAGGATCTCTGAGAAGAGCTGGGAGAGGATATGTGAATATCATCAAAAGATATATGAAATTCTCAGAGAATAAATAAAAATATTATTTTTTAAAGTTTCACAGGGAAATAGTTTGTGAAACATTCAGTTCTACAATTTTAAATTACTCATATTAGGTAATTCTAGTCCCTACACACTTGGTGTAATCATTAATATGAATCAAATTTAAAACAACCTTTATCTTCAATAAGAGCCTATGTGCATACTCTTACTAAGACCTTAATGTCAAATCCGACATTCTGAATGTCATGAAAAATGGAGGCATGCAGTATGAAGTTTCTTTTTCCTAGCTTTTTTATTTAGCATAGAGTTTTAACACAAATCCATAGAGGAGCATATATTTCTTCTTGGTCAATACTAATTAAATAGGCATTTAAAAATTCAATGTGTTGGGGCTTGAGAGATGGCTCAGAGGTTAAGAGCATTGACTACTGTTGCAGAGGACCCAGGTTCGATTCCCAGCACCCACATGGTAGCTAAAAACCATCTGTAACTCCAGTTCCATAGAAATCCACACCTTCTTCTGGCCTCTGCGGACATTGCACAACATGGGTGCACTTACAGAAATATAAGCAATATACTCATACACATAAAACAAAAATAATAAATTCAACATGACACAACGTATCTATTTGTTCAAAAGTTGATGTCCATTATGAATGATTAATTTATGGTTATTATACATGTCTTTTTCTAGTCATGTCAATCAAAATTAATCATCACAATATAGCTAAGTAGTGTAATAAGAATACTTTGATCCTGTATAAGGCATAATGAAATACCAATGCCAGTCATATCTCAGGAATAGCAATGTTTCTTTCCCCTACGGTCATTTTCATAACCCCCCTTTCTTATAATCACTGTCTAATTACTGGATTGTAAAATGTTGCCTTGAAGATTCTTTCTTGGACAGCATTTTCTGAACTACAGGAATATATTTTGGTTCTCATTTTCAAGCCTAAACAAGAAAACAGAAAGAATTGTTCCTCCATTCCACCCCCACATGCATTTTCCTTGTATCTGCAAAACATGGTGTCCTTCAAGTTACTTCAGTAGTCTTCTTTCAAAATGAATTGTCTATTTGAATAATGAAAAATTAAGACTTAATAAGCATCTTCTACATCTTTTCCAAATGCTAGACTTGTGCTAGAAAATCTCTTGTAGCATTTAAATTTTGAAATACTTTTATAGAACTGTGATAAATTATTCTTTGAAATAGCATTTTTTATTCACCTTGCCAATCTCTTTACATTCAGATGTCATAGTTATTAAGTAAAGGTTCTGAAGATAATAAATTGAATAAGCAGATGAAAAAAACAGACATTTATTGTATAGCTCTATTGTGCTTTTGAAATATCTCAACTCAAAATTTATAACTGTTGTAGCTTGATCTCAGTTGCTGTGACAAGATACTCTGATCAATACCCACTTGGGGAGGAAAGAGTTTATTTGATTTTCACATTCCTTGGGTCACAGTTCATTGGGGAGCCCAAGGTAGGAACTCAGGCAGGAAACCTGGAAGCAGGAGCTGGAGCATAGACTATGGGGGTGTGCTGCTTACTGACTTGCTCCTCTGGCCCATGCTCAGCCTGCTTTCTTATACAATACAGAACAACTTTCCCAGGGGTAGCACTGCCCACAGTGGGCTGTGTCATCCCATGTCACTCAGTCCAATGGAGTCAATTCCCCAATTGAGGCCCAGGTGTGTCAAGTCGACAACTAAAGCTATCCAGTGCAATAACTAAGGAATAATAGACAGAAAATCAGCTGAAAAATTGCTTTACATTTTAAAATCATAGATGTGAATAAAGTGGTTATGTAAATGGAATTAAATATATTGGCAATTTATTTTCAAAAGAGTTATATTTCCACTCTATGGTAGAAAGTGTTCCTTTTTGGCAAAGATAATTTGTTTTCTTATCTGAAACTGAAGATTTTATATATATATTCAAATGCAAAAGTTATTTTAAGCCTACTACTTTTTACTTTATTTGTAACAGAGATTAAACTCATTTTTATTTTGAAAAGATAAATATGAATTTTCTGCCACATGAAATATTTATATTCACATTTCAGCTATTGACTTGTGACCTCCTACATCAACTTACATTCCTTCCTGCTCACCTCCTTCTTTCCTCCTGCTGTTGTACCCCCTGGCACTTGCTTTGCTGTTCTGCTATATTATCAGATGTTTTTCTAATCTCAATTGTTTATAAGGTCAGTGTCTCAGAAACACTAGGTTAATGTATCCAAGTAAAATATGCATAAGCTATGCTTAATTGAACCATTTTGTATTCAAGGAAATAATGACTCTCTAGTAGGAGAAAAGTTATTTAGAAAATGAAGTTCACTGGTAGATGATATAAACTAATTCAACACAGTTTGCACAATATCAGTTTCTATGAGTTCAGTTTGTAAGTTTTGGATGAAGTTTTCAAAACTATGGCTGTTTTAAGAGTAAATATATAGCTTCCTCAGAAGATCATATCAGAAATATTAAACAAATCTGTCTGGACTGGGACACTTCTAATTAGTCATTTTCTAGCACTTTATATGCAAAGAAATGCACGTATTGTAATAAAACCATAAAACCTTGCCCTACTTGTACTTATTATAAAACAAAATGCAAATCAGACCTGGAGATTCAGCCCTATACTCTCAATACTTGGGAGGCTGAGGTAAGAAGATCATTAATTCAAGGCCAGACTGTTCTAGACAGCAATACTCTACTTGAATAAAATAAGGGGAGGGGTATTGAAGACATGGCTCAGAGACTGAGCTCTGTTCTTGAAGAGGACCTGTGTTCGAGTCCCAGCACCAACATGATGGCTAATAACTGTGCATAACTCCAGTTCCAATGGATCTGATGTCCTCTTCTGATCTCAATAGATATTGCATGACATGAGTGCACTAACACCTGTGCAGGCAAAAACATTCGTACACATAAAATAAAAAATAGCAAAAGAAAAAAGAAAAAAAGCAGAAATAAACAATTCTGCTCTGTGTACATATATGTGTGCATGTGTGTGGTGTGTGTGTGTGTGTGTGTGTGTGTGTATGTGTGTGTGGTATATCTCATGTGTGTTGTTGTGTTGTATGTGCCTGTTTGTGGATGTTTGTGCACATGTGCCTGACCACATGTGTAGAATACAGAGGTTGATTTTAGTTTTTTTGTCCTAGACACCTCTCTCTCTTCCTTTTATGAAACAGTTTCTCTCACTGAACCTGATCTCATAGATTCGCTTAGACTAACTAACCAGTGAGCTTCACGGATTTTCAGGTGTCCATCAAACCCAGCACAACAATGCTAGGCATTTTATATATACTCTGGGGATCTGAACTCAAGGTTCCCATAATAACATGGGGAAGCCCATTACTGACTGAGCCATCTCCCTAGACTCAGAAATTATTCATTTTGCCTCTGTACAGTTCTCTTCCATTACACCTATGACTGGACAAAATGAAATCATAATATCTTATTAAAATTGTGGAAAATATATAACTTATTTTAAAAGACAAAGATTGATTTTATCATGGCTACAAGTTTGGGCATTAGTTTAAAAAAATTTTAATGTGGGGGCTGGAGAGATGGCTCAACGCTTAGGAACACAGGCTGTTTTTGCAGAAGACCTGGGTTCGAATCCCAGCACCCACATGGCAGCTAAAAACTGTATGTAACTCTAGTTTCAGGCGACATGACAGCCTCTTCTTCCTTCCGGAAGCATTGAAGGACATGGGTGAACTTACATACATGCAGGTAATACATGCATACACATAATAAAAATAAATTAAAAAATTAAAAATTTAATGTATGTAGTTGAGCACAAATTATGTTACATATTAACTTTTGTTCCATAGAAGAATAATGAATGGATCCTTAATATTATTGACATTTCTTTAATAGAATCTGCCATTGTGAAGTAAAGTCAGTGAGAACTGTCAAATGTATGAACTGTATAGTAATGTTTTTCACCTTATAATTGGAGCAATACAGAAATCACAACCCACCCACCCCTCTGCCACTATCACATAAGAGATCTTATTGCTTCTGCTTATGGGATTGGTGGATTTACAACTGTTCATTACAACTGTACAAATCTTAGATGGAATTCATTTCTGTTTTCAGAGACAAATACTCATGTTTAATATAGTCGACCACTGTTGACTGAATAGTATACTGCAAACTTTTGGGAATCAGAAATAACTAAAGGCAAGGAAGACTTTTTATTTATAAGATCTGTGGCATTGACACAGATTAAATAATGTTTTGAAATTCACTTATTTGCAAAGGCTGATACTTTTGGAAATGATGTGAGATTTGTGAGATAGAATATGTGAACTGATGTGGCATTTTGAAGAAAGTTAATAAGTATTATTTTCATGAACTAAACACTTTGCAGTTACAAAATGATTAATGCCAACCAATTACATGTGGATGAAGATGAGTGAGTATGAATACAGATAATTAGGTATCTTATTGTATTACTTGAGAATAAGATTGTAGTAGTGAATTGTCTGTTCATATTTGATTTATCAGTTTTCATGATTAGGAATGTTCAACAAAGGAAATACCAATTAAGGTAAAATACCACCTTCTTTATGCACATTATTAATAGTTTATATTTACTTCCTATTTGTATAAAATACATTCAAATTATTTTGTATATCATTATCATGACAACTCTTTTCTACCTAGTTGCAGATATAGTTTAATAAATGGTGAGGGTCCATCTAAATTGTGTATGTAATGGAATAAAATTTGTATTCCCCCTTTAGTCCAAAATCAATTTACATTATAAATTTAATTTTAAAAACCTTACCTTTAAATTTTTAAACAGTCATCTATGACATATAATGTGCCCATCAGCTGTGTGCAGTTGTGCATGCCTTTAATTCGAGCATGCAGGAGGCACAGGCAGGGAGAATTTCTGTGAGTTTCTGGCCAGCCTGGTCTACAGAGGGAGTTCTAGGCCAACTGTGGCCACTCTCTCTCAAAAGACTAAATAAATAACAAATAAATATATAGCCTTTATGTAGCTATATTTCTATAAAATTTCTATATTTCTATCCATGCACCTGGCTGCCCTTCTCCTTCCTCTCTTCCTTCCTTCACTTCTCTCTCTGTTCTTCTCTTTATTTTTAAATATTTATTTCCTTTCTGTTAATTTCTTGCCTTCTGTCTTTTGTGTTCTCTTTTTGTCTATATAAAATGGTACAGACTAATATTATAGGCTCATGCTACAGAATAATAGGCCAGATAATACACAGATTACTCAGAAGTGCACTGATAATATATTCTCTTATAGTTTTGTCTTACTGATAACTATAAGATTATTTATTTCTTTTTAATGAATTATTGTGAATTTTATGCAATGTATTTTGATCCTATTTAGATCACCTTTCCAGTCTCCCTATCTGCACCTCTCTCGTAACACCCATCCCTGCCGAATTTCATGTACTTTGTCATACATATTAATGCCTATTGAGTCGTTTGTGGCCCCAAAAGTCCTTCTTTGTGCTTCAAATGGACCCTGGCTAACCCATCTAGTTTCAGACCCTTAAAAAAAAAATAAAAACTGATTCTTTCTCTCCTAGTAATTACCAGTTGCCAAAAGTTCCTGAGCTACTTTGGGGTATCTTATCCATTTCCTGAAGTCTATGTTGTAATTGTGATTTTGTCTGCACTGAGCTTGTGTGGGTCTTGTCCATGCTGTCAGTATTTCTGTAATATCATATACGTAACTTTCCAGCTGTCTGAAAAACTCTGTTTCCTTGTGGTCATCTACTATGTCTGACACTTACAATTTTTCTGCCCCATTTTCCACAATGGTCCCTGAGCCTGATGTAGCAGAGGTTTGATATAGGTGTACTACTGAAGAATGTGCACTTTGGAGTTTGTTTCCTGTCCTTTAGTCAGTTATGGCTTTCTGGGTTAATCGCTGTTGAGAGTTGAGTGATGCGTTAACTATTTTTCCAATCCCAGTTCTGCTACATTCACTCAGTCGTAAGTTCAGAGATTGCATTGTCAATGTATCACTTGGGGCTGGCCACTTCACAGACATTTTTCCTCTGCTGTGGACTATTTATGAAACTTTGTAGTAGCATGTTTGGTACTGTAAACATAGCCAAATACATATGACTGAAGAGGTCACAGATCCTCTAGAAACACTTACTTGTGTCACATTCATAGACCAAGATAATTTCTAACTGTATTCTAAGTTTATATAAATATTCATACTTATGGACATCAAACATCTAACCACTCTTCAAATATGGAGACTATTAGGTGATTTTTATACTGAAAATGTGTGGAAATTTGAAATTTTCATAGCTTATTTCTCTATGGACATGTATTATTACTGATTACTAGAATATTTCATTTCACTATATTTTGACCTTTTTTGTTTCAAAGTAAGTATAACACTTTGCATATTGACCAGCATTATATGAACATCTGTGGTCAGTATCTTCTGTTTCCTTTCCAATAATCACTGTACCGTGTTCCTTGTTACCCAATGTTTTAAACTCTTTTATGCAAAACCTTTTTACCCTATTATTTTAGATGTTTCCATTTTCCATTAATTTTCATTTTAAACAGTGTTTACCTCAACTGAAGTATTAAAAAAGAATTTCTTCTATTTTTGCTTCTTTCATTTGTAGTTTCTTTTAATTCTTCTACAATGCATTTTGTGATATATGTGATAT
>NW_008352267.1:9037845-9052340 GCF_000622305.1 Nannospalax galili
TCATCCACAACTGAGTTATACTTTATATAGAGAAAAACAAACAAATTGTAAATGTTCATTTTAATGAACTGATTCATACCAGTTAGGCCAGTGTGGTCCATTTTGATTCAGGAAGTAATACTATTTCTATCATCATACAAATATCTTTCATACAACTTTTCTGGTATATCTATTGATTTTAAAATATACTTGTTTTATTGTGTTTTTATTGCTTTGAGACATGGTCTCACCATATAACCCAGACTTACATTGAAATTTCAAAAGCCCTCTTGCCTCAGCCTCCTAAATGATGGAATTACAGGTAAAAAAAACACCCTGTTTGCATTTTTGAAACTTATTTTTTAAATATTTTATTTTTGTTTTTAATTCTGAACATATGTATAAGGGAATTATACATGAGGGTGGTACCCAGGGAGAGCAGAAGAAGGTGTTGGAGCCCCTGGAGCTGGAGATACAGGCAATTGTGAGCCATTGTTATGGGTACTGGTACTTGACTCTCACTGCAGAAGCATTAAAAATTCTTATTTGTTGAATTGTCTCTCAAGCCCCTGGAAGCTATTCTTGATTATTTAAATTTGAGACATGTGTGTGTGTGTGTGTGTGTGTGTGTGTGTGTGTGTGTGTGTGTGTGTGTTCCTGAACTTACGGTGGTGTTGTTTTCAGTGAAAGTTGAAAATATCATGTCGTGCAAGTATTTATACACTTGCCTTACCAAGCATGATAATTTTTGAACACAGTATATAACAGAGTATTAGCTCTTTATTCTCCTTTCACAGTTTTGACTAGGAGCGCTAACTCATTGTTTTAGGGTCAAACTTAAAACTTAGGAGAAGGGTGTCTACTGCTGTATTGTACCATTGTAAATAAGAAAGCTGTAGGTCAAACCACTTATGTTTAGTGGAGTCGAGAGGCCTCAAACAAAGAAGATGCTCATTTTGGTAAAACTGTCCATATTGTCAAATGGATGTTATCTCTACCTCTTATAAGGGGCTAAAATTATTGTTAGATCAAAAAGAGTAAATGGTGTGAGTTGATAGCTTGACTCAATCGTAGAGATTGTCATAGTGTTCCCAAAGACCAAGTAGAGGAGCCCACAGTAAAAGTGCTCCTCAATAGGTGTACATAAAATAATAAAGTTGGTTTAGCAAATGATGGTAAGTAACAGGTATGGTGGCACATGTCTACTCCCATCAGGCAGGAAGCAAAAGCAGGCGGGTCTCTGTGAGACTGAGGTCAGCCTGTTCCACATAACAAGTTCCAGGCCACCTCTTTCTAAAGTAAGATTGTCCCCCCCCCCAAAATAAATGGTGAGAGTATACACAGGGTTGCATTGCTAGGTCTGAATACACATTCATTAATTGACTTAACAGAGAAAGCTATACCAATATCTCTGGGGATCATATGATCAACACTTCTCTAAATATAAAGTTTCCTCAGTAATTGAACATAGGAGGAAACAAAGCCCAGATGCTAAAGAGGAAAAATGAAAATTTTGTTTAAAGCCATCATGGGAGAGAAGTCTAAATATTGGGTTCATTTGTAAATAATTTATTTATACAGATCTTTTCAAAATTCAAATGTGGAAATTAAAAACAAAGTGAAATCAACAGAATGATTTTCTTTTAATTTGTATCTAAATCAGTGACATATGCTTATGTTAAAAGTTATTTAATGAGAACACATTGGGGCAGGGGAGACAAATATGTGTGTATAATACTTGCCATACAACATAAAGACCAGCAATCATGTAGGAGTGGATCATGGCAGCACATATCTTCCAAACCTATCACTGAGTGGGTAGAACAAGAGGATCCCTGAGCTCCCAAATTAGCCAGTATAATTGATTAGGTGAGCATCAGGCTCAGTGAAAGATTCTGGCTAAAGAAAAAGAAAAAATATGTAGAGTAAATGAGGAAGACGCCTGACATCAGCCTTTAACTTCCACATGTACTCACATATACAAGAACAGATCAAACATATGCAACACAAACAGGCACACACACATACACAGACATGAACACACACTACAAACATGCACACACACATACACACATGTACACAGACATACATATGTGCACATACTACAAACATACAACAAACACACATGTACACATATACACAATGTACAGACACATGTACACACACACACACACACACACACGAAGACTTGGGGATCAAAAGTATACAACTGTGTCTCCTCTTAGGACAGAAGGCTGTCATGGCAAATAAAGAATGAATTGATGCACCCAGAGACTGAAAGTTATTTTCAACTATTCTCAAGGTTAGAGGGGTGAAAACTTAGAAGAGAAAATGCACAACTTGACTAAGCCTGAGTAAAGAGAATTTTACATCACCCTGAGATTTCCTTGTTAGTAGAGAAACTGAGTGTCATTAAACACTTGAGCATGGTTCTCCATACTGAAAAGGAAAATGGCTTTTTCTCTGATGAATAAAACTTTTCTTACATTAACTGGAAGGAAGAACTATGGAACAAACTTTTCTTTGCTGTGATTGAAATAAAGTTTATTCATTAAGCACTTCAAATGAAGATGTATACAACTAACTCCTCAGATTGTTTATACAGTGTTCATAGAAGATCACTCTCTGATCCTCCTTCTAATACCATATCTATGTCATGTTAACTTCACTACGCAGGAGTTTCATCTTGTGGGGCAGTTCCTAATAGCAATCAGAAAATGATCAGTTACACCCATAACAGTCATGTGATTATTTCACTAATGTGCATATTTTGCCAGCCCAGTAGTTACTATAGATTTCAAGATTTACAGCTGAGTAAGATTGTGGATTACCTTTCTACTCTGGTAGAAAATACAACAACTTCCAGCACTATGAATGCTAACCATCAGGGATAAAGTTTTAGGTCAATACCAACCTGATTTCTCAATATCCTGAATCAAGTATATGTAGTCTTCAGCAACAGGTTCTTACCATCAAGTTCTGGAAGGAACCAAATACAAAGACAATAGCCAGTATTGTTTGAGGCAGTTTATGAGATTCCACTGACAACAATGCAAAAAGAGGTACTGCATACTTGGCACTGGGCTTTCTATACAATAGCCTATGCTGTCTGGAGAGGCATTGTCCTAGAGTAACACTACTTAAACTCACTTTAAATATTTATATATGTTACGATGCTTGTAGAGTAGTAGGTTCCCATACTGCTTTTTCAAAAGACATTTAGTGTTAGTGTATTAGTCACTTTTCTGTTGCTGTGATAGAAACAGCAACCAAAGTAACTTATAGAAAGAAGAGTTTATTTGAGCTTACAGGTCCAGGGGAATTACAGTCTGTCATGGCAGAGAGGCATGGTGGCTGGATGTGGCTGGGCAGGAGCAGCACAAGCTAAGCCCTCACATCATCACACAAGCACAGGAAGCAAGAGAAGGACTGAAGATCCAGCAAGGCTTAAGAACTCTGTAAGCCCACCCCCAGTGGCATGCTTCCTCCAGGACAGCCACACCTTCTAAGATCTCCCAAAACAGCACCATCATCTGGGGACAAAATGTCCAAATACTTGGAACATATGAGGGACATTTTCATTCAACCACCACACCTCCTGGTCCACAGAGGCTTCTGCCCATATAAAATGTAAAATGTATTTAGTCCAACTTTAAAAGTCCCCATAGTTATTATCAATTTCACTACTATTAAAAGTCCACATTCAAAGTCTCTTCTGAAACTCAGGTAAATATCTTAACTGTAAGCCTCTAGAAAATCAAAAGACAAATTACATACTCCCAAAATACAATGGAACTGAATGCACATTACCATTCCAAAGGGGAGGAATGGAGGCATAGTAAGGAAATACCAGACCAAAACAACACCGAAAACCAGCAGGACAAACATCAAGTCCAGTAGCTCCATGCCTGATTTCTGGAATTTTACTTCCAAAGGGCTTAGATGGCTCAGCCTCTCCAATTTTGCTGTGTGCAACATACATCTCTCTCTTTGGTTGGTACCACTCCCTGTATGCAGTTCTTCTTGGCAGATGCCTCACAGGTCTGACACCATGAATGTCTTCTTGGGTCCTCCATTACCAACCAGGTTCCATCTGCACAGCTTCACGGTGCCTGTCCTCAGTGGCTTGCTGAAACCTTGGAGGAAGAATCAACGACTGCTTCACTCTTGCATCTTTCATGCCTTTAAAGCCAGCACCAGGTGAACAATACTGCCAAGTTTGGCTGCAAGTTTGAGATGGACCCCAGCTTGCTTTATCCATTTTAGAAGCTATTTTTTTCAGTGGCTACTGCAGAATTTTCCTTTCACAAGTTGGGGGATTAACTGGATATGGTATTGCCCTGGAGGTACTCTTTCCACTGTTTAAGTCCCAATCTCTAAGCCCCTTCTTAATCACTTTAATCTCCTTATCAAAGGGATCCTCTCCAGCTCATGCCAAGGCTCCAACATTCATCTTCCTAGTGCTCTTTTTCAATCCATACTGCATTTCTTTCTGCCCCATTTGCTCTTTTTCACTGAAAATCTGCATAATATTCACAATTAATAACCATGCCACCATTTTTTACCTTAGGCTGTCTTGAATGTTTTTCTGCCAGAGGAGTTAGTCCATTGCTTTTCATCTTAGTCTCAGGCAAGCTCTTTGGTTGAGGGCAGACTCTAGAAAGACTCTTTGCCAAATTATTCCAAGTGTTGTTTAAGTCCTTATTTCCCTCTGGAACTACATTGTTCTCAGCAATACTTTCTTCCAGGCATTTACTAGAATGGCATGTTAAGCTCTGCTTACAGCAATCAACTGCTTTTCCAGCCCAAACTTCCAAAGTCTTCCACATTCCTCCAAAATCCCACATGGGCAGGTTCTTCACAGTCAACAGCCTACTCTCTGGTACCAATTACTGTATTAGTCACTTTTCTGTTGCTATGATAGAAACAATGACCAAAGCAATTTATAGAAAGAAGACTTTATTTGAGCTTACAGGTCCAGTGGAATTACAGTCTGTCTTGGTGGGGATACATGGCAACAGAGGTGGTTAGAGGAGGAGAAGTGGAAGCTAAGCTCTCACATCATCACGAAGGCACAGGAAGCAAGAGAGCAACTGGAGATCTGGCAAGGCTTAAGAACTCTCTAAACCTACCCTCAGCAACATACTTCCTCCAGGATAGCCACACCTTCTAAGACCTCCCAAAGCAGTGCCATCATCTGGAGACAAAATGTTGGTGGAAAATACTTGGAGCCTATAGGGGACATTTTCATTCAAACCACCACAGTTAGTTAACCACCCACATATTCTCTCCTATTTAATTCTTCCTATGTGATTATTATATTCTCCACTTTCATAGTGACTGTATTCTGTAACCCTTTCCTTGACAACTACTGCTAGGGTCTGTTACTACTTTCCTGACATCCACTTTAAACACACATATCTAAATATTCAAAGCTAGTATCCACACATGAGAGAGAAAATTGCATTTGTCTTTCTTTCCTGGGTTACCTCATTCAGAATGATTATTTTTAGATCCATCAAATTACCATTTTTTTCAGTTGTATAAATTTCCAATGTGTACATATTTCACATTTTCCTTATTCATTTGTTGATGGGAAGCCTTTTTTCTACTCCCAGGCTACTGTAAATAGATCAGTACAGATACACAAGTATGCCTGTAAGACAACACAGTGTTTGTCTGAAATATATCAAGATGTAGTATAACTTGATTATATGTTAGATCTTTCAAGCCTTCTGAGGAACCTCCACACTAACTTCCGTATTGATTTTGCCACTTTGTAGTCTTAAGAAACAAAGAGTAAGTGTTCCCTCTCCCCATATTCAGTCAACTCAACTGTGGTATGATAAACTCTCAAAGTACTTTAATTTGTAGCTCCTTGATGGATAAGAATATTGAACATTAAAAAATATTGAGCTTGTTGCATACTGTCACCATTGCTGTGAGTTCATGAGTAACTGACCAGCTGCCTGTAAAACTGTTTCCTTGTGGTCATTTACCAGATCTGGTTCTTACATTCTTTTAATTGTGTTTAGTTTTCTGTATCCTCTGTAATTTGCATACAGTAAACCATTGTCAGAGGTATAACTGGTAAAGATATTCCCCATTCAGAAGGCTATTTCTTTCCTCAAATAGTGTCTGTTGCTATATAGAAGCTTTTATACTCATGAGGACTTATTTATCAATTATTCATCTTAATGTCTATGGTAGCATGGTCTTGTTCAGAAAGTCTTTTCTTGTATCTATAAGTTGCAATTTAGTCCCTACTTTCTTTTTCCTTTATCAGGCTTAAGGGAACAGGTCTTATGTTGAGGAACTTGATCAATTTTGATTTGAGTTTTGTGAAGGATGAAAGATAAAGATCTACTTTTATTCTTCTGAATGTAGTTTTCCTGTTTGACCAACACAATTGTTGAAGATTCTGTCTTTTCTCCAATGTGTATTTTTGCCTCTTTGTCAATAATCAGGTGCTCTAGGAAGGTTCATCCACATCTTCAATTCAATTTCAATGATCAATGTTTCAGTTTCTGTGTCAGTATTGTACTATTTTGAGTACTATACCTCTGTAGTATACCTTGAAATCAGGAATAGTGATACCTCCAGCAGTGTTATTATTATTTAGAATTTTTTGGTCTATCCTGGTTACTTTGTGCTTCTGTGTGAGATTTTTTTTTATTCCTGTGAATAATTGTTTTAGAATATTGATTGATATTGCATTTCATTGATATACAGGAAGGCTACTGATTTTTTAGTTTTAATTTCATAGCCTGATATTTTTCTGAATGGATTTACTAGATTTAGTTTTCTGATGGACTCTTTAGGGATTTTGATATACATTATGATATAATCTCCAAAATAAAAGGTACTTTGTTTTCTTCCTTTGCATTTGATTAGTCATAGTTCTCTAAAGAAACAAAATTGGTAAAATGAATACACACACACACACACACACACAATGTATTTACAGGATAGGGTCTGAGTTGTCCAACCATGGTTGTACCACAATGGAGAGGCTGAAAATCTGGCAATTTCTCAGTCCAAGAGGTAGTATATTTTAGCAGTCACAATCTGGCACTGAAGACTTTATGCATTCCTGGAGATATGCTAGTCTTCCATATATGTTGGAATCCAAGGAGTTGGTTAGAGAATTGAGACATGCTCACCAGTGAGAGAGAAGTCAAGGAGCAAAAAGCAAGAGCTCCCTTCTGCCATGTCCTTTTGTAAGGAATGCTGTCAGAAGGTAATGCCCACATTTAGAGCGGGTCTTCCAGCTTCAAAAAATCCCATCAAGAAGGTCTCTCTCATTTCAGCTAATCCTAGATCCAGGAAGATGACACCCAGGATTAACCATCACAGCATCAGATCTCCTTTATCTCGCTTACTTTGTTATTGCTCTACCTAAGATTTCAAGAAACATATTAAATAGGTATGGGGTAGATAGACATCTTGTTATAAACACAATTTTAATGGAAATGCTTTGAGGTTTTCTACATTTAGCATTATGTTGGATGTGGGCTTCCTGTATATTTCCTTTTCTATGATGCAATAAATCCCAGGTATTCCTAGATTTTCCAGGACTATTACGAATAGGGACTCTGGGTGTTCTCAAAGACATTTTCTTCATTTCATGAGGTGATTATATGGTTTTTACCCTTTAGATCATTTATGTGGTAGATAGCATTCTTCAGTTTATGTATGATAACATACAGTTATTTCAGCTTCTCTAGAATGAAGGTGAGTTGATCATAGTGGTTGATCTTTTTGGCGTATTTTTAAAAATATTTTATCTATTATTCTTATTTTATGTGTATGAGTATAAATGAGTAAATTTGCCTGTATGTATGTGGGTGCACCTGTGTCATGCAATGCCTTGGAAGTCAGAAGAGGGCTTCTGATTCCCCTGGAACTGGAGTTAAGGACAGTTTGTAGCCACCATGTGGGTGCTGGGAATTGAACCCAAGTCCTCTGTAAGAGCAGTCGGTGCTCTTAACAGCTGAGCCATCTCTTAACCCTGGTTTCCTTCTTTTTAAAGCATGGATATGGATCAGTAAGATGGCTCAGTGGGTAAAGGTACTCACTACTAAATCTGACCTCTTCAGTTTGAATCCTGGGACTCAGAAGTGGAAGGAAAGACTTGACTCCAGTAAGTGGTCTTCTGACCCCCCCATACATGCACTATAGCAAACACACACACGAATAAATGTAATAAAAAAACCTTGAGTTCTATTGTAGCAACTATGTGGGTGCTGGGAATCGATCTAGGGTCCTCTGGAAGAGCAGTTAGTGCTCTTAACTGCTGAGCCATCTCTCCATCTCCCTTTTTGGTTTATTATGAATTCAGTTTTCAAGTATTTTATTGAAAATTTGTGAGCTTATCATCTTTAGGATATTGGGCTATAATTTTATTCTTTTGTTAGAACTTTGTTAATACTGGGTTCCTAAAAATAGTGCAAAAGTGTTCTTTATCTTTATATTTACTGGAAATTTTGGGGAAAATTAATGTCAACTGTTTATTTAAAGTCTGGTAGAATTCTATGCTTAACATAACCATGTGGCCCTGGGCTTTTATCTTTTTTGAAATTTATAATAATTGTTTGTATTTAGTATGCTGCTATTGTATGTAAGAATAATTTACTTCACATTGATTTAAATTGATAGATCACATAAATATAGAAGTACTTCCATTTCTTTAAGATTTTCCAGTTTTGTGGAATACAGATTTTTTTAAAATAAATACTTATTTTCTGAATATCTTCAGTGTCTGTTACAATGTCTCCCTTTTTACCTCTAATTACTAATTTGAGTTTTTTCTCACTAAAGGAGAAAGAGAAACAACAGTGCTAAGATGTTGGTTTATATCACTAATTTCCTACAGAATAGAAGAGAACACCAATAAAGAAACTAATGATAATGCCTCTCAAAAAAAAAAAACTTTCAAAAGGCAGTAAAAAGGGAGAATGAGATAAGAGTAGAAATCAATGAAATAGAGATGAAATAAAGAGTTGGTTATTTGAAATGAGGGAGTCTCTCAAGCGGTAAGTGCCCGAGTTAGAATAACATGTTTGTGTGGGGCTTTCAAGTATAGTCATCTGTGCATTAACCTGGGCTGGCGTTTTCAGTCTTTCAGTACTTGTAGTATATTGTAATCATGCAGGTGTAACCTTATAATTGATTTGTGGCCTTAGTATAGAATTGTGATGTTACTATGGTGTTCTGTTAATAGAATTGCTCTGCCTCAATAGATTTATCCCTGCCAACTTCCCCCTTTCCTCTCTATAAAAACTTTGTGTAGATGTTCAATAAATGAGACTTGATCAGAAAGCCTGTCTTGTCTCCATTCTTCGCATCACTTGTCCCTTTCAGTCCCCTCTCCTCCCTCCAGGTACCCACATTGACTGTCTCGTGGGTCGGGACAGAATATCATATCACCCTTTGACACATAACACATCAGAATTATCCCAATGTCGGAATTAGGTCACCATTTCAACATTCACTTATATTTGTTCACATTGTTCTGTTACACTATGTAAGGATGCAAGAGCGCTACTGCTAAAACCATCTCCAGTGGTGTCTTCATATCTGGAAAATTATGACTGCCATTTTGGAATTGTTATTTTTTTTAATCATACACACACACACACACACACACACACACCAATCATGGCATAGTTCTACTGGAAAATTCCTGTAACTGTGAAATATATTAAAATTATTTTCTATGAAACACTAGCAAATTTTTATGGTATATAGATTTTTATGGTGTATGTGACTTCATTTCAAAATTAATTTTGCACTTTGATGATGAACACTGCATAAGAAAGAAAATTTTCATAGATGAACACATGAAGGAAAAGGAAATATTTTGTTACTGACATTAATATATTTGTTTCATCAGTCAATTAACTATATTTTTTCTCCTTTACAAAAATTTAAGATTTATAATGTTAGAAATTTGCAGACACAAGGCATGAGTCATTGGATGGAAAATTATAAGGAAAGACATCTTGAGGGTGAAATAGTCTTGTTGCAAGGACCCAACAGCTTTCTTGCTGACGGCAGGCAAGAATGAATGGGTACCAAGATAGATTTCCCTTTAAACTTTTGGTGAGTTCTTGCTGAGACTAGATTCTTCATGACAGAGACTAAAATTCAGACTGAGTTTTCAGAATATGTGCGCAGAAGCTTGACTGAAGTTTGATTAAGAAATGAGCTTCCTTTAATAATCTTTGACTGAAATAATTAGTATTCTGGAGATAGAATTTAAATAAAATCAACAACTGTTCCTTACAAAACTAGAAGTAAATAAAGTTTATTAACCTCTAATTAAAAAATACAAATTCAGGTGATTTTCATTTTAAAAGAAAATTATAAGAACAGCTGTCACTAAACTAGTTTTTAATATACTATGATAATTTACTATATACTAAAAAATTACTAGACTTATTAAAAATTTTTAAGAGTTTTTGAAATAGAGTCTCACTCTTCAGCCCAGGCTGGCCTGAAACACAGAATAAGCCTCCAGCCTTAAACTTCCAAGTGCTGGGATAACAGGAGTGAGCCAAAATACCCACCAGAATTCTTGAAGATAACACCTAGGGGCTCCATATTAACTGAAACTTTATAGAAATACTTTCTTAATTCCAAACATATATATTTAAGAAAATGAAATAGAATTAAACATAAGAAATATTTTATCAGTAATGGTTATTTCTATGATACTTATATCATAATAATTTCATAACAATTGGGCCTGGAGAGATGGCTCAGTTGTTAAGAGCACTGACTGTTCTTGCAGAGGACCTGGGTTCAGTTCCCAGCACCCACAGGGCAGCTGTCTCCAGGTGCCCTATTCCCCTGAGGGGCAGGGCCTGCTGTAGGAGAAGGGGCATTTACGGACCTAGGAGGAGACTACTGGCCCAAGATGAGTTGTCAAAAGTTAAGAGCGGGCTGTGAGCTGCCCATGAGGGCTTGTCTCTATGTAAGTTCCCCCATTTACCCCCTTCCTACCCCAAGGGCATAAATCCTAATAAATACACATAAAAATATACTATATGGTTTGTCTGGCTGCACAAGAGGCCCAGAGAGAACTCTAGTGACAGCAGCTAACAACCGTCCATTCATAACTCCAGTTTGAGGGGATCTAATGCTCTCTACTGACCTCTGTGGGCATAGCACAACAGAGGCTCACCTACCTACAGGCAGGCAATATACGCATACACATAAAATAAAAATAAAATATTTTTTAATTCATAATAAATCATTTAGTAAAATAAGCATGTTCTTTAAAAATACTCATTTTAATATTTGCAAATTATCTATAAAATATATCCTACGGACTAAGCAAATAAGTAGGAAAACCGTATGTGTATAAATTTTAGAGAATATGAATTTGACCTAGGAAACCACCTTCTTGGAAATGCTAAGGGTGGGCAACCCATGTCTCTTAATTATCCATTACTTTTATTTTTCCTGACCATGTTTTCCCTTAACTGATAGTTATTTACTAAAAATCTTGCTTTAGCTTCTGCCTCAGTTTTACCTCTATTATTACTGATATAGAAGATGCCATTCATTTGAAAACATGCTGAGTAACATATTTGAATTTATTTTTGTATTTTGGTAGGAAGACAGGTGGTGGTTATGTAATTTTTATTAGTGTGGTGTGTGTGTGTGTGTGTGTGTGTGTGTGTGTGTGTGTGTGTGTGTGAAGAGGAGAAAGTCCAGATATCCTTGGCTAGTGTAAAACTTTTTTCAATGTATATTTTTTTATTGAATTTTATTTTGGGGTATTTCATACAAAACATCTTAATCATCTTTATAGCTCCTCCCCCACCATCCACATCTGGATTTCATGTACTCTGTCAGGTATGTTAAGGTTTATTGAGTCAACTTTGTGTACCCAGATGTCCCCCAGTTAAAGTTCATCCACTAGGGTCTAGTCAGCCTATCTGGAGTCTCTCCCTTAAAGAAGATCAACTATCTCTAACCCAACAGTAAGCAGCTGCCAACTATTCTTTGACTAAGGTTGGAACCTACTCGCCATTACCCAGTTCTATGCTGGGTTTTTGTGTGATTGAATCAGCATAAGTCTGGTACATGCTAATACCATTGCTGTGAGTTACATGGGAAAGTTCCTAGAGGCCTTGAAAGTTCTGTTTCTTTATGATCATGCTCCAACTCTGGCTCTTACAATTGTTCCACCCCCTCTTCCACATGATCCCTGAGTTATGAGTGGGTGAATTTTAATAGAGGAGTCTTATACAGAAACACACCTTCTTACTCTCTACACTGTGGGAGGTTGTGACCTTCTGTGTGCATTATAAACTGCTGCATGTGGAAGCTTTGGTGGTGAGTGTTGAGAGATGTATTAGTTTTCACACTACCCTCTGTTCTTCTATGTTCCATGAGCCTTAGGTGTAGAAATTCCATTGCAGATGTATTACTAGGACTGGGCATCTCTAAGACAATTATTCGCTCTGTGTGGAACTTTTTATGTAGCCAAAGATGCCCTTGAATTTATCACCCTGTCTCTCTATTCAAGTGCTGAGATTATAGTTAAAGTTGTGCACTGCCTTGCCAGGTGTTCAGGGTGGTGTGGATCTAATCTGGGGTTTATTGCATACTAATTAAATAAGTCCAATTAACCAAAATCCAGGCCCCCTTTTATTATAAAAGAGATATTAATATAAGAATTAAATATGGTCTTTAATATAAGAATTAAAGTCCATTACAATTCTAGCTAGCAGTGTTTCTTAACCATGCTTTCAATGCACAAGTCCTCAGATTAAAATAAATTTTCCACAGTTCTCCTAATATGCCCTAAGTGTGGTATAAGTCATTAATGGTTTGAGATCAAATAACAAATTATGTGTGCTTGACAGAAAATCTCTGCTGGCAAGAACAAAATTTAGAAACCTAAGTATGTGTGGAATTGAACAGATAAGAGTTGCTTCCTGCAGATACATCTTTCAGAATGAATGAAAACACTTTTGCAATCTCTTAGAAATATACAGCTATTCCTTTAAGCAAAGAGTCCCAAGCTGCCCACATTTAAATATGTCAAAAAGGTACTAGGTTAAAAGAAATTTTCATACAAAATAAAAGCATTGGAAATATGTATGATTCCAACTTTTTTAATGGATTAGATAAATGCTTACATATAGATGCTTTTGTACCTATATGTACCTATATTTATATACAACAGTATGAGAATACAAACGATTGTGTTTGCATCTATTCATATAAACAATATTTAAATCAAATGATTTACATGAATGTGCATTGAAAGTTTGTATTTTCTTTTACTATCCAAATGCAAATCTTTCGACAAGACCAAAGGAAGTTGCATCATTAGAGAAGTCAAACATCTTAATTTACAAGAATAAGAAGCATCCTAATGAAATCTTATTTCTTACCCTCGTAGTATTTGTTAACTCACCATTCTGGTCATATACATACATACTCTGGTCTGACAAAATGATAAAATCAGCAGTGAATGTTTCAGACAAAAAAGAAATTAAAAAATTCAAGATTAGCTTGAGGGATGAGAAATACATAACATGGGATGACTGGCAGATGAAAGACTAAAACTGAACACAGAATAGCCAGAGGCAAGGCTTTAATTTTTTAACAATCCATTCTCGAATGTTTAACTTCCATATGGATAGTAAACTAGCTCCTTTGAGACCCATATTTATAAGAGAATTGAGAACTTGAGTAGATTCTCTATAGTGTTAGAAGGTGGAAAGTGTTGTACTGTTCAAACTAAAACCATCTACCAAATGGGCACTTATTGCCATGCAATAAATACTGTGTGCACTTGTGTGATCAGGTGTAAAGCTAGGTACTGAAGACAAAATAAGCTAGGTAATGAAGCCAGATTTTCATGGCACTTACATAAGGAAAACAGAAAATAAACAAATACCATAGTAACAAAAAATTAAAAACATAAAGCAATTTGGAGGAAAAGAGAGAAATCACTGTGATTATAGCTTGCTCAACTGACTTGCATGACTTCAATATGAGTGAGTTAAGTGGCATCTACCCTTTCCATTTGTGTGAAGTGAGGTAGGTAAGCATGGGTAGAGTGAGAATCAGATAGAGGTCACAGAAAATGTACAATATATATGATAACATAATGTAAATAAAATACAATGAATAAATTGCTTATATATGTTAAGCATTTTCTCAATTTTTATGCATTTCTATTTAATACAAAATATGACATTGATAACTTGTAAAAGAATTAAAATATCTGTTTATACTAAGTAATGCATTATAAAATATGAGAACTATAAGAGAAATTGTTGAAAAACCTGATGAGTTATTATACCAAGTTTAATTAGGGTAAAGAAAAAATTAAAGGAATATTTCTCATTAGAAATATATATTGTTGTTTTGCTAAGAAAATGGGCATTTAAGATTAACAATGATTTTAGTATTTTATCTCTCTCAATGTATTTAGTAGTGATATTACTGAATGCCATACATTAAAAGTGGTTTGAGCATGAACCAAT
>NW_008352267.1:9052640-9057970 GCF_000622305.1 Nannospalax galili
ATTTTGTATTAAAAATATATATTTCTATATTTTATCCAAACACTAAATTACATATAGACCCTTTATTAATTTATTATATTCCTATTGCATTTTGATAGGGTCTCTCTACCCCCAACCTACCTGGAAGTCACTATGTTAACCAGGCTGGCTTGATCTCATAGAGATCCACCTGTTTCTACCTCCTGAGGTCAGGAATTAAAGGCACATGCCACCATGTGTAGGATTAATTTTTTATTTTATTAAATATATAGTTACCAGTGTCTTTTTAATTACTTCCATGCATTAATTGTCACCTATTTTAGTAAACTGTATTTTATCAACTTTGAATATTTTGAAATTGGATTTTATATAACGTGTTATCATGCTTTGAAAGTTTTATGTATATTACAGTAATATTCTAGTTTTGTTACAGAAAACAGGCTTAAATCTATTAAATGTAAGAAAAGTATGAGTGCAAAGAGTTACATTATTAATAGGAATACATCAGTGACACAAGTAAGCTATGGCATGTGATTCAATATACCATGAACCCTAAGAACCTAAGAAGGTGCAGTTTAGTTATTGACCTGAAAGTAGAATTCATGAATGATGCATGACCAGTAACAAAAGTACTACCACAAAGCCTGTGACCTGAATCTCAGTCTCTCCCCATACAATAACTGTTTAAGATATAACATTGCTTAAGAGAAAAATTAAGTGTCACTGTTTCATCTCAGGTGCAGAATACTGAAAATCTGATTTGGGTAAAATGAAATCATTGATATGAGAACTTGAATGCTTCTTATGTCAAGTACTGTGGGGAAAGTATATGTTCTAGTTACCCTTTATTGGTGTGAATAAAACACTGACCAAAATCAACTTGGAAGGAAAGGGTTTATTTGAAATATACCACAGCCCATCATCAATGGAAGTCAGTGCAGGAACTCATGGCAGGAACCTGTAGTACAGACCACAGAGATACATTGCTTACTTGCTTTTTTCCATGGCCCATGTTCAACATGCTTTCCTGTATATCATAGGAACTCTTGCCCAGGGATGACACTGCCCACATTGGGCCAGGACCTCCCACATCACTCAACAATCAAGAAAATACCTTACAGACACGGTCACAGGCCAATCCAGTGCAAACAATTCCTTAATTGGGATTCCCTCTATCCAGGTGT
Source organism: Nannospalax galili (assembly GCF_000622305.1). NCBI lineage: Eukaryota > Metazoa > Chordata > Mammalia > Rodentia > Spalacidae > Nannospalax > Nannospalax galili. The sequence continues at coordinate 9,053,804 of NW_008352267.1, forward strand.
GTCAAGTGGACAACTAAAGTTATCCAGTACAATTAACCCCTTGTCAACTTGACAATTCACTTTAAACCACAACTTTTTATTTCTTACCTCAAAATTTCATGTTAGTATTAGTATTACAACACAAAAGAATACAAATCTAAAAGTCCCACATCTTAAGAAAGTTCAAACACTAAATGTTCAAAATCTTTCTTAAAATTTTCTTAACTGTGGGGTCCTATAAAATTCAAAACAAGTTACATACTGTCTTATTTTCTTCAAAGTGGTAGAACTGGGAACACTTAAGCAAAAACAAAGTCAAGCAAACTAGATGAAGCTTGAACATCTGGGATTCACTCAAGATTTTCTGGGCTACAAAGAGATTGAGTGCATCCACTTCTCTGGCTCTGCTGTCCACAGCACTCACAACTTGTTTGACAGGCTAGGCCAACTACACTCCACACCTGTCGCTGCTCTTAATGGTCATCCCATGATCCTGGGACCTCCAGTATGCTGAAGTCTCTACTGAAACTGAGGTTACAACTTCACCAATGGGCTCTTCTGGCCTCTCAAGGTGCAAAGCCTCAGATTCTTTTCATGACTCCTTCAGTTTGAGGGTCCTCACTGGAATTGAAGCTGCAATTTCACAAATGGCCTTTCATGGCCTCTTAGGGTGGTAAGCTTCAGCTACTCTTTTCATAGAGTAGCCTCCATGCTTTCAAAACCAGCACTATGTAGGATACTGTAGCAGAGAACTATTCTCTAAATGTCAAACTATCAACATATATCTTCTTCCGAAATTTAGTTTCACCTACTTCCTTAGGAGCATTACAAATAAACCGGACTGTTGAAATTCCACAAGAATAGAGGGGCCAGGAGAGTCAGCCATACCTGCCAACAAACCATTCAGCCTGAGTTGCACCAAAGGGGGGTGCTAAGGGTACCTAAGACAAAGAAGCCAGTACGGAGGGGATCTCACCATTTTGTGAAGTTGCCAGGAGGTCACAGGATCCATGCTTGGGTGTGTTGAACTTTCCATTTTTGCCTTAAAAGGGGGAGTACCAACTTTTCTTTATGTAACCACTTGCCCACTTCTCTGTTAGTAAGATAAATAAACTTGCTAGGATTTTCCACATTGTGATTTGGAGAATTTGTACCTCATTTTGTTGTAGGATAAAGGGAGAAGACAGCCAGACATTGTTCATGCCTTCTAGGAGGAATTTTAGCAACTGGGACTTACACATTGCAAAGTCATGCTCCCAGCGTGAGATCTAGCCTAGGGTCCCCTATGAACCACATCTTCTGTGTGCTGATCAAGAGGAAATACTTCCAAGAAGATTCCACTTAATGATGCTGGTTTCTTGCTCACAGCTGATAGTTCAGTCCCTGTTGACAAGCGTCAATTATCTCAGTAAAACAAAGGGTCACTTCAGTGATATTGATCACTTTTTAAAAAATATTTTATTTATTATTTGTATTTTGTGGGTATGAGTGTATTGCCTGCATGTATGTGAGTGCAACCATTCCATACAATGCTGAGGAGGTCAGAAGACAGTGTTGGATTCCTCTGAAACTGGAGTTAAGGACAGTTCATAGCCACTATATGGGTGCTGAGAATTGAACCTGGGTCCTCTGCAAGAGAAGCCAGTGCTCTCAACCACTGAGCCTTCCCTTTAGCCCTGCTGATCTCTTCTAAATCACAGCTGATCTTCAAGCCGAAGGTGACCAGAAGCCACAGATTCTCAATTCAAAATATCAATCAAAGAGGTCAGGTAATCATTGCTTCCCAATGAAACTTCACAAGCCTTGCATCCATTATCTATAACTCTTTCAGTATTATTTCAAAATTCCTACAGAACAGTTACTAAGCTGTGAACAGTCAATGATTTTCCTGGTCCAAAGCTCCAAAGTCTTCCACAATCCTCCAAAAACACATCTTGATCAGGTCTGTAAAATCAATACCTGACTCCTGGTACCAATTTCTGTTCTAGTTACCCTCTATTGCTGTGATAAAACACTGATCAAAAAAATAAAAAATAAATAACTTGAGGAGAAAGGGTTTTATTTGGCTTATAGCACAGCCCTTCATCAAGGTAAACCAAGGCAGGAACTCAGGGCAGGAACCTGGAGCACAGACCACAGAGGTGCGTTGTTTACTTGTTCCTGTGGTCTGGGCTCAGCCTGCTTTCTTTTTTTTTTCCAGTCAGGGTTGTATTTTTAGTTCTAATATTTTATTGTGTTCTTGTGCATTTCGTATAATATATCTTAATCAAATTTAGACTCCCTCCTCCCAACCCCAAGAGCCCCACCTCCAACAGATTTCAGGTATTCTGTCATATATGTTAAGTTCTATCCAGTCAAGCATTTGTGTCCAGTTGTCCCTTGATGCAAATTCTGATCTCAGAAGCTAACCAGGGTAGGGCCATGAATTTTTGTTCAAAGTCCTTGAGGTAATTGGACTGGAGGGAACATCCCTCAACATAATTAAAGCCATACATAACAAACCCACAGCTAACATCATTCTAAGTGGAGAAAAACTGGAAGAAATCCCATTGAAATCAGGAACCAGGCAAGGCTGTCATCTGTCTCCACTTCTTTTACCAGAGTGCTTGAAACTTGCAAGAACAATAACGTAAGAGCAGGAAATTAAAGGAGTAATAATTGGAAAAGATATCAAATTACTCCTTTTTGCACATGATATGATATTATATCCAAGAGACACCAAAAACTCCACCAGAAAACTCTTAGAATTTATTAACATGTTCAGTAAAGTGGCAGGTTACAAAATTAACCTGTGAAAGTCTGTAGCCTTTCTATATACCAATAACCACCAATCAGAGAAAAAGTACATGGAAACACTCCCCTTTACAGTAACTGTAAAAAAATAAAATATCTTGGAATAAAGCTGACCAAAGTCATTAAAGAGATCTACAATGAAAATTTTAAATCTTTAAAGAAAGAGATTGGGGAAGACATAAGAAGATGGAAGAACCTCTCATGCTCAAGGAAGAAATAATATTGTGAAAATGACCACCCTACCAAAAGCCATTTTTGATTCAATGCAATGCCGATCAAAATCTGCATGACATTTTCCACAGAATTGGAAAAAGCCCATCATAAGATTCATATAGAAGCACAGAAGACCTCAGATAGCCAAAGCAACCCTGAGCACTAAGAGCAATGTTGGGGGGATTACTATACCAGCTTTCAAGCTGTATTACAGAGCTATAATCATAAGAACAACATGGTACCGGCACAAAAATAGACCCATAGATCAATGGAACAAAATTGAAGACTCAAATATGAGTAAATGCAATTTCAGCCACCTGATACTTGACAAAGGGGCCAAGAATATTCACTGGAGGAAAGACAGCATATTCAGCAAATGGTGCTGGCAAAACTGGATCTCCAACTGTATGACAATGAAATTAAACCCTAATCTTTCACCTTGCACAAAAGTCAATTCCAATTGGATCAAAGACCTCTATATAAAGCCTGAAACTCTGAAACTGTTAGAAGCAAACATTGGGAAAACCTACAAGATATAGGTGTAGGAAAGGATTTTTTTAAACCAGATGTCAATTGCTCAGGAAACATGGTCAAGAATCATCAAATGGGACCTCATTAAACTAAAAAGCATCTGTACATCAAAGGTGTCAACAAGGGAAGTGAACAGAAAACCCACAGAATGGCAGATAATCTTCACCAGCAACACATCTAACAAAGGTTTAACATCCAGAACATACGACGAACTCAAAAAAAAAAAAAAAAGCCAGAGAATCAAAATAGGAAGTAACCCAATTAAAAGATGGCCGAAGGAGCTGAACAGAAAGTTCTCAAAAGAAGTAAAGATGGCTAAGAAGCATCTTAAAAATAGTTCAACATCAATAATCATTAGAGAAATGCAGATTAAAATCACTTTAAGATTTCATCTTACCAGAGGCTGGCTAAGATCAGTAAAATAAAAACTCCAAATGCTGGAGAAGATATGAAAAAAAAAAAAAAAAAAAAAAAAAAAAAAAAAAAAGTAATGGGGAGATATGGGAGGTGCTGGAAGGGAGGGAGTGGGCATGGATTTGATCAAAACACCTTATATGCATGTATGAAATTCTCAATAAACTTTTTGTAAAAGTTAAAAAAAAAAAAAGATGGCTCAGCAGTTAAGAGCACTGACTGCTCTTGCAGAGGACC
>NW_008352267.1:9057989-9095165 GCF_000622305.1 Nannospalax galili
AAGAGATGGAAACAACCTAAGTGTCCCTCAATTGATGAGTGGATAATGAAAATGTGGTTCATTTATATCATGGAGTTTTACTCAGCAGTAAGGAAAGATGAAATCATGAAATTTGCAGGTAAATGGATGGAACTAGAAACCCTTACACTAAGTAAAATAACACAGATGCAGAAAAAAAAATGACATATGTTCTCCCCCATATGTGGATCCTAGAACCAAATCTTGATAAGTGAGTATGTATCCAGGCATAACTACAGGAACCAGGATAATGGAAGGGAAATATGGAGGTAAAGGAAAAGATAAAACCTGAAAGAGAAGAAAAGTAAGAAACAGGCATTAATAAGGGAGATATGGATAAAAATTAGGTTAGTTTAAGGGAAGGGGGAGGGAAGAGTATTCAAGGAACTTAGGGGATAAAGGGAAAGAATGAGCTCAAGAAAGTTGGGACCATAAGAGAAGGATATTATTAAAGGGAGAAAGGGGAAAATGGGGGCACCTCAATTGGGGAAACCAAGATGGAGGGGTTAGACAATGCGAGAGATAAATAATACCTAGCTAGTTTTAAAAACCAGAGGGAACCATATTAGTCCAAGAACCTACTGAAAATTATATATAGCAGATCAAGAAATATATATCTAGGCAAGTTTTATCTAAGAACAATCAGTCTTTGCCCAAGATTTATCTACATGGTACACAGTAATTAAAAGTATCAGACTGGTGGAACTAGCCATCTTGGATGTTTAACAGACATACTTTGAGGCCTATACTAATTTTGTCAGAGGGACATAAAGGGCAATTTTGCTCCTTGCCTTCCTATGTTGACTAGTTTCAGGTGACTATGAGCATCTCTCACAATGTCCTGTAATTGTGATAGGTGACCTGTCCTCTTGATCAAGGAGGCTGAGGAGACCCCACTTGATGGACTTGAACCAGTGTGCAGTCTACAAAGAGGAGGGTCAACAGAGAGGAATCATGTACTTTGTGCTTCCAAGAGAAGCCAACCATTGTCGAGCAGACCTTTGACTTATCTTCACATAGGTGGAACTGGTAAAAGGAATAACCAGGAGCTCCTACCAAGCCCATGTGACCCCTGAAAAACAGATCCTCAAATGACCTTTAGAGTAAAAATAAATTGGTTTATCTGGGCCAACTGTATGGCCTTAAACACCCAAATAGAAAGTACAACCAAAGATTAAAGGGGCCAGTATAATTTTTTAAGAGTCCATATGTATAGCTAAAGGCTACATAGTAAGCAACAATGTCAGATAGAAGATACCTTCTTTTAAGTTGTTAGTAAGGGTTGCTTAAGGGACTCCCAGATAGTAACCCAGCATAGAACTGGGAAAATGAACAGCAGACCCCAATTTTATCTAAAGGAATATTGACAACTGGTTGCTACTAGATGAGGAACAGCTGATCTTCCTAAAACAAAGACCTCTAGATAGGCTGACTGGATTCGCCAGGTGGACAAATAGTGGGGAATGGCTGGGGGTGCAGACAACACAGCAGACATTAGCAGGGATATCAGAGTGTAAGGTCTCTAATTGGGGAGGGAGGCTATGCAAGGGTGCCATTTGGGAAGTGGGTGTATAGTTGAATAAGATGGTTTGGGATGTTCAGTGTGATATACACACACAAAAAAATCAACAAATTAAAAAAATGAATTATATTTGAGAATGAAGCATAAAAATTGATGTCATGTTAATTAGTAGAAGTGATAAACATTACCATTATAATCTACCGATGACTTTATAGACATACACAGGTGCCAAGGATCCAAGTGCAACCAATTATGACTAGTAATTAATCAGATACATACAGATAAGAGATGCATGTGCCAACATCTGAGTGTTATTAGCAAAAATAATGAGTCTTTCTGTAAGAAACAATATCTTACAAGGTTTATACTGAATTCAATATTGTATGCATGTATTAATTTAACAGCAAACCTAAAAATTTTATAGCCACATTTGAAAGAGATGTATCTTTACTCTGGAAACTGTTATTGAGTATGTTAAAGCTCTAATGAAATGCTTTTTTAAAAAAAGATAAATAAATAAAAAATACTTGTTGAATGGAATGGTTGAATGAATAAATGATCAATATTAAATAAATATGAAAATGGAAAAAATCAAAAGAAGAAAGATGAAAGGAGGGATGCAGGGAGGGAGAGGAAGAGAGAGTGAGAGACAGAGATAGAGAAAAGAGAGACCATCTAGAGATCCTTAATTTTTATATTTGTGAATAGGTGTATATGAGGTTGTGTCTGTTTGTGGGTATGTACATATGAGTACTGGTGACCATGGAGGACAGAAGAGTGTGTCAGATCCCTTCGATCTCAAGAAATAGTCACTGTGAACAACCTGATATGGTGATACATTATGGTCCTTTGGCAGATCATGAAATGTTCTCAACCAATGAGTCCTCTCCCCAACCCTCACCACTAAGTTACACATGAATTAAAGCAAATCAAGTTTTGGGTAGAGAAAAATATGTAGTATATCCAACATTTTAACCTATATTATCTCATTTATAAGCAATATTTGAGAGTTCCATAACAAGCTCCAGGTGGTTCTAAAAGAGTGATTTATCCATGTATTATTTTGCATTATTTATGAAAGACAATGCACCACATTATATATAATAGAATAATAGTGGAAATTGGCTTAACACTAATTGTCCATACAATTGTGTAGGAAACATAAAACAGACTCACATAAGTAGCTTAAAATTGTTCATTGGAGGAGACCATAAATATTTTGTAAGTCAATCTATCTTGCTGAAGTTTCATATTTAAACTATAATTTCAAATTTAGAAATGAGGAGTTAGTACAAATCATAAGAAAACTATAAAGAATTACAGATATTTCTATTGATGTGTCTTGAAATGAGGAGAGGCCTTTAAATTAGGTCACCATTTGCCTTATACTGGTAAGTAAATAAGAGTGAATGGTGCTCAGTGGTCTACATTTCCATGATTAAATCATAAGGAAAGGAAACACATTCCAGAAAACAAGAACCCATGATTAACAGATAGAAGAATGTGCAAGATACACATTTTTGGCTGGGCATTATTATTTCTCACAGCTGCATTCTTATTATGTACTGAGAATAAACTTTTAAGTAAATGTGATATAGTGTCCAGTTTAAAAAATAACTCAGCATTGATGGTTTTATTAAGATTGTAAACATTTTACTTCATTTCATTCAGTTTTGTGTGTTTATATCTTGGTTTGCTTTCTATTGATTGTTGTGATAAAAACACTGAGCAAACCAAATCAACTTGGGAAGGGAAGGATTTTTTTTTTCCCATATCTCCTGGTTCACAGTTCATCACTGAAGGAAGTCAGGCCAGGAAGTAATAGCTGGAACACAGAGGCAGGGGCTAAAGCATAGACCATGGAGGAATGCTGCTTACAGCTCCTCTGGCCAGGGCTCAGCCTGCTTTGTTATGCAACACAGGGATGGTAGTGCCCACACAGGGGTGGCTGTTCCCCTCATCACTCAACAATCAAGAAAAAGCTTCGGAAGCATGACCACGGGCTAATTTAATCGTAATAAACTCTGACTGGAGGTTCCCTCTACCCAGGTATGTCAAATCCACAACTGAACTTATTCAGCATAGTATTTGCTTCACATTTCTTCTGCATATTAACATATATAACAAATGCTGCTTCACGTTGGAAACTCATTTTTTCTATGTAAATTCGGCATCTCCTTTAAGGTAATAAAATGAAAGCAATCTGATGAGCAGTGACATAAATGCTCTCCGTAAGTAAATAAACACAATGCTATTATTCTCTAGAGTGGACTGATTGCAGGATTCTAGGAAAATATTGTACAACCATGATCTTTCCAAAAGAAATGGTTATCTCTTACCTCACCTACAAGACAAAATATAGCTTTGCAGATACTCACATATAACTTAATTTGTGTAAAAATTGCTTCCTTGATTATTTATTAAACTTTCTCTAAAATTCTGATTGTTATTTAAATTTTTTTTTAAATATTGTATTTATTATTTTTATGTGTATGTGTATATTGCCTGCATGTAGGTAAGTGCACCCATGTCATGCAATGCCCGCAGAGGACAGAAGAGGCTGTCAGACCCCCTGGGACTACAGTTACAGACAGCTGTTAGTTGCCATGTGAGTGCTGGGATTTGTACCCGGGTCTTCTGCAAGAACAGCCAGTGTTCTTAACCACTGAGCCATCTCTCCAGCCCAATTATTTACATTTTTATTGACTTTTGCTTTGATATCATTATAATCATTACCTACCCCACCTAGCAGAGGGTCCATGTGGTGTGGTTTATATTATTTACATTTAAATAAATTTAAAAGAAAACAACATCAATAATAGGTAACATTTAAAGTAACATTTTGTTGATTTAGATAGTTGGCTAATATTCTTTCTTATAGAATTTTTGTGATTTTCATGCAATATAATTTGATGGTAGTTAGATTCCCTCCCTTCTCTGCACCTCCTCCCATGCCCCCCTGATTAAAGTAATATCATATATGTGTACATATATGTGTACTATGGCCTATAGAGTCAGATTTGTGTTCCTAAATGTCCTTCAGTCAATCTTCTAGGTTAATCAAATAATCCCATTCCTGTAAGTCACTGTCTCTCACCCAGCAGTCATAAACTGCCAAAAGTTCCTTAGGTAGGGTTGGGTTTTCTTACCAAATTCCCCCTCCAACTGGATTTTTGTCTGGTTCGAGTTTGCATTGGACTTATGCATGCTGTCATTGCTGTGAGTAAATGACCGGCTATCTGGAAGACTATTTCCTTGTGGTTATCCACTCCTTCTGGCTCCTACAAGATTTTTTCCACCTGCTCTTTCTCAGTAATCCCTGAGCCTTGGAAGGCAGAGATTTCACATAAGTGTCCTATTCAGAGATAAGCAATTTGTGGCCTCTTGTTCTCTGCACGTTGGTCAATTGTGTGTTTCTGTGTTTATCACCATCTGCTACATAAGGAAACTTCTTTGGTGAGAGTTGAGAGATGAGTAGGGGTTTCATTGAAGATGCGTCCCTTTGGACACTTTGGACACTTATTCTTGTATTTGACAAGTTCTGGAACTTTGTAATCATCTCCATCTGTTTCAAAAAGAAGCTTCTCTTCTTATGCAGGGTGAAATATGCACTAACCTGTAAACATGAGTATGCATATTTAGAATAAAGTAAGGGATTTCATTGGTATAGAGGCATGGTAAATAGATTTTTCTCTATGATCTATTACCCTCTCCAGCTATGTGCATTTAAGCAGGCCTAAATTCTAATCATTAAATTGTTGATTACCCATAAGTTAAAAGTGCCCCTAGTATACCAACAGTGATAGTTTACTGGACCAGTTGTTATTTATTAGGCTTTACAGGTGGGTAGAGCAATTGATTGGTTTTTTTTTCCTTGGCAGCTTTTACAATATCCTCTGATACCATAAGAGCTACTCTTTAGAGAGGAGGCTTCCTGGTCAGTTGCAGCTTGATTGATTCAAGTTCTATGTCCCAACTTTGGCTTATCTTCAGCAACAGGTTTTTACTTTCGAGCTCAGGCAGGAAATCAAGGGTTGTAGCAATGGCCTGTGTTATTTTAAATGTCCCTTTTACTACTCTGAACCACAAATCAAAGAGATTTCTCTTGGCACTGTTCTTTATTGTTGTGTCATTGTTGTTGTTTGTTATATAACCTTCATCTAGACACATGAACTTCTATATTTATTGTATATGTATTTTTCAGTAGAACTTTAAGCTAATAATGATGTAACTATAAACCACATCTAACGTTCTTAGTGCATAAAGTGTCAAATATGACATGAAACAGGTATATTTCATTAATGATATTACATTTTTGTTGTGTTATTGCTGTTTTGAGACAAGGTCTTCATGTAGCCCCAGTGAGCCTGTAATTCCCTGTGTAAACCATGCTGGCCTTGATTTCACAGAGATCCATCTGCCTCTCCCTCCTTGATTCTGGGATTAAATGTGTGTGCCACCACATCCAGCTAATACTAGAATTTGTTTTGTTATCATACCCTTGAAACAATAGAATATTTGGTTCTTCTTGAAAGTAGGCTAGGATGTTGTTTATCTAATATATCTCAAATATCCAACCAAAAATTGCTAATAGAGAGTCTTCCCTTGGACAGTTGTATAATGGGACATTAAAAAATATATTCCTTATGTTTTACATAAATACATAAGTTTACAAATATGAAATATTTCACTGTTGGGGACTAAGTGTATATCAAACTAATATAGTAAAATAGAACATTTTTTAAAAATTACTCTAAAGTCATACATAGTTTTTCCTCAATGAAAATGCAAGAAAACAGTTCTAACAATAAAATAACTATACATGTAGAAGTGAAATTCTTTTATAAATGATAGTTCTCGTATATGACAAACCAAATGATACACAGTCCACCTACACAGGCAGTGGAATAGATGGGATATAGATAGGATAAAAACATAAAAATGGATTGTACAACTTAACATTTGTTGAAACTTCCTAACAAGGGAGATACACTTTCTAACCATATGTCTGAAAGAGTAGATGGACTCACTAAGGGGAAGAGTGATGGAGGGCAGTATCAGACCTAATTCTCTTCCCTTAAGACTGAGTGAAGTTCTGGAGGCAGGAGTTGGACAGGCAATATGCATCCTCTCCAGTGTATAAAACTACTTGATAGAGGCAGAGGGTATTATAAGTCAGATTGCGTAGGCAGTGCTTTCAGTGTTTTCTTTTGCCTGTTCTGTGACCAGCCTTTTTGGGAATAGCTGACTTAGCATCATGCAAGAAAATAGTTTATTTTTTCAGATGCTACCAGTTTTTTTAATTCTCATTGTCCAAGTGGGGGACTGGTATTATTCCAGACAGGTTTATCAGAGAAACCCTGTCTCAGTCACCCTCACTATCCTTTCCTGATGAAGACTCAGGAACACAATAGGGCATTTCAGAGACAGCATTTCAAGTGTCAGAGATATCTTGCCTTTCATAGGATCTTAGAATATGAAAAGAAATCAGACATTGGGAAGATTATGAACAGAGAAATTGATTTCAATAAGGTTTTTAGAAAGCATTCTGAAAAAACATGAGAGTGCAAAAAAGTATTTTACTAATTGTGTGGGATAAAAAATCTGTTTCCAAATTTGAGGTTATCATACTAAATCATAGCTCATAAATAATCCCTAGTATTGGAAGTTTACAGAATATTGAATAGTAATTTGGAATATTTTTTCATTTCATACATGAAGTACAAAATATCTGTGTAAAATTATAACATGAGTTATTATTTCTTATGTATAATTTAGAGTTAAATGTACAAATTTTATGGAAAATTTAGAGCATGGAATGCCTATTAGCTAATGGAGTTATTATTGTGACAAGGTGAAAAACAGTGACTGAACACACTGTAAACCTGCTGGCACAATGTAAGTAAATGGCCAATATTTTGAGGTCAAATCAAGATATATAATTTATCTCTTGAAGTACAAATAGATTGTTTCTATTTCCTGGCAACAGTGAATACGGATGAATATGTAACTGTCTAGTAGGAAATAACTGAAGAATGTATAATGAAAGCATGGTACACTCAGAGGCTGAAATAATATTCAGCTCTTTAAAAATATAGGAAATTTTCAGATAAATGAATAGAACTGGAAACAATCATCTTGAGTGAGGTAAACCAGACACAGACAAATGTTACATGTTCTTTCTCATTGCTGGATCCTTACTTTGAATATTACATGTGCATGTTTCAATCAGAAAATACAGAGATATCAGGAAAATAATAAACAGCCAGAGGTTGTGGGAGGAGTTTTCATGGACAGAAGAGAGAATGCAGTGATATAAAAAGGGAAAAGAGAATAATAGAGTAGGACGTGGTAATGTGTGAGGGTCGCTGAATGAGAGGGTGGAGCAAGGAGAGAGTATAACTAACACTCAATGATATTAGAAGAATCCATAAGGAAACCTACAATTATAGATGCTTCTTAATGTATAAACATTATAAAAAGGAATAGGGGCTGGAGAGATGGCTCGGTGGTTAAGAGCACTGACTGCTCTTGCAGAGGACCCAGGTTCGATTCCCAGCACCAACATGACGTCTACAAACCTGTCCTTAACTACAGTTCCAGGGGAATCCAAAGCTCTCTTCTGACCTCAGCATTGCATGACGTCGGTGCACTCACATACATGCAGGCAATACACTCATACACATAAAATTAAAAATAAACAAAATAAAAATGAATAAATAAAAAGATATTAAAATGAGTTACATTGTAGTAGAGGGACACTGTCCATAGTAAACGCCATAGGCTTGAACAATAAAAACCCAATGACAAGGATGGACTTCCTCTCCCAAATAGCACCTCAACCATCTCCCTGCTTTGGGAGCATCTTAAGTCCCTCCCAACGCTCCAGGGATCAGGCTTTCCTCCTGTCTACTAGGTACCTGGACTTCCTTGTCCCATCACCTCTCCTACATCTCCTACTCACAGAAATTTGTGATTGCCTTAGGAGCATGACTCAGCCTCTGGGGGTGAGGTGTCCAAATCGTGCCATGCTCATCCCCTGCTTTGGGACCATCTGCAGTAACCACATTGCTCCAGGGCTCAGGCTTCCTGAAGACTAGTAGGAACCAGCTCATCCATTTTCCATCTCCTCTTCTTTAACCAGCCACTATTCATCTGAAATTACTGAAGTACTTCTAACTACCAGGGTCACTGGAGAGCTTCTGAGCAGCCTTATCAGGATCCATCTGGTCCTTCCAATGTAAAATCAAAAGAAAGAATCTGAAGCCTAGAGTAACTAACTTTTCCTACTCAATCTAAAAGCAACCAACGTACATCAATAATTCAAACAGAATCAAACTTCAACTCAACAAAGGAAGGCTGGAGTTTCATACCAGAATGACAAGCAAACAACAATATAATAAGTCCTCACCAATGTCCACCAGTCCTATAGAAGCGTTCTACAAATGAGAACTTCCTAGAGGTAACCCAGAACCCAGAATTTAAAAGAATTCTCATAAACATTATCAAATGATTTAATGAATATAAAAGAACAACTCAATAAACTAAAAGAAAATAGGGATAAACTGACTGAATTCACAAAAGAGATAGAAACATTGAAGAAAAGTCAGGTTGTAATGAAGATGAAAGTGAAAAACTTAATAAGCCAATTTGAAACAATAGGAGAAATCCTTACCAACAGAATGAATGAAATGGAAAACAAAATATCAAGACTGGATGAAAAAGTTGAAAAATTGGACTGCTCAAGCAAAGAATATGAAAAATTAAGAATAAAAACAGGAATGGAACATGCAGGAAATGTGGGACATCAGGAGAAGTTGAAATATATATATCATAGGTACAGAGGAAAGAGAAATATCCTAAATAAATGGTATTTACCATATCTTCAACAGGATTATGGAAGAAAATTTCCCATAAGTTAAGGAAACACATACAGTTACAACAAACACACATAACACCTAATAGACAGCACCAGAAAAGAAACTATCCATGCTATATCATAGTAAAAACACTAAATGTACAGAACAACGAGATAATTATTGAAAGCTGAAAGAGAAAAACAGGTCACATATAAAGGAATACTTATGATAATTACATTTGACATTTCAATGCAAGCTATGAAAGCCAGAAGAGCCTGGGAAAAAGCTTTCCAAATTCTAAGTGATCATAGATACCAACTCAGAATAATTTACCCAGAAAAACTGTCTATCATAGTTGAAGGAAACAAAAAAATCTTCCATGACACAAACAGGCTGAAAGCCATCAAACCAGGTCTCCAGAGAATACATGAAGCAATACAAAAACTGAAGGAAGTAATAATGACTATACCCAAGAGGCAAGTAAAGCAACACAGACTCAGAAGAACAAGAAACATATAATCTCTCATTAGTGGATCTTACCTCAAAATCCTTATATGTGCGTTTATAACCTGTTTTAACCTCATGAGCCAGGAAAATGGGAAGGAACCATGGAGGTAAAGAAAAAGAAAGAGCCCAAGAGAGGGAGATAGCAGCAGGCAATAGTTTCCATGGGGAATGGGGGTATTTAAGAGAGAAGAAAAAAAGGGAGGATTTACAAGGAACTATAGGGGCAAAAGGGAAGGAGCTCAAGAGTTCTGGGATAACAGGAAACAGGCATTGCAAGGAATGTTGAACAGCTGGCAACACTAATTTGATAGGCTTTAACATATAAGACAGAATGCATGAAATATCATCAGGTGGTTGCAGATAAGGGAGGTCTAAATATGTTTAAAATATATTGTATGAAATCCATAAAAAATCAATAACAACATACATTAAATATAAAGGCAAGTAAGTCATAAGAAAAAGAAAAAAATAAGTAAATTCATAACAAGCAATGAGAAACAATACATTAAAATTCCCAGAAAAATACACTAGGATCAGTATCTGTTGGATACACCACAGAATTCTACTAGATTTTCAAAGAAGAACTAATATCAATACTCCTCAAACTATTGTTTAAAATAGAAAAGTAAAATACTGCCAAATAATATGTATCTATATATATATGTAATATTGCATTACATTGATAGAAGTGATTGTAAGATCATTCTCCTCTCTTGATAAATACTTTTCAGCTTTTAAAATGAGGATGTTCTTTTTCTCAAAGCACCATGTGTGATTCTGGAGGACATTATACTAAATGGCCTAAGCCTGACAAAGAAAGACAAATACCACAAGGTCTTAGTAGCATATGAAAATTTAAGAAGTTTTACTAATATTAGCAAAGAATATAATGGTAGTATTCAAAGAAAATGGTAACATCCTTTTGAAACAAGGGTAATAGTACAAAATCATATTTGAAGTTCTAATATACTTGGTAATGATCAGAATGTGCTCATTAAACATTGTCTGCACAAATGTATATGAAAATTACATGTAGTCACTGAGTGTTTCAGGAACTGGCTTAAAGTAGAGCATAGGACAAAGAGCTGATAAAATTCAAGCTAAAGTAAAGGAGTTAAAGTGACATATAATAAACAAACATGATTTTTAAAAGATCTGCTTATTTGTCCATCTTATTATAAATATGTTCACACAGTGTCTGTTCTAGGGATGAGAAGAAAAAATCAATTAAATGTGAATGAATGAATGAATTCAATAAGCATAATGATAAAGGCTATATGCTTAGTAAATATAATGAAGAAACAATAAATCCAATTAAAATTATCAGATTTTCAGAGCAAATATTTGGACAACATATATGCTGTTTGAAAGGCCTAGAGGAGCTTCTTTTCATTATATAAAAATACAAATAACAGGTACAAACTCATAAGATAAACAGGTAAGTATTTCTGAAAAGAACAATGGAACAAGAAATATTTTATTCATGATAAAATAAAGGAATTTATTAGCAAAAAAAAGAAAGAAATCAGAGAACCTGAAGGCTAATAGGGCTTCACATTAATGGCTTTCCAGACACTTTTCAATTAATATGTGCCCCTATTGTCTCCAGAGAATACAATTATCTGAATTTAAAGGCAGACTGAGTCTCAAAAATATGAGACTCACAATTCTTGAAGGTAATTATAAAGTTTATTTGATCAGTTTGCATATTAGAGACTGTGTTTGTGTACACATGTGTGTTTCTGTGTATACCCGTATGAGTCTCTGTCTGTGCCTCTCTGTGTCTGTGTGTGTCTTTGTCAAGAATTCTCAAGTCAACATGTTTCATTAAAGGGACAGTACAGATGCAGTAGGAGAAAAAACACAACTTAATGTTACTTCTGAATTATAGGTCGTAGAAATAAAAAAATTAAGATGTTATCAAGAAAAATAATGTATCAGGGAAGTTAAAATGAAAGTGCTTTAAGTAGAACATGGAGTCTCTAAATAACATGTCAAACTTGTTAAAATGATGGCTTCATGCTCAATGTAGAAACAATAAATAACAAAGAGAAAGTTTAGGAGATGCTACATGTATTTTTTATCTCAATTGTGATGATGTTGAGCTGACACGAAAAACAACACTTACTAAAAGGGAATGAGAGATGTTCTATTTCTGAACCACATCTTAGTTACTGCAGACTGGTAACATGGATTCCACTTGCTCCAAAAAATATGTTACATCCAGTTTCATGAAGTGCATATAGGTTCAAACAAAAGAAAGTCATAAAGTATGGCAAGTTTTCAAATGCACTTGTAGGAACAAGAAGAAGGTACAAAAGAACAATGAGTGATGTCAATTATAGACCTTAGATGTTATTTGATGAAAGTCTTAGCTTTGGAGTTTGTTCTAAATGTGGTCTGTAAAGATACTCCATTCTAAAAGTATTCACCTGTTAGTCACAAGGACGTAAGTTCAGATACAGAAGTGTATTATGAATGGCTTTCAAAGGGCCTAAGTATAAACCAAAATGATTTTTCAATCAATCTGCAACTTTCCAACTCTCCACAAATCACAGAATTTCTAATCTCTTATTCAGTCTCATAGAATTCTTAATGCAGGGGCTGGAGAGATGGTTCAGCAGTTAAGAACACTGGCTGTTCTTGCAGAAGACCCAGGTTTGAATCCCAGCACCCAAATGGCAGCTAACAACTGTCTGTAACTCAAGTTCCAGGGGATCCAACAGCCTCTTCTGACCTCTGAAGGCATTGCACGACACGGGTGCACTTACCTACATGTAGGCAATACATGCATACACATAAAATAAAAACAATAAATAAAATATTTTAAGTAAAAATATATCCTTAACACAGTTGCGATTATTTTTTCCTTTGAAATTTCAGTTCAAAGGTGACACAGATATTTGCCACTGAAGCTCCAAATAGCACATATTAATATGTGGATAATAAAAGCAAAGAAATGCATTTTGTCTCAGATTTTCTAAGAAAAATGAAAACATAGCAAATAGCTGAAGTTTGGAAGACCATAGGGGAGAGTCTAATACTATGATTCTGTTAATAAATATACTATTAAATTTACTTTTATGGATTACTCTTATACCCATAGATTAATACATCTTTCTACTGTCACCAGGGAAACTTATTCATGCAGCAGATGGTGAATAACAAGGAGACCCAAAACTGGCCATTCTGCAGAGAATAATAGACTTCAAACTGCTTATATCTGAAAAGGACACCTACATCAAACTTCTGCATCCCAAGGCTCATGGATCGTTGTCGAAGAGCAGGTATAAAGATTGGAAGAGCTGAGGTGGAGGATGAACACGGTGAAACGGATTTTCCCAGGGAGCTGAGAAGTTACATGAATTTACACCAATGGTGATGACATGCACAAGTTACACCTCAGCACAATCCCAGCACGGATGTGGGGAGGTGGGCAAGAAACACCAACCCTCTGAAAGCCTATTGGTAATCAATGGTTGCCGGGACTGGGAGAATCAGTATTGTTTAGCCTGAGTCTCTTCGTAGTTTGATCAGGTTCCAGCGAATGGACACATACTGAAGGGCATTTTGGGATACAAAGTTGACTCTATAGGCTATAATACACACACACACACACACACACACACATATGTGTGTGTGTGTGTGTGTGTGTGTGTGTGTGTGTGTCTAGAGAATAAGCAAGGGGGTGGGGACCTAAATATAACCAAATATTTTTTCTGTCTCTAAGTTCCAAATGCTAATACTAAAATCATGAGGGGCTGGAGAGATGGCTCGGTGGTTAAGATTACTGATCGCTCTTGCAGAGGACCTGGGTTCGATTCCCAGCACCCACATGACAGCTACAATCCGGCTTTAACTCCTGTTCCAGGGAAATCTGAAGCCCTCTTCTGACCTCCGTGGCATTTCACAATATGAGTGTACTCACATACATGGAGGCAATACACTCAAACACATAAAATAAAAATAATAAATAAAATATTTTTTAAAAATACTAAAAACATGAGCCACCATGACAATTAAGACTATGCAAAATTTCATATTGTCCTTAGAATCTGTGTCATTATTGCAGTATTATCTTTGCTTAGTACAAATCTTGGGTTAGATCCTCACCGCTCTAAAACATGTATATCAACAAAGACCTGTCAAGTAGCACATCAGTTTATAAATTCAGTGATGAAGACAATCTTATTGAAAATTAGAGAAAAAAGGGAGGCAGAGGCAGGCAGATCTCTGTGAGCTTGAGGCCAGCCTGGTTTACATAGTGATTTCCAGGACAGCTAGAGCTACAGGGGGACTCTGTCTCAAAAAGACAAAAACAAAACAAAACAAAATAAACAAACAAAAAAACCTGTAGTTGTATGCATGACACGGGTGTACTTACCTACATGCAGGCAGAATGCTCATACACATAAAATAAAAATAATAAATAAAATATTTTAAAAACTGTTGTTGTAGACTGTCTTAAATGTTAATGAATTGGGTAACATGAATCTAATTCACAAGGCATACAGATTAAAACTAGAGGTCAAAACATCCAATTAATTCATTAAGAGATATCATTGCAGAATATATTACATAATTTGCTGAATATTTTTGACATGGAATTGTTCCTCAAATAAGCATCTGGTATATTATAAATATTAATTACTATGATTTTATATTATACATAATCAAAAATAAAGCAGAAGGAAATTTGTTTTAAAGTCTTTTAACATGTATTTAATCATTTAAATATATAAAGAAAAAGCAAGAACCAGAAGTTTTTTTTATGACAATATGTTGCATTTTTCTAAGTCAAATATAATAGAAGAAGCAGATCTCCAACTGAAGCAAATGCAGTCCAGTATCCTATCCCAGCTGCCATGTGGTCATTGTTGTGGTTAACAGGCTTGACATTTGTGCCAGACTGTTGGTTGATTTTCTGTTTTTTATACTAACAAGACATTATCTCTCCTCTCTCTCTCTCTCTTTCTCTCTCTCTCTCCCTCCCCCCATCTCTACCTCCTTCCATCCCCTCCCGTTTTAAAGTACCACTATTTTCCCCATTTCTTCCATGACACAAGTCTCTACTGTTGCTGCCCAGGGTAGTCCGATAGACTTCCAAAATTACACAGACTGTTGCCACAGCCCTTGATTACCTCCCAGGACTTGAAAGTAAGACCTATTTTTGAAGACAGGACACATTTCAGATACAGGATTTGGAGCAATGGAACTGTAACTGACCTGGAAGCCTTCTCCCCTAAAGGCTAGCTCTCATAACTTTAGAGAACACTACACAAGCTGCTAAAGTAGATCATCAGTTTATATTCCAACTCCAGCTTCAAAACCCAATAACCACATAAATGACTAGCTCAGCAAATGACATTGGTATAGTAGTGATACTTTTATCTTGGGGGTAAACAATGACTATCCAATTGGACTTAATACTCACTCAATGGGAGGAAATTCATGTGTGGTATTGTAAACATATCCAAATACACATGGCTAGAGAGGTCTTGGATCTTCGAGAAAATTCCAGAGCTGTCACAACCCTAAACAAATGTAATTTCTTACTATGTGCAAAATATGGATATTTATATTTACAGACAAGTATCCCAGTCACCACTCATCAAAGAAATTTCTTTTGTAACAGACAGAGACAATTACGGAGTTCCACAACTGGTTACACACAGACATTGTCTGTGAATTGCCCACTTCTAAATGGCATATTTATTATGCAACATCTGCACCTAAGTTTCATGGGCATAAAACAAGAGGTAAAGAGGACACTAATGCATCTCTCAATTCTCATCAATAAAGCACCCTAATGCAACAGAGGGTAAGGAACACAAAAGGTCACAAATGGACAAAGCATGGAGCGTAAGAGTGTGGGTCTTTGGACAGAATTCTTATATTAAACTCTACCCACCCAGGACTTAGGGACTATTGTGGAAGAAGGGATAGAAAGATTGGAAGAGCCAGGATGGAGGTGCACAATCATATGGAAACAGTCTTATAAACCCATGGAACCTGCTCATATGAACCTACAGCAATGGTTTCAGCACACACAAGACCTGTGCAAACTCACGCAGACAAAAACCCAGCACAGAACTCTGGAAATGGGCAACAAGCCCCACTCTTAGTTGAAGAGTTATTAACAGCTGATTACTTCTGGGTTAGGAAGAGTTGATCTTCTTAAAGGGAGGGACTCTAGGTAGGCTGCATAGACTCCAGTGGATGAACTTGCACTGAGGGACATATGGGGACACTAACTTTACACGGTAGGCTTAACACAAATGGCTAAATGTATGAATTCCATTGGGGCGGGGGCTATGAGAAAGTGACAATGGGGAAGGGGATATAAAGATGATTAAGACTGAAAAAAGATGTTGGGTATGAAATACACAAAAGTTCAATTAAAACATTTACCCACAAAAAAAAAGTCTTTTACTGATTTCCACAGTGATTGCACCAGTATGCAAATACAACAATAGTAGATGAGGATTTCCCTTTCTGTGCATTCATGCCAGAGTTTGATGTTATTTGTTCTCTTAATCTTAGCCATTCTCACTGGTGTTAGATAAATTCTTAAGATAGTTTTTATTTATATTTTCCTAATTATTAACAATATCAAACACTTTGTAAGTTGTTTATTTATCAATGTTATTTCTTCTTTTGTGAGCTCTCTGTTCTGATCCAGAGCCCATTTTTTAATTGGGTAAATAGTTTTCTTCATTCTTGTGTGTGTGTGTGTGTGTGTGTTCTTTGTATAATCTCGATATTTATTCTCTATTGAGTAAAACACTGATGAAGATTTTTCTCCCACTTTGCAGACTTTCAATTCATTTGATAGATTGATTTCCTTTGCTCTATAAAAACTTTGTAGTTTAATGAGGTCCCCTTGTTCATTGCTGACCTTAATTCTGGAGCAACTGATGTCTGGTTTAGAAAGTCCTTTCTTACACATATATCTTGTAAGGAACATATCTGGTGTCACACTGAGGGTTTGATCCCTTTGAGTTGAGTTTTGTACAGGGTAATAAGTATGAAACTAATTCCATTCTGATATACATAGAGATCCAATTTTGCCAGCAACATTTGTTGATGATGCTGTCTTTCCTCCACTGTGTGTTCTTGGTACTTTTGTTGAATAACAGGTTGCAGAAATTGTGTGTACTTATCAGGCTCTTATTTTTGTTGTTGTTCCATTGAACTGCAATTTTCTTTTTGTGCCAATGCCATCCTGTTTTAATGACTAAGGCTCTGAAATACAAATTTGGGTATGTTAATTCCCACCACACTGCTCTTTGTGCTCAGGATTGCTTTGGCTATCTGGAGTCTTTAGTGTTTTAATTTGAATTTTAGGATGAATTTTTCTTGTTCTTTAATATTTATTTTATTTTTATCTTAAGTGTTTGAGGGTATTGCCTGCATGTATGTAATACATCCATATCACACATTCCTGCAGATATCAGAAGAGGGCATCAGACTGCACTGGAACTGGTGTTATGGATGGTTGTTGGTTGCCTTGTGGGTGCTGGGAATTGAATTCTGGTCCTCTGCAAGAACAGCCATTCCTCTTAATTGTTGAGTCATCTCATGAGGCCCTAGGTTGATTTTTTTTTCTATTTCTGTGAAGTATGGTATAGGTATTTTAATTGACCATTCTCACTATACTGATTATACCAATCCATGAACACTAGAGGTCATTCCATCACCTTGTGTCTTCTTCAATCTCCTGATTTAAATATTTGATTGAAAAGATCTTCAACATTTTTGGTTAGGTTTATCCTTAAACTATATATATATATATATGTGTGTGTGTGTGTGTGTGTGTGTGTGTGTGTGTGTGTGCCCCAATGAGAAAAGCAAAATGTCTCTCACCAACCATAGTAATTGAATGCCAAGCAAAGTTTTCTGGATCTCTTCATTCCTAGATAGAAGCTATGCTGGAAAAGAAACTCATGAAGGCAACAGAAGGAACAGGGTGCTATGTCCAGCACATAAATCGGGAAAGCTATGGATTTTTGAAGATTGATTTTGTAGCCTGACACTTTGTTTTATGCATTGATAATTTCTAGAATTTTCTGGTGGAAGGAGATTTTCTGGGTAATATATCATCTGCAACTAAGGATAATTTGATCTCTTCCAATTAGTAACACTTTATTTTCCTTCTCTTGTCTTATTGCTGTAGCTAAACTTTCAAACACTGTATTGAAAAGAAGAGGGGTTAGGGGCAACCTTGTCTGGTTTGTGATTGTAATGGGAATGTTTGAAGTTTCTCTCAATTTAAATGGTGTTGGCTGTGGGCTTGTTGTATGCAGCCTTAATTATGTTGAGGTAAGTTCCATCCAGATCACTTCCCTCTGGGACATTTATCATGAATGCATGCTGGATTCTTTTCAAAGACCCATCTGTGTCTATTCAGGTGAACATGTAATTTTTCTCTTTAAGTACATTTATATACTTGTATATATTGAATAATCCCTACCTACATGTTTGGAATAAAACCTACTTAATCATTGTGGATGCGTATCTGTATACAATATGCAAGTCTTTTACTGAGAATGTTTGCATCTCTGTTGATTAGGGTTATGGACCTATGGTTTTAATTTTGTTTTGTCTCCTCCCGGTTTGAGTATTAGATTAATACTGATGTCATAAATGTAGTTAGTTCTCACTGTTTTTCCTTTAGAATATTTTAACTAGTATTGCTAACATATCTTCTTTGTATGTATGATAAAATTTGGCTGTGATTCTTTCTAGGCCAAGGGTTTTTTTAGCCAGCAGGATTCATTTTACTGTTTTGATTTTTGATGTTCTTGTTATAAGTCTATTTAAGCTGTTCATCACTCCCTGATTTAGCTTTGGTGGTTTCCATGAATTTAGAAATTGATTTCCTTTATTTTTTTCAAATTTAATAGAGCATACATTTTTAAAGTATTATCTTATAATGTTCTGGATCTTTTTGGTATCTGTTGTGATGTTTCTCATTTTATCTCTGATTTTGCTGATTTGGATTTGCTCTTTCTTTTGCATAACAGGTCTGTCCATCTATCTTGTTAATCTTTTCAAGGGCACAGCCCTTATATTAAGGATTCTTTTATTGTATTTTTGGTGGTGGTGGTGGTGGTGCTTATATTTCAGTAATTTCTTCTCTCATTTTTGTGTTTTTTCTTGTCTGATGTGTTTCATTTTTGTTTATTTTTGCTCTTCAAGACTCTTGTTTTACATCATTAAATCATTTATGTGTGTTATTTCTGATTTTTTTAATGTAGGCACCTAGGCTGTAAACTTCCCTCCTAGTGTTGCTTTTGTGTGTCCCAGAGAAATGTTTCTGTGTGTTATATTATTATTATTTTCATTTACTGAATGATTCAATGCATCTATATTGTCTTCAAGCTCTTTTTCTCCATTCTGCACATGGTTCATTCTATTCCTGAGACTTTCTTCTAAGGTTGTTGTTTGACTTATTGAGTTTTCATTTCAGAATCATTTCCATTTGTGTTGTTTTTCAGCATTTGTATCTTTGTTGAGTTCTAGTTTAATGTCATTGACTCTCTTATTTTATTCATCTCTTTGTTGTTCTTTGTGAGATTTTCATGTTGCTCAGTTGTTTGAATATACTTAAAATACTTTATTTAAATATTTGAGTTCTTTGTATGGAAGTTACTCCAGGTAGTTTTCATTAGGTGCCATGTTTATAGAATTAGTGATTTGTGTAGGGAGCATGTTATTTTATGGTTTCATGTTGTTTCTTTCCTGGCTAAGACTTTCACATCTGTGTTAGATGGCTGTTTTTTGGTTGCTTGTTTTTCTTTTTTTCTTTTTTTTCTTTAAGTCAAGTACTGTTGTTTTTTTTCTTTCAGTATTGTTATTTGTAGTGTTCAAGACTTACTGGTGAGACCTGAAAAAGCTATTTCCTCAATGAGGCTTTTATTATGTGAGAGAATAGCTCAAGTCTTTCTCTAAAATGAAAGCATTGTTCTGTGTCAAGCTTCCTGTACGTGTGTGAAGTTTTCAGTATGAGTTGTAGAACAGTCCCCAAACCTGCGGGCATTTCCCTGAGTAAAATCTGCCCCCAAAATCTGGTTCCCAGCTTCAGCTGGATCTGTTGGAAAATGAGGAACTGCCAGTCCTTGTGGGCCTTATCTACTTTACAGTTTTTGTGTGTTATTGATCTTGCAAGTTTTTCTACTGGTACATCACCCCTACAATTCTGTCATTATAATGTTTATTTGTTCAGAAACAATGCTATGCTAAATCTTTTGTAGATATTTTCTTATGAGAATCTCATCCACTCCTTATAATAATTCAAAAGGTGGTTAGTAACATTCTTATTTGATAGATAAGTAAATGGAATATCAAATGTTGCTATTTAAATAATATATGAAAAGGGTAAATTGGAATTTGAAGCTAATATAGATATTTTACTTATTTCTAGGCTTATATGATATAATTTATTTTATGTATCCAGAAATTATCAACTTTTTCCAGATTCCTTCCTAACAATATTACTTTTCTACAAATTGTTATAAACTATAATACAAAAATAGCAGCAATAACCATCATAAAAAATTCTGATTTATTGATTGTGATTAAGTTATTTTAAGTTTTGTATAAATGTTTGGATAGGTCTTTTTAAAAAAATAATAAAGAATGCTTATACTAACCTACCATGTGTCAAGTATATTTAACACTATTTTGTGAATCATAGCTCACTGACTCCTGACTTCAAACAACAGATTTTGTTTAGTGAGATTTCCATTGTGTCAAGGATCAAAACACTCATTTATGAACAAGATATAAAATTGGTTCACATCATACTGCAGTGAAATGGCAAAACCTGGATTTGAGTAGGTTGTATGCCTTTAGGGTACATAATTTAACCAAAGTGCCATGCAGTTTTTAGTACAGAGGAAAACCAATGACTATAAACTGGATGGATGAAATAATGTATAAATAGAAGGTGAAATAGATTATGTAGGCTTAAATAAATGTTTTTGGTTAGCAAACTCAAAAGGACAGATTTTTATGTAAATATTTAAAAGTAAAAAAATCAAGACAGATTCAAAATATGAGCAGTGCTTAGACAGTTTTGTGTAGATGAGAACACATTCTTAGACATATGGGTAAGAAACTCAATTGTTCAAATATTTATATTGTATTATAAAATTTTATTATCTATGAAAAATTAAGTGTAAGGAAAAGATTTTTTGTTCAGTTTTCAAATCCAATACTATTTTTTGAAGATTCTGTTTTATGAGTTAACATTTCAGTTACCATGCTAATACAACAAAACTATTTTATGAAATTTCATAAATGATGACAAAAAGTGTAAATTGAAAGTGAAAAAGGTCTCAATAGATTATTTCAAAAAAAGTTTGACATCAATATAAAAAATATAATATTGTATTTAGTGTGTGTACCGTAGTTCTTAAGCTATGAAGAAAACCCTCAATGTTCTGAGATATAACTCTTACATGATTCCTAGACATTAGTCTATTCTATAATTTTCCCTATCTTATTTGGCATTCATTTATTCATTGTTCAAAATACTAGATTTCAGTGGAACAATTTTATGTAAGTATATATTGTGCTTTGACCATGTTACTCTGATAAATTCATTCCTTCTTCCTTTTTGTCCCTGTTCCTTCTATTAAGCATATTGTTAATAGTTGCATTTTATTTTTGAAAACCCTAAGCAATAAATATGGAAAAACTGTGCAGCATTTTATTTTTGTCTTTGTCAAGTAAAATACTCATTCTTTGGTGTTACACTAGACATAGTACTAGAACTTAGAGGTAGTAATCTTTATTGTATTTTCAAAAAGTGTGAATTTACAAAACAAAAAGTAAATCTCCACAGGTAGAGATGTTTTTAACAATATGGACATAATATGAAATAAAATCTTAACCAATCTTACAACTAAAAATTTACTATTATATATGCAAGTTTACATTATGTAAGCAAGTTTACTGATCCATCTGCTCCTTCTCTGTTCTGGGCATATGACCTATACCCCTCAGGCCCTTCCTTCTCCTCTACCCAAGACAATATAAGATAGAGCATGGATGTGATATCCATAATTTACCTTTAAAAATGCAGAAATCAGTGGTGTTTTTGTTCTCATTACAATGGCTATTACTTAGCAAGCAAGTACATTGAACATTTATATTTTGTTCTTCACAAAATTCTGGTTTTAGATTTTTAGTACTCTAAAAATAGTAACTGAGAAAGGAAAATTTTATTTAAAAAATCTTTTATTTTACACTTTGTATGTTTCAGTCTCTAATCAATTTGCCTTGTTACTCTGAATTTCAGGAGACATAGCATGACCTTTAACATGATATAACCTCTAGGTGATTGGCTCATGCAAACTGAAAAAAACAAATGTTTAAATTAATGTAATTGAATTCTGTTCTGCTAAAAACTTCAAGCATTTTGATCTATCAAAACGGTACATAATTCCAATTTGTTTCATCCCATTTGCTATTTTCTATATTTTATATTTTTGATGTACTTTTCCATTTGCTGTGTTAATTTAGCAATATAAAATATACATGGGAAAGATTCAGAATATATTTTCTGGTTATTTTACATTTTGATATATTGATAATAACTGATAGATCATTTTGAAACGGGGTTAATTCATAAATAAAATGCTTAAAAAATACATTTTTTTCATTCATTTTCTGTCATAAAATAATCCTGTACATCATAACATTATTTTACTTGTTTAGTGTTTATAACATGCTTAAAATTTATGGACTATTTCTCCTTTAAGATCATTTTGGTTATGAAACATTCTACTTTAAATGTTCAAGATATAAACCTTGAATAGTGTGATGGTTTGAATGAGAATGCTCCTCCATGGCCTCCAAGTATTTGAATACATTTTCCCCAGTTGGTCTTACTGTTTTGGGAGGCTTTAGATGTGATCTTGCTGAAAGAAGTGTATCACTAGGGGGTTGGCTTTGAGAGTTCTTAATACTGCTGGGTTTCTAAAACAGCAACAAAATGGTAACTAAGACAGAAGTTGGTACCTGGATCTTGGGGTATTGCTGTTACAGGCCTGAACAAGTGGGATTTTGAAGGTGGAAGACTGCAAGTTTGGATTAGAAAATCTGTTGAATGCCCTAAGCAGAGTTTAACGGGCCTGACTAGTAGGATCCTAGAAGAAAGTAGTACTAAGAAAAATGTAGTTCAAGAGGGAAATAAGCATTTAATCAGCAACTGGGATATTTTTGTCAAAGAGTCTGTCTGGAGTATGCCCACAACATAAAAGTTTCCCTGAGGCTAAGTTCGAAAGTAAGGGACTAATTTCTTTGGTGGAGAAAATTTCAAGACAGCCTAACATAGAAATGGTGGCTTGACTATTAATAGTGAATATTATACAGATCTACAGTGAAACAAGAACAGGTTGGGCAGAAAGAGATGCAAAATATACAGTTTGGATTAACAAGGAGCACTTGAAAGATTAAAGTTGGAGCCAAAGCATTAGATGAAGGAAAGGCTCTTCTTGATAAGGAGATTAGAGTGATTGAGGAGAGGCCTAGAGGTTTGCATTGAAACAACGGAAAGAGAACTTTTAGAACAAGACCACAGCCAACTAGGCCCCCAGCTTCTGAAAGGAAAATGTCAGAGAGGTTTTCTACTCCTAGAAAACTCCCAGCATATAAAAGCTGCTGGAAATAAGGACAAATAGGCCAGAATCCATCCCAGATCAGCAGCCAAACTTGGCAGTGGTGTTCTTGTAGTACTGGTTTCAAATGAATGAAAAATGCAAGAGTGAAAGAGTCATTGGTTCTTCCCCCGCAGTTTCAGAGAGCTGTTGAGGCCAGGCAATGTGTAGGGTAGGCATTCCTGCATGAAGAAGGCCCTGACAGGCCATTGCATGATGCTGTGAAGCTGAAGCCTGATTGGAATTGGAGAAGCCAGGGTGGCATAAGGAGATGTTAGAACCTTGAGATGTCTGCCAGGGAATACTGCATAGAGGGAGTGGTAATAACCCAAGAGAGAGATATATGTTGCACACAGGAAAACTGAAGGGGCTGAGCCAGTTAGAAGTAAATCCCAGAAGTCAAACATGGAGCTACCGGATTTAGTGCTTTCCACGTTGGGTTTTGGTCTTCTTTTGATCTGGTATTTCTTTGATATGCTCCCATTTCTCTCTTTTGAAATGGGAATGTGTATTCTGCTCCATTGGATGTTGGGAGTATGTTATATGTCTTTTGATTTTACAGGGGCTTACAGTTAAGAGATTGCATTGAATCTCAGGAGAGACTTTGAACTCTCAACTTTGAATAGTATTGATACTGGTAAAGACTATGGAGACTTTTAAAAGTAGGCTAAACACAGTTTGCATTTTCTAGGTCCTATGGGATCCAGGGAGAAGAATGTAGTGGTTTGAATGAGAATATCTCACATGAGCTCCAAGTATTTGAACACTTTGTTCCCAGTAGAGGGTGTAGTTTTGGGAGACTTTAGGAGATGTGGCCTTGTTGGAGAAAGTGTGTCACTGGGGGTGGGCTTTGAGAGTTCTTAAACATTGCTGAATTTCCTGTGATCCTCTGCTTCTTGTGACTACTTCAAGACATGAGAATTCTCTATCTACTCAGGGGATCTCTTGAAACCATGCCTCCTCACCATGATGGACTCTGATTCCTCTTGAACTGTAAACTCAAATAAAAACTTTCCCCTATAAGTTTCCTTGGTCATGCTGTTTTACCACAGCAACAGAAAGGTAACTGAGGTAAAGAGTTTCTCTTTTTTATGTAAACTCTGATGATTTATTAGGATTATAATTTGAAATATAGTCTCTTCATTTGACCTAATCTGGGACTCTGTAATATTCCCCATTCATTGTAAAAAGACACTTCCTTGATGAGGGGTGAAAGGTAGACTTGTCTGTAAATACAAGAATGCATATTTAGAATAAAGTAAGAGATTATATTAGTCTAGGTATCTGTCAAAAGTAGGCTTTTCTCTAAGATCTATGATTATTGCAGTCCTGTACATGTGGCTATGCTTTACAGTACCACAAATGAATTCCTTCACATTGAGCAGGCCTTAGTTCCTTTTAGGTAGTTGTTGATTTCCTTCAAAATGAAAGTGCCACTGTGGCACCAATAATGATAGTTTGTCTGGCCAGTCATTGTTCTTTATTTAGCTTTACAGATGGGTAGGACCACTGATTGTTTTTCTCCCATTGCAGCTTCTATAGTATCCACTGATACCATGAGAGCTAGTCTTCACTAATGAGGTTTCCAGGTCAGTTCTAGCTTGATTATTTCAAATCCTGTGTTCAAAATGTGACCTGTTTTCAGCAACAGGATCCTATCTTCAAGTTTTTTTAAACAGTCAAGGGACATAGTCATCATCTGTGTTATTTGGGGAGTCTCTTGGACTACCCTGACCAACAGCTGGAAGGGAGGTTGTCCCTGACTGGCACTGTGATTTTTGTTATATGGCCATCAACTATTCAGATGCACTCCTACATTTATTATATGTGTATTTTTCACTGGATTTTGAACAAGTACATTTTCCTCAGTTTTGCATACCATCTAAGCATTATTTATCTCTTCTATACTTGCCCTGTAAAACTTTCACTACTCCTTCCCCAGTTAAAGTACCCCTTTTCACATTTCCCCCTTAATAAAACCTGTCTCCTGCTATCCCCTGTCTTGAGCTCCTTCCCTTTTTCCACATTGCTCCTTTCCATTTTCCCGGCTCCTGTGGTTGCATTAGGCTATATACTTATATAAATAAGTAGGAATTACCAGCTCCTTGTCCTTTTCTAACTTTTCTGCCTTTCTGTATTATTTCTTCCATTCATCTATCTAGTGCCATACATAATTTTACTTTGTTCATTTGTTTTTCCTTATAAATAAAATGATTTTCCATCTACTATAGAAATCTTTCCTAGTACAATTTGACTCCCAAATGCTGCTTCCATGTAGAAGTCACTCTCATTCCAAAAATCTGTACACACTGTTATGTTTGTTGGCAAAGCCCCCTGATTAGTTTAAAAAGTTTTGTGTGTGCTCATATAACTTACTGACAACTCTAAAATTCCATTGATTACTAGTCAAATGAATGTTCTATTCATAATTGTTCCTTCATTGTCATATGCCAGTCACATTTCATTCGAGACTGAAATTACTAATAACATGACAAATCAGATAATTGCTCATGAAGGAAATCAGTGGGTACTGACATCTCTTTCAGTTGACTCAGCATGCATAAGCAGCCTTAAGTGCTGTGAATATTACTAAAGGTAACCTCTACTTCTATGTGCTTCACATCAGTTCATTATAGAATCACACATAATTTAGAGAGCTACAGTTGCTTCCTAGTTCCTCTAGTAAATTTTCCTTAGTGCTCTTGTAATCCTTGATCCATTTTCACATTAACATGATTTTAATAATAAATCTGCTTCACATACTTTTCAGCGTTATCTAATTTAAAGTTTTTTTCATTCTGACTAAAATGTTCAAATGATTTTTATTGTACCTGGATTGAAATCATAAACACTGAATTATCTCAACCTGTCTTAAATCACTCTTCCCACCACCACATGGACCTTCTTCTGTACATAGAGTTTATCAAGTTTCAATTGTAATAGAAACATCGATAACTCTTTGTCCCTTTTTTTCAAATGCCTATCTCCCTGCTTCAATCTATCAATATCACCTAGCCAGTCTCAAACCACTATTTACAAGTGATTTCTCACACTAAATAAATATTGTCTGATAATTATGTTTCTGGAAACTATCTTGTGTTTCCTTAAACAATCATGCTTTACAGGAGCTACAGCTATTGTCTGTATCATTCACATTTATGTGCCACGGTTTAATTGCTAACATATTGTGGATGAAAATATTTAACAACCTTGAATAATGTTGACAAATATTGCTTAATCCAATCTTCCACAAACAAAATACAAAGGAAATTAATATTCATTTTGTATAATTAGTTTATTCTCATAACTCTATTGTTTTGTTTCAGGTTTGGTGGTATAATTTTGTAATCTCGGTACTTGGGGGGCTTATGTAAGGGGATTGTGAAACTGAGACTCATCTACCTCATAAGACAAAAGAAAACAAAATGATACAACACGAAACAAAAGAGATCTTCACAGGTAAACACATAAAGATAATCAAGCAAAAGTTTTAACTCAAATATATTGAGAACAAAATAATTTTAAATCTGCATATTTATAAATTGTACATCATCATAATTGAGCCAGTAGTGTTAGCATCTTAGTTAATAAACATTTTAAGGAAAGATAGTTGTTCCAGGGTGATATTTTTAAGACCAAAAGAAAATTTCAATTTATTTATGTTTGTTTTGTGTGCAAGAATTTAAGTGCAAATGTGCATGCAATGCTTGCAGAGGCAAGAAGAGGGTGTCAGATCCCCTAGAACTGGAGTTCCAGATGTTTGTTAGTAGCAGTGTGGGTGCTGAGAATTGAATTGAAGTCCTCTGCAAGAGCAGTCAGCTCTATTAACCACTGAGCCATGGGTACAGCCCAAAACTTAAATAGTTATATTTTAAATGACTACTGAAGGAATAAGAGTTTATTTCGGGACCCTAACAAAATGAAAGATATAAAAAGACTATATTTCACAATAATTGATAATGTGTATTAGAAACATTATATCAAGAAATTTACATACAATATACCATATGAGAATATATCAGCATATATTTGGATATATATCTTCAAACAGTGAGGCAAATGTTCATTTCTTACTCATATAAACAGATCAGAATCAATGTCACTTTTGCCTACAGTCTAGGGATTTTTTTTTTGATAGTGCTCTAAATGATACAAATGTGTATTTCTAGTGTAAGGGAGAGATGATGATGATAAAAAAAAGAAGAAGCAGATGAGGAGAGAGAGAGAGAGAGAGAGAGAGAGAGAGAGAGAGAGAGAGAGAGAGGAGAGGAGACATTTTAGTTTAATACAGGGCCCCTAATATAGCTTCTTTTGCCTCAGATGAAGTAGTAAAATGTTTCTTTGGCATATAGCATTGGCCACTCTGTGCCTAAATGAAGCCTGATAGAGGGAAAAGAGTGAACTCAGAGAATAAGTTGCTACATATCATAGACTGGGACTGGAGGGTGGATGGGGTAAAGAAAGAATTTCTTAATGAATCTAAATTATAATTAGATGATGAAAAAAATCCCTGATGTCCTGTTTTTAGCACTTCAATTCTAAATAATTAATAATTTCAAAATTACTGAAAAAGAACATAAAATGGTCTGACTATGAAGAAATTATAAATATTTGAGGTGACAGATCTGCTAATTAGCCTCATTTAATCATTACACAATGTATCTAAATGGCACATTGACCCAAAGCACACATAGTACTTGATTGTAAATAAAACAAAATTTTGAATGTCTTTAAAATATGTGTTTCGACAAAAAAATTTTCTTCAGTCTCAGAAAAATAAATAATAAAGTGTTCTTTCAGTCTTTCCATGTAGACCCATCCTAACATCCAGTAGGGATAGTCAAATGCTGTTAAACACTCAGAAATGAAAACTGGTAGATGTCACTTGCCAGCACATAGGTTTGTTTGTTTGTTTGTTTGTTTGTTTGTTTTTCTTTTTGCTTCTTGAGACAGAGTCATACTATGTAGCCTGGGATGGTCTGTAATTGTGTAAGCAAAGCTGGCCTGGAATTCACAGAGATCCTCGCCTTCTGAGTATTGGAATTAATGGCATGAGGCACCATGCCCAGCACTACCAGCTCATGTTGTAAAAGTTTCATCCAGGTTATTTCCTTCTTCTTTGCTATAGACAATTCCAGAATGGTTCATAGTTAACTTTCTGTGCTACACCCAACATGATTCTGAAACCTCTCCAGCTATTACTATGGGTTTTATTCTTCTAACATTGGGATTATCTGTTTAGTATAATGTATGCTGGATTTACTTAGATGCTAAGGTCATTGCAACAATCACATTTTACACTCAAATGAAGAATCATAATTTTAGGATAAGACCAAATAAGTACTGTCATTCTGGTATGCTGGCCAAATAATGTTAAAGCTCTTGAGATGATCCCTGCTACTATGTTGGCTTGATAAATTTAGAGAATGTAATACAATTTTCTAATTCTAATATTGTAAATATAAATAAAACAGCTATAAATCTTGTAGATATTCAAAAGACAGTAGATAAATTCATTTTAATATAAACTGGTGAAAACAAGTTTTTTTTATAAAGTTATGGAGAATTTGTTACTGCTGAAACATTGATTGCTAGTAAACAGAGTTAAAAATTTTCTTTCTAAATAAAATTTCTTCTTGAACTACAAGTTTAACACCAGGTATTCTATGAGATAATTAGTCTTTTATCACTTCATTAATTTCTCATTTAATGTAGTTAATTAACTCCCACATCATGATATCTAACATTCCTCACACAGACATTATGAATTTACCAAAGTTCATTTACTATACTGCCTCTATAATTTCACTAATTTTCTTTTACTATAAAAAAAACACTAAATCTTATTCACATATTTGCTTACTAATTAGTAAGTCTTTACAACTGAATCTCTCTTAGGCTCAAATAGTAGATTTCCACTTGTGTTAATCCAACTGTGTTTTATAAGATATACATAAAACTGTATTTTTCCCTGATTGATGAATAGAAATTTTTCATCAAAGAGTTTGTTCAAATAGCCAAATAGTCTTAAAGAATCCTTTGATAAACTACTTATCATCTCATGAATGCATTTTATCTCTTTTCTGGTGTAACATCTAAAACTTTCTTTAGTGAAACTCTTAGACAACAAGAATCACAAGACTCATTAAGATTCTTTGATGGTCTGTTTATAATTTCCACATAAAACCTGTATCAATGAAGCATGTGAAAAATTTAGCTTACATGGCAAAAAGGATTGAAATTTTAATTAACTATAAGGGTATAAATGCATATATCATAAAAGAATCTAATTCTGGAATAAGTACTTTAAACATTTTTTTTTTTTGGTCTTTTTGAGACAGGGTCTCCCTGTATCCCCAGCTTTCCTGGAACTCACTGTGTAGACCAGGCTGGCCTTGAACTCACAGAGATCTGCCTGCCTCTGCCTCCCAAGTGCTGGGATTAAAGGCATGTGACACCATGCCCTGCTGCTTAAACTTTTAAAAATAATATTTTATTATTTCAGAATTTTATATGTTATATTTCAGTCATATTCATCAACTCCTCCATCTCCTCCTAAATTCATCCAACCACCTTTGCCTCCCCAGTGTTGTGTCCTTTGGGCTTTTGTTTGTTTGTTTGATTACTTTAATAGTCAATCAAATCTTATAGTGTTGGCCCAACACTCTGGGTTTGGGTCTATCTCCTGGAGACTGGTCAATGTATCAGGGGTTACTACCTTAATGAAAACTGACTCTTTCACAACACCTGTTAATTACTAATACTTCTTCAGCTAGGGATGGAGCTTTGTGTCCAGCTCTGCTTTCCCCTCTGGAATTTGAGAGTGGCTTAAGCTTGTGGTGGTCTTGTCCCTACAGTCACACCCCCTGTAAGTTCATATTTGCAATGGCCCTTTGTGTCTAAAACAATGTTTCACTGTAGTCATTCCCTGTTTTTGGCTCTTAAAATCTTTCATCCCCCTCTTCCTTGACAAACCATGAGCCTTGGGAAGAAAGAATGTGGTACAGGTATTTCATTTAGGGCTTAGCACACCATAATCTCTCATTCTCTGCACATTAACCAGTTGTGAGTCTTTGAGTTAATTGTCATCTACTGCAAAAAGAAGCTTCTTTGATGAATGTTGAGAGGGGAAGATACAGGAGGAAGTATGGGGAGGGATAAATAACACTAAAAGCATTTTGAAAAAGCCATATGGAAATCTACCACTGTAGAAGCTTCTTAAATGTGTAAGCATACATATATGAAAAGAGTTTCAATATAGTTTCCCTATAACTAGAGACATTGACCCTACCAGATATCACACATGCTAGCAAATGAATAGGCCAATACTGGGAATGGACTCTCTTTTTGGAGTTGTTGACCTGGGGGGGGTAACAAAAACATAAAACATTAGTCACTATTAACACTGATTTTGTTTACCCTTTGGAATTTAACCTTAAAACCCTACTGATGATGACACTACATACTTGAGTCATAAAACATTGAGAAATATAGCTGATACTGAACTTGAAGCTACATTCCTACTGGCTAGCTTTCATATTGCTGAAATGTGCTTTCTATACGCCCAAAGAAAACTGTAATCTTGCCTATCTATGATCCTGTGAGCCACACTGAGAACAGACCTGGCAGGATATGGCTATAGACACATTAGGAATGTTAAAAGAGCTATCAAACACTTTCTGATTTCATTTAAGGCCTGTTCCCATCATGAAACCAATACCTGACACCATTATCAGGGCCAAGAACCTGTGGCTAGATAGGTCATAGACCCTAGTGGAGCTCTTACTACTACTACCATTCTGTTACTTGGGCATAGTATTAAACTACCTCCTAATGACTAATTATAAATTAAGCTTTTACCTTAAAAAATAGAGAAAAGAAAATGATTTGTTAATAGCACTTGAAAGAAAAGACCTGAGTATCAGATTAAAAACCATC
This sequence comes from Nannospalax galili, assembly GCF_000622305.1. Taxonomy (NCBI): domain Eukaryota; kingdom Metazoa; phylum Chordata; class Mammalia; order Rodentia; family Spalacidae; genus Nannospalax; species Nannospalax galili. The sequence goes on from NW_008352267.1 coordinate 9,089,501, forward strand.
CAAGGAATTGGATTGGGAGGGATGTCTCAGGAATTAAGAGCACTTTCTGCTCTTGCATAGGATCCAGGTTTGGTTCCTAACACTCATATGGCAGTTCACAGCTGTCAACAATTCCAGTTCCAGGGGGATCTACCACCTTTTTCTAATCTCTGCAAGCACAAAACACTTATGTGCTTCGTAAGTGTTTCATACAAACTGAAACACACACACACAATAAAAAAAAAGAATCTACAAAAATACCATTGAAAATATAATTACAAAATATAGAGATAATCAGTGGAATCTTAGCACAGATCAGTAAGGCCTGAAGCTTGCTACTCAATTATAAGGACTGAAGTTCAAATTTCCAGAATCCAGTTAAACCTTGGCAGGCATGTGGGAAATTTGTATTCACATGAAATGAAGGCAAAAAAAGAGAATCTCCTTGGAAAGCTGGCTCAATAGACTAGTTAGAATTGTCAAGACCCAGGTTGAACAAGACACCCTGACAAAATAGAGAGTGAAAGAGGAAGACACCTGACATGAACTTGAGGTCTCTGCACATCTGCATACACATGTGCCTATGTACCTGCACACATACACATATACCCACAAACGTTTGAACTGCACACATATGCCCCCAAAAAAGATGAATAATTTTTCTAACAGTTTAGGTATTGATTTTTAAAAGAGTAAATTGGTGTAATTGCTTGGATGTGAGATGCCCTTCATAGGCTTATGTGCAGTCTTTAGGAAATAGAGGTAGGAAGTGATAGTAGACTTTGAAATTACAGCCAGCTTCCTTACTGCTTGGCCTCACTGCTTCTTGATCTGACAAGAAGTAAAAAGCCGTGTCTCAAGTTTCATATTCTATAGATAACTGTTCAGTCATCATACCTTCCCCAACAAAGTGGAATGTATCCCCTTAAATTTTAAGCATAAAAATACATTTATTCTCCCCCAAAGTTGCTTCAAAAGGATTCTGTCAACACAATAGAAATGTTACTAATACTGAAGTTTGGTATCAAAGAATGAAGTCATAGCTGTAAAGTACCTAACCATGTGGTTCATCCAAATTTGGACCTGGTTTTTAGAAATTAGGTGGACGAGTTTGAAACTCTGAATCAGTGAAGCCCTAACTTATTCCAATTAGGGGGAATTTGGAAAGCAGGGAGTATTTCAGATAATCAGAATAAAAGAGCTGTTTTTACTGTAATCATATAATTTTTATCAAGAAAAAATACCAACAAATTATTTCCAGTATGAAATCAGTTGGTTGTCACGATCTAATGTGTTTCAGTTTTTTGTCTTACAGAATCAGGATGATTTGAAAGAATATGCAACCTAGTTAAATTTAAGGAAAATAGAGGTGATCCAGTACTACAATTATCACAGTGCATTTTGAATGGGACAGCAGATTTTGAAGTTTTTCAATTGAAAGAGCAGATGAAAAAGTGTTCATACACTATTACCACCTTAAGTTTTGAGAACAGGAAACAAAGGACACTCATTAGATTAGTCTAAATAATACAAGTCAAGTATCCAATTCAAACTCTCAGACACATGAGAATAAATAGGAAGTTAATTAAATAGCCTGTACTATTCCAGACCATGGACTTTGCTGTTCTATACCATTGCATTTGTAGTTCAGGGTAGGAGTTTAGTGAGATGAAAGAACTAATTGGAGAAAAATCAGAGGGAACAAAGGAAAACGTTTACCAGCATCATTGGCAAAGAACAGTTTCAAAGAGGACAATATGTTCATACTTTCAAAGGATTTAAACCTCTAGTATTTGTTCAGTTAATTTGTGGGACTGATAAACTAAAACTGATGAAAATATTTCTTTTCAAAGTGTCAATATCATCAATACCATGGAGCCCACGTTCCATATTTCCAAGTCCTAGTTCCATATTTTCTATCAAGTGTTCTGGCTAATTCAATCTTGACTTCTTCAACTTCTACAACTCTTCTAACTATAAAGATAGGATCTGATTTCTCAGGTAATGTTTAGAACACTCACATATTCTCTTTCTTACTCTAAGTACTGTGTGATAATTTTCAATACCATAGAACATACAGTAAACAGCAAGCTATGTGTGCTGGCTTACTTTTCAGTTGCTCCTGAAAGAGTTCCTGAAAAGAAAACAATACAGATTTAATGTCCACTTTTTGTGGTGACCCATTTCTGTAATCACACTATTTGACTGAAGCAGTAGAGTAAGATCAGCTGGAAGATCCAATCTGGGCTGTATGGTAAGGTCTTGTATATAAATAATAATAAATAAAAATAACCAAATCTGCTAAAATATGCATAATGTATTTTTCTACAAGAATTAATAGAAATAATTTTAAAATGAATATTCTTATTAAATATATACAAATATTATCACTCACAGAAACATGACACAATGACTTTTTATTTAAAATAAGCTCTTTAATTTTCAAATGTGTCTCAGTTGGTCCAGAATTATATTTCAATTCTATTCTGATTGTTCCCTTATAATAGTTACTCTAATAAAGCATGTAGACTAGAAATGGCGATAAGCAACATGTTGATCTTATCTCTAACAAGCAAAATATTGATGTCGTGCTACAGTGATTCTTGCTCAACCATGATTATAATTGCTCCATTCACAATAGCTAGGAAATAGAAACAACCCAAGTGTCACTCAATTGATGAATGGAAAAATGAAGTTGTGGTACATTTACACAATGGTACTCTATTCAGATGTAAAGAGAAATAAAACTCATGAAATATGCAGGCAAATAGATGGAACTGGAAACTGTTTTGCAGAGAGAAGAAACAAATTTTGAAAAACCAATGATGTCTATTCTCACATTTGTAGATCTTAGTTTCAAGTCATTATATGTGAGTATATAACTTGAGGTAGCTGCATAAGCCAAAAAGGTAGAAGTGAACCTTGGAGTGAGGCCAGAAGAAAGAGTAAAGAAAGAGTGATAGTAGGAAAAAAAGCGTTATCAAAGGGAAAAATGGGGGAAATGGGGATTCATTAACTGGGGAGGGAGGAAGGAGTACTATAAAGGGGGAGAGAGGAATGAAATAAATAATATTTAGGCGGTGTGAAAAAAATCATGCAAGTTCATAATTGTAATATCTTCCTGATTAATTGTTCCTTTGATTAGAATAAGTAACCCTCTTTATCTCTTCTGACGGATTTTAATTTGAAGTCTATTTTTGTCTGATATTAAAATTGTGACCCTGCTTGCTTCTTAGAGTCATTTCCTTGGAATATTTTTTTTTCTACCCTCTCACCCGGAGATACTGTCTATCCTTGAAGGTGAGGTCAGTTTCTTGGAAACAGAAAGAAGCTGGGTTTTCTTTCTTGATCCATTGCACTAGCCTTTGTCTTTTGACAGGGCAGTTAGGAGCATTGATATTTAGTGAATTATTATTGAAAGGTGTCAATTGAACACTGTAATATCAATTTCTTTGTGTTTGTGGTCATATTTTATGTATTCAGTTGTTATACCTTTCTTCTCTTTCTGTAGCCTCTTGGATATACTCATTCTTTTATTTGGTCCTTTGCATTGCTTCAAATAGTCTCTATAGGGCTGGTTTGGATGACATGAATCTTTCATGAATTCTTCGGTCATGGAAAATTTTCCATTCCTCTTTGACCTTGATAGTTTTGCTGGATAAAGTATTTGGAGTTAGCACCCATGGTAGTTTAGAACTGGAAATAATTTGGTCCAGGCTCTTCTGGCTTTGATTGTTTGCACTGAAAAGTCACATGTAAATCTTATGGGTTTTCCTTTATATGTAAATTGTTATTTTTCCTCTGGCAGCTCTCAGTACCCTCTATTTGTTCTGTGCATTTAATGTTTTTATTATAATATGCAATGGGAACTTTCTGTTCTGATCATGTCTAACTGGTGTTCTATGTGTGTCTTTAATCTCTAAAGATATCTCTCCTTAATTTAGGAATGATTTCTTCCATGATCCTATTGAAGATCATCAGTTCAATTTCATTGGCTTGAGAGTCTTCTCCTGCCTTTGTGCCTGTAATCCTTAGCTCTGGTCCTTTCATGGTGTACCACATTTCCTGAGTATTCCATTCCTGTGTTTTTTTAATGAATTTTGCATAGTCTTTGCTTAAGGAGTCCAGAGCTTCAACGTAATCATCCAGTCTTGATATTCTCTTCTCCATTTTATTTATTCTGCAGGTAAGGTTTTTACCTGTTGTTTCTAATTGGTTTATTGAGTTTTTCAGTTCTGAATTCATTTCTGTTTTAGTTTTCTTAATTATTTCTATCTCTACAGTGAATTTTATTTTTAAGTTATGCATCGTTTTGGTATTGGATTAAGAAACACATTTTCATATTCTTGGGCTTCAATCATAAATGTATGCCTTTTCTCTTTGAGTTCTTTGAGTAGTTTGTTTTTTGTCAAAATTCTTTGAACATGTTTACGATTGCTCTTTTAAGTTCTGTATCCTGGGGTTCTTCACGGCGGTTCTTACTACTCTGCCCTTCTGTAAGTCTAGTGGGTTTTGTTGGGGGAACATACTTTCCTGACTTTTCATATTTTTTGTGTTTTGCATTTCCTTTTGGACATATGGGTGTTCTCCATTGGTTATGTATCCAACAGGAATGTCTACTGTGCTTTTGTTAATATAATTTTGGTTCTGTCAGTATTGCTTATGTAGCTTAGTTACTTTCTGATCAGCTATGGAAGATAAATTTGTGGGTGTTTTAAGTTCTTGAATGGTAGTAGAACAGTCAGAGTCCTGATTGAACAGGTCTGTCTGCCTGATATGGGGGCTGAGATGTTGGCGGGGTGGAGGGAGGACCACCAGGGGAGGGACTCGAGGATCTATGGTAGGGTGTTGAGTTAGTCTGATTTAGAAGGTAGTCCTGGGATCTGAGGTGAAGGAATTGGAGCCCAACTGTGACAGAGGCAGGCAGGGGACAAGGAATGGAGCAGGAGTGGATAAAGGAAATAGATTAGAGAGGCAGTATGCAGGATCTGACTTACCAGAGTCCTGGCTGAGCATGTCAGGACTAATTTGGGGGCTGAAATGTTGGTGGTGGGAGGTCTGACTGGGGAGGGACTTAAGGATCATAGTCCTGGCTGAGCAGGTCTCTCTGCCTGATTTGGGGGCTGAAATGTTGGTGGTGGGAGGTCCAACTGGGGAGGGACTTAAGGATCATAGTCCTGCCTTATTTGGGGCCTGAAAAGTTGGAGGTGTGGGAGTTGCCTGGGGAGGGACTTAAAGATCAATGGTAGGGTGTTGAATTCGTCTGATCTAGGAAGCTAGTTCTGGGATGTCTAAATAATTTTTTTTAATCATTAGAAATTTTTAAAAAATCAAGAAAAATATTCAAACATAGTACTAAGATCTCTACATAACTATTTTGTGGAAACATTTGTTGAAGACATTTTATCATCTTTCTGTTTAACTTTTGGATATATTCAAAACACTGCATAGAAACACATAGTCATTTAAAATTTTCATTTCATTAATTATTATGAACTTTGGTGAGTATAATGAGTGTGTGGGGACACATGTATGGAAATCAGAGGACAATTTGATGGAATAAATTCTTCCATTACACTTTTATGTCATTTTGGGGAAATAAACTCTGGTCATAAGGATCATTAGACAGCAAGCACCTTTATTTACTGATCCATCAAGCCGGCCCCTAGAAAGTCATATATATATA
>NW_008352267.1:9095215-9105456 GCF_000622305.1 Nannospalax galili
AATCCTTTGTGACAACCAGTAAATCATTTAGGTAAATTTATGAAACTGAAGAGTCTTTTGTAAACAATAGCCAAGTAAGGAATATTTCTTGGAAGGAAGAATTAAAAGTAAAGTCATCCTACTATCTATACTGAAGAGCTTTTATGATATAACATACAAATATATGTGCTTTCTCAAATTATGATTAAAATTACCCTTCAAAAGTCAATTCTTTTCAAAGAAGCTCTAAATTGCCATGTAAAATTTTAGGGAAATTTTTCTGAGGTCCTTATGAAAAATTCTCTTGAACTTTTTGACACTGAAAAGTTTAATTTTTAAGAAATATTATACTCAGGAATTGGTGGTGCATTCATTCAATCCCACCTCTTAGGAGGAAGAAGTAGTCAGATCTCTGCTAAATCTATGCCAGCCTGGTCCATGCAGTGAGTTCCAGGTAGGTTGGACTAAGGAGACCCTGTCTGTCAAAAAAACATACTTTATTTTATTCAAGACAATATGGCAATTAAGAACTTGAAAAATGTTTGCTTAATGCATGATAAAATTAAAACTTCTTGTAAATTCCTTTCATTACATGGAGGCTACCTCTCCTGGAGGCTAGTTCTGATAGCTTTGGAGAGTATTATGCAAGCTGCTAAAGGAAACATCATTCTATGGTCCAATCTCAGTTTTAAGGCCTAATAACCACAGCAAAGACCAGCACAGAAATCTATATTGGAATTAAAGCCCACTCAGTGGGAGGAAACTCATGTGTGGTATTGTAAACTTAGTCAAATACATATGGCTGGAGAGGACAAAGATGTTAGAGAAAACCCCAAGGCTGTCACATCTTTGGACAAATGTAATTTCTTACTATGTGCAAAATATGGACCCTTGACAAGTATTTAAGTCACCACTCATCCAAGAAGCTTCTTTTGCAACAGACAGAGATTATTACTGAGTTTGACAACTGGTCATTTACAGAGATTGTCTCTGAATTTCCCAAGCCTAAGTGACATATCTACAATGCAACCTCTACACACCTAAGACTCATGGAATGTAGTGGAACAAAGGAATAGAGAAAAGTAATGTATCTCTTCACTCTATCAATGAAGTTCCCTCATGCAAGAGTGGGCCATGGACACAAATGGACACAAATGGCTAATAGGTAGAAAATAAGAGTCTGCAGAGTATGGGTCCTTGGACAATAATCCCAGTGACTCAGGGCCCATTGTGGACGAAGGGGGAAGAAAAATCAGAAGAGCCAGGAAGGAGCCATATGGAAATAGAGCCCTACAGGATCCTGAAATCTTGCTCTTCTAAAAACTGAAGCAATAGTATCAGCATGCATGTTACTGAGACGTTCCTCAGATCACTATGCTTATAAGCTATTAACCTCCTTCCCATGCTCCTCAGAAGGAGTAAGGAAGGGTAAGCCATTTATGCCAACTACCCAATCAATTGAGCTGAACTGTGTGAGGGGGAGGTGCTAAGGACATATAAGTTGAGCATGCCAACAGGAAGGTACCTTGCCGTTTTTGTGTGGTTGTTGGGAAGCCACAAGATTTATGTTTGAGTGTGGACTTTCCAGCACAGCTGTGAATGGGGTTGGGGGCACTCTTCTGTAAGTTAACTAGCACAGCAAGCTCACTTATCAAGTCCAATAAACTCGGCTTTTTTTTAAAGAGAGTGGGAAGAGGGAACCGGATGACACTTGCGCCTTCCAGCAGTGAATTTGACCTTACAATTGGCATAGCTGGCAGGATACTACAAAACTGAGGATAAGTTTTGGAAGAGCAATTGTGATGTCCCTGATGTGGGGTAAAAGACCAGCAGCTGAAGTAAAGTGGGGTGAGGGGAGATTCTAGGCCAAGGATATGTACAGCTGGTATAGCACCCCCATAGGCTTGGTGGGGGTAGCTGCAGTGGCATGATTAAAGCAATGGATAGTGAGATGTGTATGTAGAGTGAGGACACCTAAGCAGACAAGGTCAATGGGAGAAATACTGGTGTGGCAGCTGTCTTGTAAATGGTATGGGGTGGCATGCCTGCTTGACCAGTGGGGGCCACCACATGAATATGGAGATGCCTTGAAAACAGCAGAAGGTCTAGAACAGATTTTTAAAGCTCTGGAAGTGGCAGACCAGGGACAGAAATGTCAACAAACAACTGCAGAGGCCACTTGACCACTGCTATCAGTAAAAAGAAATCTGTCCCAAGTGGAAGCCTTAGCCTTGAGGGAAGATAAAAGTGCTAAAGAGGATTTAGATTGAGAGAGGAAGATGAGGCTGGCCTCATTGGTACTGGCCTACGACCTTTCCAGTAAATTACATAAGAGAGAAAAAGAGATAGAGGTGTTGGCAAGCTGTTTTTTAGTCTAGGAGGCTGCAAGAGAAAAAAGCCCAGATCAAAGCAATAATATAAGGCCAATCCTGGGACCCTAGAACCTGGAATCCCTGGGAAGAATCAGTTAGTGATGAAGGAAGTGACCTAGACATAAGGGGAGGTGCCCTTCAGGTCCAAACTTTAGTTCAAAGAAAGGGAAAACCCATGGTTCAGCATGCTGATGGAGGTCTTAACAATAGCCTTGTGTAGGAGACCATGGTAATCAGAGAGTATTCAGCACTGGAGCTGTTAGAACTAGGAAAGCCATTCAAACAAGCAATAAACAATCCCTTGATGCCAGGCTTGTGAGGTCATAGGACATGGGGGCAGATGGAATCATTTTAAATTCTACAGAAGCAGAGAAGTTAGTCAACATAACCACTCATCCCACTTTGAGACAAAGCTTTCACAATTTAAGGCAATATGAGGGAAATCAGTCCATGATGGATTGGCTCATACAAGCCATGAGGGACATGTGGTTGTCCTCAGTTGTGATTCCCATGAATGTCAGTGACTGTAAAACCATAGAGGAAGGACAGGCCCTGCTGAGGGAACTGGTTATAAGGGAAGATATGTTTGATATCCAGTTCACAGGCCCAGAAAGGACTGTTTTTCCCAGAGAATTAAGAAAGAAACTGATCCAGCAAGGCACATGAGAATGGTATGGAGCTTTGGTGGCAGTGCCAAGCCTCATGGTCGGGCTTGACCTATAGGAGGCAGCAGAGGACTTGGAGAATTTAAATGATTGAGATCAACATGTAAACAGGGTTTGAAAAGTACTAAAGCAGGTAGACACAAGGGAAAAGGATAGGAACTCAAGAAAAGGGCCCCTCCATGTCTCCTGAGCACAGATATGGATGGATCTACACAGAGAAAGAATTGTTAGGGACAAAAATTGATGGGCAACAAAACTTTGTGCTGGTGAGCTTATGGAGATGTTTAAGACCAGACTAGCAATTCACCACAGGAGTAAGAGAAACTGGATACCAGAAGGTTCAGGTGACTCCAACTGTGCCACCTGCTCCAAAGGAAGGCAGCCTTATGGGATGGGACCCCAACTAGCCATATCCTTGAAGGAGTGGCCAAGGATACTCACAGGTGAGGGCGATACTGGGTGACCAGAGGCCACATGTCAAATTGAGGACTTATTGGTCCCCAATAATATACAAAACACATGGGCCTTAGTGGATACTGGAGCAGAGTGTACATTAATTCATGGCAACCCCCAAACTACAAGGACCAATGGATGGCAGTGGATGGGAATAGGGATAGAACCATAATGGTAAGCAGACAAGACTCGTTCTGGGAGTGGGAAATTATCCCTCCCTCCCAGCCCCTTGGATTACTAGGTATATATCTCTCCCCTGTGAAAATTTTGTTTTCAGTTGTTTGGAAACGCTTTATGCTTATGAGACTTACCTTCAGTACATAAGAATAAAATATGGTTGAAACAAGCCGGGTGTGGCGGCGCATGACTTTAATCCCAGCACTCAGGAGGCAGAGGCAGGCGGATCTCTCTGAGTTCAAGGCAAGGCTGGTCTACATAGTGAGTTCCAAGGAAGCTGGGGCTACAGGGGGACCCTGTCTCAAAAAGACCAATATATATATATATATGTTTGAAGAAAAAAATCTCATTTGCTCATCTTCTCAGTTCAAGAATTATTAATTTGTTCTTTTTAGAGACAGAGTCTCACTCTAGCCTAGCCTGGCATAGAATTTGCTATTAGATCTAGGCTACCCTGAGCTTTGCAAATATCCTCTGGTTAATCCTCCGGAGTTCTGGAATTAAAGGAGTGAAATTGAACAATGAAAGATTTCTTTTTATCCAACAAAAGAAATCAGATTAAATCTGTTACTTTAGGACTGGTGAGCTAGCTCATTTGGTAGAGTGCATGCCATGTAAGCACAAGGAACTGAACTTGATACCCAGAACCCATGTAAACTAATTGGCCATAGTGGCATACTTGTGATCCAGGAGCTTGGAGGCAGAGAAAAGCAGATTCGTGGGTTTCACTATACAGCCAAGCTAGCCTTCTTGGTGAGCTCCAGTCATTTCCTGTCTCATAAAGCAGGGTGTCACCTGAGTTCTCTCAGGGTCTCCTGCACTATCAGACAATCCATATAAATTTCTATGTGAATTTATTATAGTTTACATCTTGGGGTAGGGATCTGCAGCCGCAGCCTGATCCGCCTGCCCCTCCACTCTCCTGATGCTGTCTCTGGGTGAGGCTTCTCCACTTGCACGGGTTCCGCCTATGGCGGCACTCCATTCTCATAGTACTGATCACATGGGCGCTGCTTCCTGCACACCACCTGTGATCACATAGGCACCGCTTCCTGGACACCACCTCCGATCGCATGGGTGCCACCTGTAATTGCATGGGCACCACCCTTCATTCCTCCCTGCTGCGGCATGCTGTGGCTGCTCTTCTGATCACCTGGTGCTGAGGCTTCACCCGGTGCTGCCTCTGATCATCGTTGCTTCTGCCTGGTCCTGGACCCCAAGGCTGGTGAGGAGACTGTGTCAATGGAGCCACATTCAGACACAGGAGACCAGGTTCATTGATGTAGATCTGGTTTATTCCAGAAGGGCACAAGCTTATATAGGGGTAGGGGTCCAATCAAGAAGTTACAACTCAGATCTTTGGCAGGGCTGTGTCCTATCATGACATGAGTCAGACACCTCATTAGCATAATGGGTTTCAGGTTACTTACGTTCCAGTTTCCTTATGGGGCCTGGTTTCCTGGGAACCACATGACCCAGGCTGTCTAAATGTTGCAATTTGGGATCTCAAGGATGGTAATTAGGGAGTGGCAAGTTCTAGGCATCAGTCTCCTGATCTGTCAATGAGAGCAAATGTCACAAGGTGTTCCTTGTGGCTCCAGCAGTCTGGCTGTTGCCTCAGGACTGCTGTATGGCTGTCAATAAGACTTTCACCTTAGGCTCAAGCCTGTCTCCCACAGGGATGGAGAAACTTACAGAGACTAATGCCTGGCACCCGGCACCCAGCTTTGCATGGCAGGCCACCATAGTTCCAGATTGCTTCCAGCCCTGACCACAGTCTCTGTTAACTTTTTTCCATGCATCTTGGACCCACAATCTCATCCCAGGTTAGTAAATGCCCCCTATTGCGACACGGGTGAGACACATCGGGACCATCTTTTTCTCCATGTTCCCCATGCCCGCTGCTGCCCATTCCTGCCAGCTTGCTGCTTCATTACAAGCCCCTCCTACTGCAGCTAACTCTCCACAGTCAATTCTCTGCTGCAGGCCCCACTCCTTGAAAAAACCAGGACTCCTGGGGAACAAACTCCACCCCTTTCCTCTGCTCTTTCAATCTTTCCACCAATCTTCCACTAAGGACCCTGAGCCCTGGAGGGGGTGACAGATGTAGGGTGATCTCTCTTGTATTTTGGAGAGATAGTGACCTCTTGGATCTCCCCATTTTTTTGTCTTTAAGCCATGGCCATTGATCTATCTCAATGGTGTTTCTTCTAATATAAAGGCAAATGGAAGGAAGTAGACACATTTAAACAAACATGAATGTAAATACAAATGCCTAGAAGATATCCCAGTAGGTGTTCTATATTCAATAAACAGTGTACTTGTGATGGTTTCCCCACTAGGGCCTGTAGCCTTTCTCAACACAAGGCATTGGCCTGGTCTACAGCACCAGATGTGTGTTTTACCCCTAGGTGTGGGCCTTATCCAGTTAGAAATTTGTCAGTTGTATGTATGTTGGTTGATCAATTAATGCACTTGCAGTCATTGCTTGGCATGTCCATAGTGTGCAGCACATGGTGTCCATTGTTGAGTAGAATCATAGGGGATCCTTTCTCAACTATCTGCATAGCACCTTTTTCCAATATGAACCTCATCTATCCAGTGCCATGGGTTTCTTTGGCTTGGTCTCAGCTCCATCTCCTCTTCTTCTCCCATGCTCACAACATGCAGCGTCTTCAGCAACATGGCCTTACTGACCTTTCTAGTGTACAACTGACATTAGTGGCAATGACCTTGGTGAATTTGAGGACCTCTAGGATCTCTCTCTGACCAACAGCTCATGGGGGGCAACCCACCCCTGGTACTGTAGATTTCCTTAACAGTATAGTTAAGGAGTCTCTGTCTTCATCCTACCCAATCATGAAACTTCCAAGAATCTTACAGCTATAGCTTGCCTTTGCTTCTTCATGTATCTTTTAAATGGGTTTCACATCTGTAAAACACTCAAAGGAAGGTTAACATTATATATTAAATAAACATAGACAAGGTCTCACACAGCATGGAAAGGTTTTATCCATTTGTATTAACTGTTTTCTCCATATATCCTTGTTAGGTACCATAGCATGGGTACAAGTCTTTAATTTGGTTAGTTCTTTACCATTTTAAGTTATCCCTTTGCAGTCATTTCACACTTGGGGGATTTTACATGGAGTCTCTTTGTAGTCTTTTATTTTTGATACACTTACAGGTGTTGGCTCCAATTGCCTTACCCTGCACTTGGCTAAGGAGGTGGGGGGATTCTCCTCTTCCCACTGCACTTGGTAGTTCCCTGAGCCAGGCAGGACCTGGATCTGCTTCCTGACTGTAGCCATATCTGTCATATCCCTACTGACCATACCTGGTTGTTGGGGGAGAACTTTGTGGGAAAAACTGCTTCCACTACTAGTATAGCCCTTATCAGAAGAGAAGTGCATCTTATTTAATCCTCAGGGATTCTTAAACATGCCTGGGAGAGTTTTTATCCTTTGAATGTCTTTTGTAAACTGTTCTGCTTTTAAAGCCTTCCAGAAATGCCTTAGAACTGAATTTCGTTTTCTATCAATTTTTTTTTTCTTGGAATTTGGGCTTGACATAAGTCTTGCCCCATTTGTCTGCAAGTAACCCAAGTGGACCATTTCTTCAGTCTGGTCTTTTTAATATCTCTTATAGGGTGTTCTGTTATTTTACAGAAATGTTTTACATGCTGTTCAGAATCATTTAGATTTGCCAAAGCCTGTCTCACTTCACAAAGACCCTGTCCCATTAAAGGGCTTAGTAAAACCATTAAAGCCCCATACCATTCTTGAGGTCCCAGTTGAATGAAGTTCTTCTTCATATCTCTGGTGAACACAGTCTTATCTGGCCCAGTGTACTGGACATCATATATTGCTTTTCTCATATCCAGTTCACTCAGTAATGCCTGCCCCTCCTTTATTGTTCTCTAGACCCTGCTAATCACATTAGTCTCCCTTAGTGAGAACAAAGTATTTTTTTTATTTTTACAAAAACATTATTGAAAATATCATATATGCATACAAAGTGTTTTGATCAAATCCATGCCCACTCTTTCCCCTCCAACATTCCCCCATCTGAAAAGGTAACCCTAATATCTTTTTAGGATTAGATACAAGCTCCCAAATAGTTTTGACATTTTTGGCCTTGGAACAGAGTATGTTTCTAACAGGCCCAAGGACATTTTGACTTTTAGCCAAGAAATCAGCTACATTTCTTCGGGGTCTTTTTACCCTAACTGCCTAGCCAATTCCTACCTCTATGTATTTTTAATGCCTTCAACCAGCCATCCCATTAAGAACTGCTCCTCCCCTGCACTGGCTTAGGTTGAATAGCCTATATTGCAAGGACAGATGGGTGTTTATATAACCCAATTGTGAAGCTTCTGAAGGACTTAGATTAATGTCATTTGCTCCCATACGCCATACTCTCACAAGCCACATGGCTAGGGGCCTCTGAAGTGACCTCCTTCCATTGCTAACTCTCCACAGTCAAGTCTCTGCAGCAGGCCCTGCCCTTGGAGGAACTAGGACCCTTGGGGAACACACAGAGTATTGTTCTGCTCTGACCACTGTAAGCACATGTACATGCACATGCTTGTAGACATACACACACACACACACACACACACACACACACACACATACACACACTCTCATGCACAAGATGCTACTGTCAAAATATCTTTTTTCAGATATTTTTCAATGAGTATAGATTCAACCTGAGAAAGAAAAGGCACGGAAATGAATGAAACGAGTAAAATATTAATTTTGTGTGTGGCCACAGGGACCATAATTCATGTGGAACTGAAGAAAACTGATTGAAGCAGATGATGCTCCGTTTGTTTTTTAATGTATTACCAAGGAATTTGAAAACAGTATGAATACATAATATATAGCTAGCCAGCCAGTCTCTATTTCTACTTCCCTCCTTTCTTTCCTCCCTCATCTCTTCCTCCCTTATTTCATGCCTCCATTTCTCTGCTAATCTCATGGATACACTTTTGTATATCTGTGCGGCCTAGGGTGTGTATTTGTGTTAACCCAGAGAAAGAGAATATTCTAGATAAAATGCTCATTTCAGATTTCATGCTGGAATGTGATACTGATACTGATTTTACTTCCTTAGAATACAGGAAGAGATAACACAAAAAATGGACAAAGCCCTTCTTATCATTTAGCCAAGCCAAAGTTCTAAAGCACTTCCTCCATTGTATGATGTGAATAATTGTAGCCAATACATGTGATCAAAAATGATATAGGCCACTTTTAGGTCAAGGATTTTAAGAAGGATGTGTTTCCACACATACGCTTTAATGTGGATAAAAGTGAACTTTCTATTTCACCTTTCCTCATTTGAAATAAATGATATAGTGATATAAAACTAAGGGAGGAATAAATAATGTTAAAGTCCTTTAGAAAAAGCAAAATGGGAAACCTACCACTACAGAAGCTTCTTAAAGTATGTACATATACATTTTAAAGAGACTAAAAGTAGTTGTAACAGGGGAATTTGCCGTTTGTAGATATCACAAGCTAATTAAAAATAAATATCAGGAATGGGTGCCCTCTCTAGAAGCTGTTCACCATAGGGTCCCTAAACCATCACACAATACTGGCATTGCCCCTGCTTTTCTTTGCACACCAGAACTGGAATGGTAAAATGCTACTGCTGAAGACACTACATACATGAGTTGTTGCACAAAGTAAAATTAAGCTGGTGAAGATTTCAGATCCTCATCTCTACTGCCTGGGGTTCACAATGCTGGAATGTGCTGGGCAAGTTACCAGAAGGAAAACATAATCATCACCCTACCAAGTGGTGACTACTGTTAACTACAATAACAGTGGGCCTGGTAAGATGTGCCCACTAGTTGAATAGTCTCACAAATATTACGGGAGTAGCCACACACTCTTTAACTACACTTAAGGTCTGCTTCTGAGGATGGAGTCCATAGTCAGTCTTGACATTAGCTACCTGAGGCTAGACAAGTCACAGAACATACGAGAGAACCTAATACTAATTTTCTAGTAAAAAGTTATATTAAATGATTCTTAAAGTTTTATTGTCATATCTATAGATTAATGCATCTCTCAACTTTCACCAGAGAAAGTTTCCTTATGCAAAGATGGTGATTAACACA
Organism: Nannospalax galili; assembly: GCF_000622305.1. Lineage (NCBI taxonomy): Eukaryota > Metazoa > Chordata > Mammalia > Rodentia > Spalacidae > Nannospalax > Nannospalax galili. The sequence goes on from NW_008352267.1 coordinate 9,104,995, forward strand.
GAAACGTACAACTGGCCAATGTACGGAGAACAAGAGGCTGTAGAGTCCTTATCCCTGAATAGGACACTTACATCATATTTCTGTTCCCAAGTCTCAGGGATCATTATGGCAGAGAGGTGGTGGAAAGATTGTAAGATTTGACCACAAGGAAACAGAGCTTTCCAGATAGTTGTTCTGTTACTCGTATGAACTCAACTATGGTGACAGCATGCACAAGTCCCCTGCTATCACATATCAGACAAAAATCCCAGCAGAGAGATGAGGAAGTGGGTAAGAAACTCCAACCCCAGCTAAAGAAATTGTGGCAACAGATGGCTGCTGGTAAGAGGCAGACAGAGTCTCTTCCAAGCGTGGGATTCTTGGTAGGTTAACCAGCTTTCAGGGGATAGACCCACACTCAAGACATCTGGAGACACAAATAAGCCTATATAGGCCTTATTTTAAATATATAATAAATATATA
>NW_008352267.1:9105501-9131496 GCF_000622305.1 Nannospalax galili
GGGAAATGGGGATAGAGGAGGCGATTTAAATACCATCCAATTATATTGTATGGAAAATCTCAAAATGTCAATAAAAAATGTAAAAATTATAAAAATAAATCCTAAGGTCAGGTGGATAAATCTAATCCCCTAAATAACTGTGTGAAGCTGTCAGCCTTCAATCTAGTAATATCTGCTAATAAGGCACATATAAGCAAATTGTATTTTTATAAACCATTATTCAATTGGCTCTTAGTTTTTAATTAAACTACCTTTAAATACTAGAACATTCAGGTTAATAGACTTGTAGTGAGCACAGTGAGGGTGGTGATGGTGACACCAGGGTGTTAGTGTGCTTCAGTTTCTGATGGACACAAAAGAATTATTTAACCAGGGACTGTGTTTTCTTTCTTCTCTGAGATGTTAGTGTCATCAATGAAAACACTGAGTATTTTCTCACTATTTATACTTCCAGGAGATAAATAGTAGGGGAATTTCTTTATAATTTATGTGGAATATTTATTATCACAAATGCTAATCATTTATTGAAATAATTTAAAAGGAATTATAGAAGCTTATCATGGTTCTGAACTGTATTAGAAATGTAAAACACAAGAAATGTCAGTTCTGCATCCATGAAGTCATATAAGTAAACATATATATATATATGTATATATATGCAGATACATGCAAAATCTTACTGTGCTTAGGTTTGTGCAAATTGCTTTGAGATAGGACACAAAAATATCATTTCTGAGTTGGATATCACATGTAAATCAGTATCAGACAAAATACTCAAGTACTAACTGATTCATTTACAAAATCTATTATTATGTTATTTACTGGTAACTCAATGGTGGGTCACTGAATGAAGTTTTTCTCTATTCTCAGAGTGTCTCATGAGTGGTTGCAAAACATAAAATTCTTTTCTCAGTGCCAATAGAATATATTATTTTCCCTACATTTAATAAAATTCAGTTAAATAGTGTAAAATAAAAAAATTAAGCATTATAGAAATAGCTGATTTTAATTTACCTAGCATTGATGCTACAATTTAAAAATTATCATACTAAGAAATCAGTTTTGATGTTTTTAAAGATCTACAGATGTATGTACACGTCATGGGGCGGGGTTACGTTTTTCTATGTTGATTATAGTGGCTTAATAGCAAATGTTCTTTGGTTATTACGTTTTGTTTTGTTTTTGCTTTCAAGGGCTGTGTGTCCTGTCTCTTTTATAAACATTTTGAAAAAACAAACTTTTCTGTCCTTGTTTTAAAAAATCATTTCTTTGACAAGGAATTTTTATGAGCCTCTAAACTCGGTAATCCCAAAATGAGCAACAAAATACCTGCCTGCCATTCTTGGAATCCTGCTCTGCACTGCTGGCAAATGTTATCAAAGCGTCTGCCACCTGGTGACATACTTGGGCTCGGATGATGCGGGTCCAGGAAGCTGGAAATGAACTGTGAAAGACTGAACTGACAGGAATGCTGGGTGTCACAAGAGCCAGGAAACAGAGACTTGGAGTGGCATGGCTTTGGAAACCCAAACCAGAGATGGGATACAGCGAAAACTTAGGGGAAACCAGAGCAGAGAATGCTGTGAAGCCAGAAACAGAAGTCTGGCACGGAAACCCAAGCCAAGAGACTCATAATGACCCCCTCCTACCCATGCCTTGACAAGCTACATAGGATGAATGGGAAATGTTGCCGTTTCCTGATGTATATTAAGAAAGCAAAAGTGAGCGGGACTTCCTTGATATCCCTGGAGCCCTGCCCTGCAAAGAAATCACATTCTCCCAATCTCCAAAGAGAAGGTTTTAATTTGCAAGTGAGAGATCTCAGAATGAAAAACTGGCCAAAAGTAGACGTTTTGTCGTAGGAACACCCCCCCCACACACACACACACACTTGGACAGATGTTCTCACTTGTTTGGATTACAGAGAGAGGTAGCCCCCCCCCCCAGCCCGCAGAGACTGATACAAAAGATAATCCAAGAGAAGAGGGGAAACATACCTTCTCAACTAGAAAAGTAGGCAGACTAAGATTACGCTAACAACTTGTTTCATTTTATTGCTTAATTTTGTTTATTGTATCATTTTATTATATACTGTTTTGTACTTTAATTGTTCAGTTGGGTTATAATTTGTATGCACCTGGAAAAGTCTTTTAGTTTGTCATTTCTTTCACGTAATTTTCTCTGCTTCTCACATCTCTAACCCACTTCCTTCGCTTCTCAATCTTACTGTAATCTCTCTTTTCCACTTTCACATCTTCTCCTCATTCCACTGTGTAAATACTGATACTCTTACCACCAAGAAATACCTATAAACTGCATTTTACCAAAGTGCGTAATGCCACTGATTCTGCCACTGACTCCACCACAGTTAGAAGGACACAGGTGAAGTACACAAGTGTCTTTTGCTGCAAATCAACACGAGGCCATTAGTAAACCATTCTAGTTGCTGTAACAGCCTGTCCCTTAAGCAACAGAAGGACACAGAAATTCAAACGAAGACAACAGACCATGTTGATTCATATGAAATAAAGCAAAAAGAGCATGAGAATGGGTGGGGAGGACAAAAATTGTGACATGAAGCAGAAGAGGTGTACTTGTGGGTGCAACTGTGCCCAAGGAAAGGAGAAGGAGCTTGAAAGTGAATCAGCAAAATCAAAGTCAAAGTATTTGCAGAAGTATGTTATGCAACTCCGTTATTTTATGCTGATTTAAACATTTTAATAAATAAGGGGTGCTGAAAATTAAATCAACTAGGCACACTGACTTCCTCTTCTAGGAAGTTTTCAAATAAATTCTAAAGTTTACTAGTGCTTGTCCCACTTAGTCATGCTAACTGTCCTTAATAAATCTATTAAGACAGCAAAAAAAAAAAAAGAATAAGAAAAATTTAAACCATGTGTTATTAAAAATGCTTACTCCAAAAAACTAAATCTGAGTTACCTGTAATCACTGTTTTTAATGAAATTGAGGGGAGTCCATCAAGTCTCATATGACACAGTCTCTTCATGTCTTCTAAACTCACATTTGTAATCATCCTGAGCCCTACCACCTAATAAATATTCTCCTCAATCTCCGCATAGGGAACTCTCCAAACCTGTCATTGAGATTTGTTACCCCTGTCTTCAGGTGGGCTAAAGAACTTTGCTTTGCTCTGTCAACAGCTCTGCGTGGTGTTGTAAAAGACAGAGAAGACATATTGCTTTCCATAAACTACTATCCTTGGAACTAGAAATCATATATACAACAATAGCCAGTTAATTGAAGGATTATAATCAGACATTTCCTATTTTGGTACTCACACATGTCCACACATAGTCCTTGATTTTACAATAACATGAGTTTGTTGGCTTGATCAGATAAAAGAACAATTCTGAGAATTTTACATCATTATATTTCAAAATGGGATATTTTTCTTCCTTTCAAGATATGTGGCTTTTCTCTACCAAAGCAAAAGATAACTTTTTATGTTGTTCTCAGTGTTAAACATTAGGTTTCAAAGACCAGAATTCAGTTTAGTAGTAGCAAAACCACAATAAGCTTTTGTGGTAGAGGCCTTATTACCTCTGGCTTTGTTCATCATCTACTTTGATACTGAAAACTTCATCTATCTCTTTATTCCTTTATTGTTTCACAACACAAAAAGGGTTTGAGGAGCTCTTTCCTAAAATACAATCATGCTGAAATAAGAGGAAAAATGATATCTATTCAAGTGACACAGGAACAATCTAACAAAGGTACTGGTAACCAAACTAGGCTCCCCAGAAAGAGCAATACATGATATTAACCACTATGCAGTCTCTCTAGACTCCCACCAAGTGTATTTTTAAGTATCCTACCTGTTCCTCTCCTTTCTCTCTCAAAGAATAAGTGATAAAACAATAAAAATTTACATTTTAAAAATTACAAATATTCCCTAACCAATTTGGTGATAACTGGATTTTCATCAAGTTTCAGAGCAGAGGAACATTTGGTGTAGCAACCTAGAGGAGAATAGCAGCAAGATGTAAAATCTTTCAGAGAGATGTAACAGGGAGTCGCTGTATTTAATGCAATAAAGAGATTTTGAGAGCAGTGGGGATAGGGACAGAGTCACTACCCTGCCTCAGGCAGTAGCTCTAATTGTACCTGACTATTCCTTTATCAAGAAATGTTCTAAAGGGAATAATTGGAGGTAAGTAAAAGTATCCTGGGGATTTATTATTTATTCTCTTTGTGAATATCTGAATGTCTCTCATTTCTAATTTATAATGTAACTAGAGGGAGGTCTAATTCTGTTTCATAGTGTTTCAGTGGCACTAATTATTTCTAAAATTTCCAAGTGAGAAACCTCAAATTAAACTTAGAGGTGGTGCTCATTAATCTGTGCTGAGACGGGTTCTTTGGCAAGTTCAATAGATACTGATGCACAGTGGACTGTAGCGCTCAATGGGTAACCATCATAGAGCTTTATGGATTCATGTACCAGTAATTTTGGGGGAAAATAGACTAATTTCACAAATATAAAAGATATAAAGGAACAACATAAAAACACCAGTCTCAAAACAAGCATCAAAGACCTCTTAATAAGCTATTTAAAGTCTTTGTTGTATGATAGTCTGTTATGGGAAGAGAATGAGACATTTCTGTGAATCCTAGTCAAAGAAAATATTTGCTGATGGCATAATTGTGAGCAAAGCTTAATAGTAAGCAGTCACAACAAACTTACCAACTTACATGTGCATCAGTTGAAGAATTCTCTTGTTCTCTTCTTAAAATTGAATATTGACATTAACTTTTCAAAAAGATCCCTATTCTTGAAGGTTTAAGTTGATGAATTTTAAAATATAACAGCCCTTAGCCATCTAAAGTGGGTAAGTACCTAGTGTAACCATAGGTTATCATTTTTAAAACCCTGAAGTTTGAGGAATTTCTGTATTATTTCATGAAGTTCTTTTTTGAAACATAGAATTTTGTTCACTTAACATATTTATTTGTATTGTTATTAGAGATATACAGAGTATGGTAAAGAATATTCTATAAGCTTCAATTGTTACTTCAGAGATGGTGTCTTTGTACTATTTAATACCTTAGTGTAATTCTTCTTTCATTTTTAACAATTCCTTTCAAAATTTTGTTTTTATTGAATTTTTGTGTATTTAATAAAGAATATCTCAAATGATCTTAATCATCTTTATACCCACACCCTCACCAGTACCCTTCCATAGCCCCCATTGGAATCCATATAACAATTCCTAAGTTTAACATCACTTTTGTAAATAGTGTTTGTTATAATTTTATCTAACATTTCCAATATTATTTTTAGGAAAAGCAGTTTTAGATTCACTTGTATTCTTGTGTATTGCATACATTTAAAATGCTATAAACTTATGATTCAATAGATTGCCTCTTTTCCTGTTTAAAATCCTAGATATAGAGAACCAAAAAAAAAATGTTCATCATGACAGTGATATTCAGAAAAGGGATTACTCCTGGATTTTCCTTAACATTATTCAGTAACTACAGTTTAAAGCAATATATTGTAAAGTGCAGAATTACTAGAAATAATATAGCTATGCATATTAGTGCACACCTGTACTGTCAATACTCAGGAGACCAAGAAAGGAGGTTTGAGAATTTGATGTCAGCGTCAGAAAAATCAAAAGATAAAAACAAAGGAAATAAAAGGGTATGTACAAAAATAATACAAATAATATCCAGTACATAAAAATAATCGCAGAGATGAAAATGCCTCTTATATTGATTTGATTTTTACTCATGGAATACATGTATTAAATCACAATAATGCACTCCATAAAGGCTTCCAAGCATTATGTGTCACTAAAATGTATAAAAACAACATATTAACTATAATCTTGGATATGTCTTTTGATATCTATAACCCATACCACCCTGAATATATTCAAACTTATCTAAAGTTTGTGATAGAGACATCACTTTGAATTTATTTTATTTTATTTATTTATTTATATTTATTTTTATTTTTTTATGTGTATATGTGTATTGCCTGCATGTAGGTAAGTGCACCTGTGTTGTGCAGTGCCCACAGAGGTCAGAAGGTGCTTTTGGAACCTCTGGGACTGGAGTTAGGGACAGTGTTAGCTGCCATGTGGGTGCTGGGATTTGAACCCAGGTCTTCTGCAATACCAACCATCTTTCCAGCCCCTGAATTTATATTTCATAAAGAATCAATAAAATGCTATTAGAACTTGGCATGGTGGTGCACTCCTGTAGTCCAAGCACTGGTGAGGCAAAGGCAGGTGGATCTCTGTGAGTTCAAGGCCAGACTGGTCTACATAGTGAGTTCCAGGACAGCTGGGGCTACAGGGAAACCCTGCTTCAAAGAGAGAAAAAATAAATGCTATTAGATACTATTACTTGATTTTTTTTCTACTCTATGATGCACATAAAGTCAAACCCTGAGAAATAGAATATAAGCATATGGAATACAACTATGTATTTTTGCATCTATTCCTAAAAATCCTGTTCCAAAATTATATTCATTTATTTTTATAAGACTCTGGAATAATTTTATGAAAAGTTTGATTACAGTATATGCTACAAAATAACTTATTAAAGACTCATGGCATTAAGCATCATTATTAAATGGACATTAAGTTTTCAGCTATGTGTTTATGAATCTACTCTATATTTAGTAGAATAAAAAACCACATAACTATTGATTAGGTGGATGTTTACAAATCTTAATCAAATTTGGACTTGGTGATTCTTCCAGAACTACCTAGCCACCAGGTCACCAACACAGACATTACCTTCTAATGGTGGTGGAAGCAAAAGAAAAGCAAACCACTGTAGGTCATGATTTGTGCATTCATCCTAAGTATGTTCTTATAGTTACTCTTGAAAACACTGTCAGTGTAGTTAGTGTGAAAATATTGAAAAGTAATTTTCAAGTGATGCATAAGTGAATGCAGGAGAAAGACTGTTGTATAGTCAGTCTCTCTCATGACACAGAATCTGATGTTGAAGCAAAAGTTGACATTTTCTACATACACTTACTCTCTGGGTGTGACCAATCATAGAATTCTGCAAGAGTCTCCATTCTTACAAAAAAAAAAAGCTTATTTGAAGAGTGGTAACTGGTATATTTTTCTGTAAATATAAGGATACACATTGTATAAATAAAGAAATTACATTTATCTAAGGATGTGACAGCTGTAGGATTTGCTCTAGGGTCTCTGACCCCTCAGGGTTGTGTATTTGGCTAGGTTTACTGTGCCACACATGAGTTGTCTCCCACTGAGGAGGTTTTAATTCCAATTAGATACCTGTTGATTACTTCCAATATAAAAGTGCCATTACACCGGTGCTGGTCATTTTTGTGGTAATTTGGCTTTAAAGCTGGGTTGAACCATTGATTAATTTTCTCCTTTATCAACTTACATAGTATTCTCTACAACTATGAGAGTTACTCCTCAGGGAGGAGGCTTCCAGGTCAATTCCAGTTCCATTGTTCCAAGTCCTGTGTTCAAAGTATGTCCTGTCTTCAGCAATAGGATCTTACCTTTAAGTTCTGAGAGGTATTGAAGGGCTATGGCACTTTGTTATTTTGGAAGTCTAATCAAGAATTCAAAGGAAAGTTTCTCCTGTCTGTCACTGTGTTGCTTGTTACATAATGTTCAGTTATACACATGCACTCATGTGCAGATATTGTGTGTGCATTTTTTGGTGGTACATTTCCCTCCGATTTTTGTAATATCACCTAAGGATTTTATCTATTGATATGGTAAGAAATGTCACCAAACTGTACATACACTGTAGGCAAATGATAACAGTTATAAAAGACATCTTTCCACTTCCTTAATGTTCTTAATTTTCAAGATTTTAAATGGGAAAACAATTAGTTCAAGAAGAATAGGTTATAATTAGAAGTTGTAAAGATAATCATGAATATTAGATTTTATTTAAATTATATAATAAATTAATAATAATTTTGAGAAAATTGCTTCCTCTGATATTTTGTGGTATAATAAAAGTGAAATTATTTACTTTAAAAATTAAGAGGCATGGAGGTCTGTTAAATAAATCATTGATAGATGAATAACGGCTGATTTCATTTTTGCTTTGTTTTGTTTTGTTTTTCCTTTTTAAGGCAAGGTCTTACTGTGTGGCAATGGCTAGCCTGTACCTCACTATGTAGATCAGGCTGGACTGGAACTCAGCAAGATCCATATGACCTTATCTCCTCAGTCCTACAATTGAAGGCCATATCTGGCCTAATTGCTAATTTGAAAGTTTCATTCACTTAATGGTTGTGGTACAAATGTGGCTGAAGATTCTGAACCCATTATAATTTCATAATGAAGACATTTTCTACAATGAGTATAGGGAGAGAGAAAACAAGGTTTCTTAACCTTACATAACTTTCACTTCTGTTCCTGTGTGAATAGTAATCATTACCACATAAAACACCAATATATTGACAGTTGAATATAAAGTATGTTGTCATAAGAGTAAAGTCTGCAGAGTTGAAGAACAGGTAATGTCAGGCCGTAAGACTTGCTACTGCAAGATTTGACATTCCAAAATATGTTATTCTCTGACCTTCTCTTATTTTTGTTTGGTAGTCATCCTTCAAAACATTCTATGCCTGTTTGAGCTCTTATATTATCCATGTGCCAGGATACGGCCTGCACCTATGGGCAAACTGACTGCACTAATTGGACTCAGAGGGTTAAGAAATAGAGTACATATTGATGGAAGAGAGAAGTGGTCAAGGGATGGGATGAGTGGGGGAAGAAATAATAAGGGCTAGGTTTGATAAAGTACATTATATACATGCATGAAATTCTCAATGATTAAAAAAAAAGAAAGAAAGAAAAAATACATATACTTTCCACATTAAGGAAAAAAGCTGAGTAAAACTATAAAGATTTCACTTTTTAATAAGTCTTTTGTTAAAGGAATATTGACCATGCATCATTGAGTGAATGAAAATATTTTACAGAAAATATGCAAAGAATGATTTTTTTATATGAATAATTACAACTGTATTGTGATGATGCAATAAAAGTTACACATTACATATATGTAGAGAAAAGTGAAATATTCTATTTGACATATGACATTTTAATATAAATGCTGAGGCATTACTGGCTAAACAATGGCCTGAGTATTTCAAAAAGAAACAAAATTTTATTTATTTTTGTTGTTTTAAAACATTAGGTTTCCATATGGCTTCTTTAATCTCTATTCATTCTGATCGTTACCATTTCCCACACTTTCATCTTCCTCACCTCCCAACTCTCTTCCAGTTGAAATATTTCAACCTGTAGTATATTCCCCTATTTTATTGTTTTTTACCTACATGCTGCTACCCCCCCTTCTTTTAAGGAAATTCCTCCCAACCCCATGTTGCTTTACTAGTTTCCTGGCATCCATGGGTACCTGTGGTTAAACAAGCAGGTCAATAGAGTCAGAGAAGAATCTACATATGAGAGAGAAAATGCAGCTTTTGTCCATCAGGGTTTTAGATTATGTTGGTCAGTGTATTCTTTTCCAATTTCATCATCTTCATGCAAATTTCATTTTTTCATAGAATTGGAAACAATTCTATTGTGTATATGTATTTACAATGTTTTCATCCTTTAATACCTAGAATTTTTATTTTAAATCTTTATTTAAAATTTATATGCAGAATCTTCATTATGATGTATACATTCTGAAATTTGATTGTCATTTGAAATATTTTCACTGAAATAGCATACTTTTCTAGAGTTTTTTACTAAATAGCAAATGCTCTTAACCTTTTGTTGTTTTTGATTTTCTTTTATTGAGTTTTTTGTAAAATTTCAAATAATACATCTTAAACATATTTAAACCTCCTCCCCTATATGTACCCCACATAGCTCCCCCCCACCTGCCACTGGATTTCATATTCTGCCATACATGTCAAAGATCATTGAGTCAAATTTGTGTCCCCAAATGTCCAGCCTTTGGTGCCAGGTTAATGTATCTAGTGTCACTTCTTTAAAGAAAAGCAACTCTTCCTCTCCCAGTAGTTATTGACTGTCAATAGTTCCTCAGCTAAGGCTGCGGTTTCTTATATATTTCCCAATATCTATGGTGGCTTTTTGTTTAGTTTGAGTTTGCAAGTGTTGTGCATGTTGTTACCATTAATGTAAGCTAATATGAGTAACTTCCTACCATTTTAAAAAACGTTTGTTTTGTTTTGGTCATCTACCATCCCTGGTTCTGACAGTCTTTCTGACCCCTATTTCACAATGGTTCTTGAACACTGGAAGGCCGAGGTTTGATATAGGTGTTGTACCTTGAACAAACACTCTGAAGTCTCTTATTTTCTGCAGTTTAGCCAATTATGGCTTTCTGGGTTAATCACCTTCTGTTGGTTTTTATGTTTGTATAACTGCATGCAAATCCAAAAAGTCATAGAATATAAGTTGCATAACTGTCTTCAGTGATCACTTTTATTCTTCTAAGTTAAGAATTAGAAGAATTTTTCCATGGTCATCTTCATTTATCATAGTTGGGGACATATCTTTCTAAGAGTTAGAATGAATCTCTCTTCTCTTCTGTAAATTTTTTATTCTTGTAGATGACACAGAGTTGTATTTTTCAAAAAATGTTTATTTATTTATATATTCTTGTATCAGCAATGTGATCATCAGCCTTTAGCTTTAGGGCAACATGATTTGCTAACTCTCAGTCATTATCATCAATAAATTCAGTGTCTAGAATTGTGCCTGACACACAAGAGTGGCTTAATAAAGACAATTTTTAGCCCCTAATCTAAATGTTCTGTGACACATAAATGGAAATTTTTCACACATACATTGTAGTGTGAATATATCAATATTTGACATTTTATACATAGTTTCTGCATTTATGATTATTTCATATAACTAGAATAAGCAAATAACCTGTGATGGTTCAATATGTAAAAGTCCAGGTACACAAAATATGTGATCAGAGAATTTGCATCTGTTCACTCTGTATATCCATAATGTCTAAAAGATACAGAGGAGATTTGAGTGGAAGTGTGGTTAGTGACGTTGATTTGGAGCACTGTTAAAAGACATTAGAAAATATTAAACATACAACTGCAAATAAACTTTACTTTTGAAAGAAAAAAGGAAAACATAATTGATCTCCTTGCCTCTCATCTGACATTACCTCTTGTCTACTTTTTAAAAAGAAGCTGTTGTTTGGTTGAGATGAATTAACTGATTTCCTCAGGCTACATGTTTAATATTTCTCTTGGGTATATAAAATCTCTTTCTTGATTTCTGAAAAACAATTTATTTCTTTTTCACCATGTTATCTCCCCTGATCCTACTAAAGATGTAGAATTTATATTTCATTTAATTAACGCATAAAAACTCAGTGTCAGAGAAGTTTCAAGTACTTTCAAAATGACTGTTTTCTATAAAACAGCTAGTTTACACCCTGAAATATTTGCTTAGATCTAACAAAAAGTTAGGCAGGTAAAGTTGTATTTCACTTTTGTTATACATTATTAATTAGTGTCACACTCTTGTCATCTGTGTTTCTAAGACAGAATGAAAAAGGGGTGAAATCTGGCCTAAAGAGATTAAGGGATGAGATTATCTTTTGAGCCAATGACTGTGAGTATGGTCATACTTTTACATTTGTATGTGTGATTCCGTGTGTGTACTGAGAATTCTTTTTATTAAAGATAGCAGTTCTTTGAAAACGATTTATGCTTCTCTAAATGTTATGTCACTTTTCTCAAAAAAATAAAAATCTAGAATTTCAAGTATCTTTGTTATCTTTAAAATGTGTGCTGCACACAGATAATCTATCATGGATATTTCATTTCCTCCAGCTCCCTCTTGCTTATCTTGGCCTTTTTCTAAGAACATTCACTTACAACAAGAAAAGTTTCATTTCCATTAAGGTGCAGTTTCAAGCAACTGAATCCATTGCTATGATTACAGTGATTTCCCCAAGTGAGTTTTCTTGTAAAAGTTTGTTTTGAAGAAAAAAATTAATTTCTTAAAAGTTATATTAGTTCTCATAAGATAAAGTGGAAATGTAGAAATAAATTTGGCATCTATTACCAAGCATCAGGAGGTGAGACTTATATATGCATAACATTTATCTCGAGTTATTTCTTCTTTATAATTTGTTCCTTGCCAAATCAGGCATATCATGTATAACAGGATTTTACAACCTTCTGAAGACAATCAATTTTATATTCTCTACAAATTTTCATACAATTATTTCTGATATTATACAAAAGATTCTTTTTGATTTTATGTCATGTGAGAAAGTTTCCCTGGTCTTTAAGTCTAATACAATCAATCATTTAAAATACTTGACAATGGTCAGCTTATCTTAAAGTCATCTTTACAGAGACAAAATCTATAATATCTTAATAAGTAGATAAGAAAAAAAGATTATTTTGATTGATAACTGAAGATAGGAAGAAATGAATTATTTCTAAGAAAGAATAAATATGGTAGAAATCCACAACACAAGAAAAAGTTACCAAGGTCTATGATAGGTTCATGATTAAAGTAGACTGAAGTTGGAAAATAATTTCTATTTGTTTTACTGAAATGAGGTCATCGCCAGCAGCGGCAGCTCCTCTGTTCTTGTGGGTGCAGCTCCTTCATTCTCACGGGCACCAAGGCTGCTCCTCCATTTGCCCTGGGCTGAGGCCCCTCTTCTGCTCACCGGTGCTGAGGCAGCTCTTCTGCTTGGCCTGTGCTACCTCCTGTTGTCACCACTTCTGCCCTGTCCTGGACCCCAGGGCTGGTAAGGAGACTGTGTCAGCAGAGTCACATTCAGACACAGGAATCCAGGTTCAGTGACACAGGTCTGGTTTATTGCAAGGAAGCACAAGTTTATATAGGAGTAGTTGTCCAATAACAGCACAGCAAATAGGATACCTTATTAGCATAACAGGTTTAGCATCCTATCACAGTACAGCAAGTAGGATACCTTATTAGCATAAGAGACTTAGCGTCCTATTAACATAACATACTTAACGTCCTATTACAGAATGGCATGTAGGATGCCTCATTAGCATAATGGGTTTCAGATTACAGAGCCTGGATTCCTGGAAAACATGTGACCCTGACTATTGCAATATCTAGGTGTCGCAATTTGGAATTCCAAGGGTGATGATTAGGGAGTGGCGAGCTCTAGGCATCAGTCTCATGATCTGCCAATGGAAGCAAATGTCACAAGGCGTTTCTTGTGGCTCCAGTGGTCCAGCTGTTGCCTCGGGCCTGCTGTATGGCTGTCAATAAGACTTTCACCTTAGGCTCAAGCCTGTCTCCCACAGTGGAACAGGTTCAAGGATGGTCACTGTCATTATCTATCCCAATTAAATAATTAAAATCAGAAAAATGTCTCATATATAGCAGATAGGAACAGGCAAACATACTTTTTCAAACAATAGTCAAATTCATTCACACACATAGTTAGAGAAAAGCTCTCGACAATTAGACAGCAGATTCAGAAACTTAAATTCCAAAGCCCTCAGGAGGGCTTATACCTTTTAAGCATTCTTACTGATATGGGGCAGGTCTCCCTCTCCTAATTTTGGATTAGTCATTTTAGATAAATAAGTGGGTGCTGATAAATAAGTGGGTGATAAATAAGTGGGTCCTTTTCAGGACCTGTTGGAGCAAAAAAAAAAAAGATTTTCCTTCCTGAGTTAAGAATACAGCCTGCTAAGCTTTAGTCTACCCTGATGAGGCAGGAATTGTACTATCTGTATTATTCCTCAGTGACCCAGTTTGCTTATTAGGTACTTAGTCCTTTACATTTGGAGATAAGACAATAGACTCTCCCATAACTGAAGAACAAAGAGAAAAAGTAATTTATAAAGAAATTAAAATGGGAGGAGAGGCACTAGAAAGATGGCTCAGTGGTTAAAAGCATGTACTGACTACTCTTCCAGAGAACCTGAGTTCAATTATCAGCAACATTGGCCCAGCAAACTATCCCTATTGGTGCAGTATTGGCTCATCTATATTGGGGGTAATCAACAGGTGCATAATGAAAATTAAGGGCCACTCGAAAGAAGAGAACTCATGTGTGGTATTGTAAACATAGCCAAATGCACGTTGACTGAAGAGGTCATAAATCTTAAAGAAAAACCTACTTTTGCAACATTCCTAGACCAACAGAATGTTTTACTTTATGTAACTTCATATTTACTAAAAAGTGTACCTTTCATCCCTCACTAAAAAAGCAGATTATTACAGAATTCCAGAACTGATCAAACACAGGGAATAAATGTCTGTGAGACTCATAACCCTAAATGACAAACCTTCAATGCAAACTCTATACTTAGAATGAATCCATCTCTTATATCTCACCAGAGAAGCATCCTTATGCAGCAAATGACAGTTAGCACAGAGAGACCCACAGTTAGCCAATATGCAGAGAAAAAGAGGACACAGAGCACTTATCTCTGGATAGGACAGCTATTTCAAATCTCTGCCTCCCAAGACTCAGGGATCACTATGAATGTGTAGACAGAAAGATTATGTAAGAGCCAGAGTCGGGGACAACCACAGGAAACAGAGTCTTCCAGACAGTTGGTGAGTTACTTATATGAAATCAAAGCAATGGTGCCAGCATGCTTAAGTTCTATGCAAGCTCAAATCAGAAAAACCTACAATGGCTATTCTAGATAACTTTCTATCACTGTGATAAAATTCTAACAAAAAAAAACAACCTGTGGAGAGAAGGGTTTATTTGACTTTCAGGTGGCAGTCCATCATTATAAATCCAGGCAAGAACTTAAGAAAGAACTTGGAGGAAGAAATTGGTCAAAGACCATGGAGGAATGTTGCCTACTGGCTTGCTTCTACTGGCTTCCTCAGGTAATATCTTGTAGGGACCATGCCCATATTCCCAGGAATGGCACTGCCCACAGTGAACTGGGCCTTCATACATCAATTAGCAATGAAGAAATTGCTTCACAGATATGCCAGTCTGGTGGAGACATTTCTTAATTGAGATTTATTCTTCACTGGTGTCTCTTGTTTGTTTCAAGTTGATAAACACTAAGCAGCACATGAAGTATGTTAAAAGGATATTGAAGAGAGGAAAAAATAATACAGGCCAGATACACAGATCTACAAAGTGAAGAAGAGTGTTGGATGATGATTAAATAATAATGAAGCAAAATAAAACGTTTTCTGACAAGTTGAGGTACCTAGTAACTGTTCAAAATATTACTAATAGCAATGATTAGTTCATTATATGTAAAAATACCTAAGTAATAATGAAATCTATGGCATCAATCCTATAAGAACCATAAAAAGAAATGAAGACTATTTTCGACTGTAAGATAAGGACATGTAATCAAAGCATTACATTATGACAGTAAGAAGAATAGATTACAGTAGAATATAGGAATATTTTTTTAATTTTATTTATTTAATGTACTTTGATCGTATTCAGACACCCTTACCTTACACTTCCTTCAGCCCCATTCCCAACTTCTGCTTTTATCCACAGTAAAACACTATGGATAACCAACCTGTTGGAGAACTCCTTGATCCACAATGGGCGTGATTGTGCTCAGTGGTGACCTGAAAGATCCAAAGTGTAACCTGCACGCACACCAGCCACAAATAACTGACTTTGAAGAGAAAACCATAGCATTTCTGATCAATGAAGAAGGGAGAAATCCCTACTTGACAACTCTAAGCAGTGTGTAAGAAAAACAGAAAACAAGTGTGAACATTCCATTCCAAGAACTTGGGTGCATTCTGACCCAAAAACACTTAAGAAAGAAAGGTAGTAGGCCCTTAGATTGCCCTATCTGTGTGTAAGAATTATAGAACTGACATTCTAATGAGATATGATTTCTCTGGTACTCAGTCCAAATGTGTTGCATAAGATGGATGGTTTTTGTTTTTTTTTTCATTTGAGTGTAGGAATGACTTTTAATTAACCCTAACAAAACCATTGGCTCTTGGATTTGAGGTCCAGGACACTTCCTTGGCAACCTCTGCTATTTCACCCAAAAAGAAACACATGTCTAATACTGTAAACCTAGGCAAGTACACATAGCTAGAGAGGTCACAAATCTTGGAGGAAACTCCAAGGCTCTCATATCCTTAAACAAATGTAATTCCTTATGATGTGCAAGATATGAATCCTTGAATTTATAGACAAGTATCCAGGTCACCACCTATCAAAATAGCTTTTTCTTTTTTTTTTTCTTTTTTTCTTTTTCAGATGACAGGGATTATTGCAGTTATACCACTGGTCACACACAGAGATTTTCTGTGAATTGCCCAAGCCTAGGTGGCACATCTGGGATGCAGCCCCTACACCTAAGACTCATGGAACATGGAATAGAGGAAGAAGAGCACACTGGTGCATCTTTCAGTTCTCATCAGGGAAGCTCCCTCATGCAACAAAGGACCAGGAACACAAAAGGCCACAAATTGCCAAAGAGCAGAGAATGGGAGTCTACAGAGTGTGGGTCCTTCGGCAGGACTCCTGTGTTGAGGTGCACCCCACCCAGGGCTCAGGGAACATTGCTGAGGAGGGGGTGGGGTGGGGTTGTGGGAGTCAGGGCAGAGGTACATGGCCATGACTATGTGAAAGTGGTTTTCCAGGCACCTGGGACCCTTCCCATGAAGACCTGCAGCTGTGGTGTTGGCATGCACAAGACCCATGCAAACTTCGGAAGACAAGGCACAGAACTCTGGAATGAGCAGCAAGTCCCAATTTTGGTTGAAGAATTATTGGCAGCTGATTGCTGCTGAGTGAGGAAGGGCTGATCTTGAAGTGAGAGACTCAGCACACTGACTAAACTTTGGTGGGTGGACTTACACTGACAGACATCTCTGGAATCTGACTTTGCATGGTAGGCCTTAATACAAATGACAGAGTGTTTGAACTCCAACGGGAGGGTATGGGAGGGTGCCAAGGGGGAAGGGGGAAGGGAGAATGGGGTATAAAATGATTTTATGTATGAAATACACAGAAATTCAATTAAAAAATCTTTAAAAAAAGATAATGAATGAATACGGGTGCTCTTCATAATTAAGTATCAAATCACTGCAAGCAGCCCACCAATCCACTGGAAGCAGTGTACTTGACAAGGATGATGCTTGATCTTAGATGAATGAAAACTAGGGATGGAAAGACCAGGTGATCTGTGAGGATTAAGGGTGGAGCCAACTTGTACTTGTACTTTCCCAATGAAGCTGGAGAAAACATTTTGAATAATTTATGGGTGTGGCCTGACAGGGGCATGGTGAAAGAAATAAGTTAAAGAGTCAGTTCCATCTGCATAAGGTGAGGACACAGCCCAGTCTGGCCAGGTTGAGGGGACCAGAAAGATCCATCAATACATTTCTAGGGGACAGATGTGCTAATAGATAGCTAGGGGAACTAGTGTCCTGGGGGTTCAAGCCCACACTGAAGAACTTACTATAAAATAGCTGGCCATGGTGGCCCACAACTTTAATCCAAGCATTAGGGAGGCAGAGGCAAGTAGATCTTTCCATAGGGATTCCAGGCTAACTGGGACTACAGGGAGATCTTGTCTCCAAAAAAAGGACTTCTAAAACACAGGCTTTGTTTTTTTAATTTTCTTCAGGATAGGTTTAGTGTTGGTATAATTAATAAATGTAAAACAACAATTAACATTTGTATCCGTAGATTTGTGCTGCTCTCAACCTTGGTTAGAGAAGCTTCTTATTGCAATGCATAGTGGTTAGTGCAGAGACTTATAATTGTTTAGTATACTGAATGTGCATGTTCAGCAATAATAGGTCATCTACCTAATGTCCCTCTTTAAGACACAGGGAACATTACAGAAGAGGGTAAGGAAAGAATTTAAGAGCAGGAGGATGGAGAAGAATACTTTGAAATGTTATGTATTGACATGACATGGCTGTTGCACACATTAACCCATAGCATCAGTCATTACCTGCATGAGTTCTTCACAAGGTCAAATAGGCTAAAATTCTAGCATGGAGGGAGGCAGGGCCACTGAATCCCCTTCCTAGCTGGGAGCTGATGGCTACTGGAAGAGGGAATGTCATTTCTCTTTAGTGGGGAGGGTTAGGGTGGGGTCACCACTGGCAGGTTGTCCATGCCTCAGTGGATAACCTCATACCCATGAATATTTGAATAGCACAAACTGAACTCAGTGTGTAATAAAAAATTAATTAGTTAATTAATTAACAAAAAAACATGAATTTAGAAGTGAGCTATGTTACATGAAGGTCAGGAGGAGTTGGAGGAAGGGATTGGAGGTTGAAAAAAATAAACAGACTTTGTACACGTGTATGAAATTTCCAAAGGACAAATTTTAAAATTAATAAAAATTAAAACTGGCAAAAGGCCCAATCAGACACTTTCTGTAAGAAGGTTTAAGATGGAAAGTAAATATATGAAAGTATATTCACAGGGCTGGAGAGATGGCTCAGTGGTTAAGAGCACTGACTGTTTTTGCAGAAGACCCAGTTTCGAATCCCAGCACCCACATGGCACCTAACAACTGTCCATATCTCCAGCTCTATGGGGTCCGACTGTCTCTTCCATCTTCTGTGGGCATTTCATGACATGGGTGCACTTACCTACATGCAGGCAATACACGCATACACATAAAATAAATTTTTAAAAAATTAAAAAAATAAATTATATTCAAATTCTAATATTAGGAAAATGTAAAATTAAAAAAAAATTAGTAGTATTGCTAACCAGTTACAATTTTAAATGCTAGTAACGCAAAGAGCAACAAGAACTCACTTGTTTCTAGTCACAATGAAAATGAGAATATTCAGTTTGGAACATATTTGACAGAGTCTCGGAAATCCAAACCATAATTTCTTCTTCAGTGTAGCTGTAACACCTCTTACTAACATATCCAAATGAACTGAAAACAAACATACACTCAAAACCCTGCACATAGTTATTCAAACAGCTTCATTCATATTAGACAAATCTTAGTTCCAACCAGAATGTTCTATAAGTTGTTCAAAGTAATTAAACAAAGAGCTATGCAATGCCTGTTAATCAACAAATGAAAGCATCGGCTTTGAAGACAATGTGTATTAGATCATCCAAGGCATGAGAGGCAAACCATGGAAAATATAAAATATAAGCATTTTCCAAATGTTAAAGGGAAGGAAGAATGAACAGACAAAGCACAGAGACTTGTAACTCAGTGAAAATCTGATGATACTGCTGTGTACTCCATGAGCAATATATCTTCAGCACATGTTATTGTAACTTACTGTATTGGAACATGAGAAGCTAATTGAAATTCCATCAATTAAGCTGAGATACAATTAATCATATCTCCACAAAGTGAAAATATGCATCTACTTAGTGCTTTTCTGTAGCATGTAACTGACTTTTCAATGTAATATACAAATATTATGTTAATCTGTTATGTTTATACTTATGTATAATAGCAAATCTCCAACATCTTATAATGCAATATAGAGAGACTATTAAGCATAGCTGTGGAATGAATATGGAGTTCCTGTTCTCTGAAATGAATAATTCTCATTGCATCCCTATCAATTAGGAAGCACTTTTATAAGTGTAAAATATCTTCTCTCTGCAATAATACAGATGATATATCTCTGTCAAAAAGAAAATAAGGGCTAAAAAGATAATTTGGCAATTAGGAACACAACTGGTCTTCCACAATAGACCTGAGTTCAGTTCCCAGAAACCACAATGCATGGATCATAACCACTTGTGTATCTAGCTCCAGGGAATCTAATGCCCTCTCCTGGCCTCCATGCACAAATGCACTCATGTGGACATAGCCCCCTTACCCAATGCATAAACATCTAATTAAAAATATAAGTTAACAACATAGGAAATGAAGTATTCACATGGATGAGGCAATGTATGATCATTTCTAGCATTTTCAGTGAGCAGGGCTAGTTCAGACACACAACTCATCATCATACCAAAGCCTTTATATAAACTGGGTAATCTCATTATAACTCAACAAAAGTCAATGCCTCAGATTAAATCCTTTAAATTGAAATATTATCCTACATTGTAAGATGCTACATTACAACAAAAACATATAACACACTTTTCTAAATGTCTTAGAAATATTCCCTAAAGAAATAATTTCATGTAAAGTTCCAAATTTCCCTAGTAGGTTACTATTAGATGAATGTCTCCCTTTTTCAGTAGATTCCTAACATTATTCAATAGTATCCAGAGTTCTGCTTTCAGTGAAAGTTTAATGAAGCAATTTGATTGTATGTATGATGAAATAATGTAGTTCAGTTAGAATGGAAAACAAGCATCAACAGAAACTGAATACTTGGGGGAAAATGCAACGAGCAAATAAGTCCTGTGCTGAGAACCAGAAAACTATACTGTAAGATGATAGTTAAGGCACTGGGGGTGAATATAAATCAACTTGTTGCATGCTGCTTGAAAGTGGCTTGATTTTGAGTATTTATTTTCCTAGCAATTCTGACTTTGTAGGCGAAAGTGTGAACAGAACCACAAGGAATGGGCTCCCTCCTAAAACCTGCTGATCTCCAGAAGTGTTGACTATGAAAAACTCACAACCATTCCAGGTTTTGGTCTCATATCTTCCAAATAGTTTTAAATAAACCTCAGATGTTTTCATGAAGGAAGACAATATAATATATTTGATACTCAATTATTATTACCATTTTGCTAATATTATTAGTATAAAACTCCCTGTATGATTTTTTCATATTTATGCAAGAAGGGCTACGATATCATTTCTAGGGATTAAATTTTTATTAAAAAATCGGAGACCAATATAGAAATATTTTATTAATCATTAATTAAATTATTGGGAACAATGATGGTAAATAAATTGGTAAGAATAATTTTTCAGTGTTGTGGACTAAAATAAAACAGGAAACAAAGAGACTGAAAAAAAACCTGTTAATAGTAGCATATGACAAGGAAGAAAAAGAAACAGAACTAATTTAATAACAACAATAACCAAAAAACAACAAAAAAAACAAACAAACAAAAAAAAAAAACCTAAAATGTACCACTGTTTAAGTTGTATGTGTAGTAACAGAGACTGTGAGAAGTTTAACACATGAACATTTATGGGTTATGAGAAAATGGCTACATTCTAGCTCACATCCATCCTTGCTATTTGGCAGAGAATTTAAAGTCTTAAAGTCTAACACTGAATTCATATTTAAAACCTAGTTTTGAGTATTCAAGAATGACTATAAATATGTAATGAACATTTAAGCACTGTAATCTTTCATTTAAACTTTGCTCCTTAAAGAACAGTCTCTTCAAATAGTGCACTTAAAGATTCAATGGCTCCCTCAAGTGTTAATCCAAAACTTTCTCCCTGGTGCTTCTAATGTTACAATGTCATATAAACATATCAATTTCCCTGACTTCTCATGAAGAAAAATGAAGCTGAGAAATTGATAAAATAGTAAATAAGTATTATTTCAATTTTGGAGTAGCTGTTATTTAAGAGTAAGATATAAATTTTTGAAGGAATAATAAATATCTACTTGATTACATGACTCTTGATAGAAATAAAAATAAAACAGAAACCAAAAGTAACTTGTTTAGTGTCATACAAAATAAATATTTAACTAGTTTATGACATTTTGCTCTTGTTTATTAAATTAAACAAAAAGACATTCATGTAAAATATTTATTAATTTTTCTACATTATAAATGAATGCTTTGATGGATGGACTATGACTGTAAATTTGAATCCTGAATATAGACAAAATTTAGTTTTATAATGAAACATTACTCATGAGAGAAAAAAGAAAGTTCTATGGAGTTTTCTTTTAGAAACATGACTGAAATTTTAAATCTCCAAGTGAAAAATCTTTAAGTATTAAGAATGAAAGATAATTACTAGTCTAGGAATTTATTTAACTAGAGTTTATCATGATTCTCTCTTTGTTGTTTATCTCCTTTTGGCATATTTTTTTCTTCCTCTCTACTTTCTTTAAAGTTTTCTCTGTCTTAGATTAACAGAGCACTAATTAGACAACTACTTGTAGCTTAACTGTTTTGTTTATAGCCCTACAAGGTCTTAGTCTTCTATATGCTTTCATGTACAGCCTTTTCTTCTCTTCAATAAATTTGAATAAATTATGTGTTTAATTCTTATTATCTCAATATTTTATTGCAACATGTAAGTCAACTTTAATCTTACACATCTCTAAAGATCTCTCATAGGTTTAAGAAACTTAAACCAAAGACTTATGTACTCTCTCTGGGTACATGTGCCTAGATCAATGACAGAAAACTAGTTAAACACCTGTGATTTGCTGGGATCACGCCTCAGAGGCACAGAGATAAAAAAGAGAAACAACACTTCTATGAAAAACAAGCATTCTAATTGAATCAAATTCTTTTTTTATCATTTTAAAAAATATTGACTACATGCTGCTATTTATTCTCCGATTTGTGTAATTATTTTGAAAAGTCAAATTGTATGTTTTTTCATTCATAATTTTTATAATTGTATTTTTTTACATTTTTATTCATTTCTTGAGAGGCTCTCATATAATATTTTTATCACACAAATGCCCTTCCCAATTTCTACACTATCCTTACTAACCCCTCACCCCTGACTTCATGTCCTCAATTATTATTTTTCTTTTTTCAAGGTCTTAGGGAGTTTATTTTATTTTATTTTATTTTATTTTATTTTATTTTATTTATTTTTTTAATGCAAATGGTCTTTGGTGGGGTCCCAGTCTTTGGAGTCTGGACAACTTACCAGATGGCAAATACTTAAAGAAAACTTACTCTTCTTGTTCAACAGCTGTTGATTGCCAAAAAAATGTCATCTAAGTTTGGAAATTCTCACCCATGTCTCACAACAATGCTGTTTTTTGTCTGACTTGGATGTTCACAATCTTTGCACATTATCACAAATACAGTGGGTTCATATATACAATTGACCTGTTTTTGTATCCAGACAGCACACATTTCCTTTTCATAATGTATCACTTCTGGCTCTTCATTTTTTTTCACTACCTTTTTTGCAATGATCCATGAAACTTAGAAGTAGAAGGTGTGATAAGTGTGCCATTTAGAACTGAACTATGCAAACCCTTATTCTCTGTATGTTGACCAGTTGTTGGTCTCCGTGTTAAACACAGTCTACTGCAAGAAGCTTCTCTGGTGAGAGTGGAAAGATACACTCATCTGTGAGTACAACAATAATTCATTAGGAGTCAGTTTAACATTATGTCTATTTAGCAAAATGCTAATAGTAGGATCTCCCCTATGATCTGTTACCTATCAAGCCACAGGATCCTAACCCTGCTAATAATGCCAGGTATGGGCTCCATAGTGTGAAACAGGCATTATATACAAACAGATGGTGATTGGTTACTTCCATAAATTCATGCCACTCTTTTACCAGTAAACATATTTTGTCACACCAATTGTTATCACATTCTTAGGGTTCACAATTAGGTAATGTTGGTATTTTTTTTCTTCTTCTTCTTCCAGTAACAACTATAGCACCTTCCAATACCGTGAAAGCTATACAGCAGATTATGAATCTTCAAGATTAGCATCAGCTTGATGTCTCCATGTTTGTTCTATGACTCAGCAATAGAGTCTTACCACTAAGTTCTGGAGGGAAACCAGGAGTAGTGTCAATGGCAATAGCCAATATTGTTTGAGATTCTATAGAGCACTCTTGGTCACCAACTCCAAAATTGAGAGTCCATGCCTGATATTGAGCTTTTATTTGCTTATCTATGATGTCTGGATGTGTCATTGACTACCAATTACAGTATAACTTCATTTAAATTGTATATATATGTATATGTGTATATATATATATATATATATATGTTTTTTAATAAGAAGTTTCTATTTGAACACGTGAGCAGCAACTGACCTGGAATTCTCATTGATGACTACCTCTCATAGTATCAGAAGGTACTATGCAAGATGCCAAGGGAGAAAACCAATCAAAGGTCCTATCCAACTGTAAAGTACATGAACCACACCAATGACTGGTTCATCAAATTATCTGTGTTGGGGAAACAGTGACACTTTAATCTTGAGGGCAATCAACAGTTATCCAATTGTATGATAGTCCCTGCCTTTAATGGCTAAACTATCTCTTAAGTCCCATAGTTGTCGCATTGGAGTTAAGGTTCATTCAATAGGATCTAACCCCTACATAAATACTGTAAACATAGTCAAGTACAGATTTTTGGAGAGTTAATAGACTCTAATGAAGAACTTACTAGTTTTATTTTCCTAGACCAATTAATTTCTTACAATATCCCAAATACATATCCTTATATTTACAGATAAGTGTACTCCCACCACTCATCAAAGAAGGTTCTTGAAAGAGATGGAGATTATTACAAAGTTATGCAACTGGTCAAAATGCAGAGAATAAGTAACTGTGAGGTTCTCATCCTTACAAGATATATCTACAATAAAAACTCTACACAAAGGCTCAGGCAACATTTCAAAAGATGGGCATGAAAGTGTCAAGATGCCTACTATTAGTAAATGCATTCCAGACATGATGAGAAAGCTTACACTCATGAAATCTCCACAGTATGGTAGCTTAACAAGACCTACATATTGAGAAAACTAGTCATGCCAATGTGGATGGGAGGAATTTAACCAGGTCCCACCTCTAGATGAAAAGCTACAAAATATCAATTGATGCCAAGGGAGGGAGAATCAGTTTTTTCCGGGGACTATCTCCCTGAGACAATATCTAGTCCAACTGGACAGCCCTAAACACATGTACAAATGGGAACTAATTAATGGATATATTGCATTATGTATATATATATATTTATATGTGTATATATATCAGCATGTATAATAATATGATAAATAAAGAACAAGAAATCAAAAGGGAATGGGGACCAAAGAAGAAGGTGAAGTGGGAGTGGGAGAGGTGGAAAGAATACTAATGCAATATGCATACAGGAGATTCTTTAAAAAATAAAAAAAAATGTTTTTTATTTTTATATATTGTGCCTTGCAGAAAGATTCATTGTTTTTGCTACTAACACTGACATGTTGGTGCATGCATTTCTAATCTGCATGCAGCTGATTATTACTAGTCATAATCAGATGCACTTGAATCCTTCACTTCTGTGTATGCCTATAAAGTTATCAGGTAGATTTCAGTGGTAATGTTTATCATTTCTACTAATTACATGATGCAAATTTCCATGCTTCCTCCTCAAATATATTTTTAAAAATTTGTTCATTTTTTTTGTTCACATAGAATTTCCCAAACCATCTTATTTGACTACACATCCAATTCCCAGATGACAGCCTCCCATAACCTCCCTCACCCTACTAGAGCCCTTATACTCTAATATTCCTACTACTGTCTACAGTATTCTCGGCACCCCCAGCCATTCCCCACTACTGGTCACCCTGGCCAACAGCACAAAAGAAGGTATCTCTTATCTGGCATTGTTGATTGTTATGTAGCCTTTAGCTATGCATATGGACATTTAAGAAATTATATTGACTGCTTTAATATTTGGTTATATTTTCCTTTTGGGTGTATAAGGCCATACATTTCACTCAGATAAACCAATTAATTTTTACGCTTAAGGTCGTTTGAGGATCTGTTCCTCAGGGGTCACATGGGCTTGGAAGAAGCCCCTGGCTCCTCTCTTTTACCAGTTCTGCCTATGTGAAGATAAGTCAAAGGTCCTGCTCAACCATGGTTGGCTTCTCTTGGAAGCATGGAAGAAGTGATTCCTCTGTGTTGAACTTCCTCTTTATAGGCTGGACACTGGTTCAAATCCATCTGGTGGGGTCTCCTCAGCCTCCTTGATCAAGAGAGAGGTGACACACCACAATTACAGGACATTTTGAGAGATGCTCACAGTCCCAGGGAACTAGTCAACTTAGCAGGGCAAGGAGCAAAAACTGTCCTTTATGTCCCTCTGACCAAATTAGTATAGGCCTCAAAGTATGTCTGTTAAACATCCAAGAAGGTTAGTTCCACCAGTCTGATACTTTTAATTACTGTGTGTCATG